>NW_026989817.1:0-317173 GCF_036321535.1 Camelus dromedarius
AGGTACTAGCGCCAACTCGGTTTTACAGTGAAAACTGCAGGAACGTCAAACCGGCACTAGGAAACAGACTGAGAAACCAGAGTAAAAGTTTCTTCTGCAACCCGTTCCCTTTGTGCTAGATGAACGAACGTCTCTCCACATGCTCAGTTCTGAGAGATAAGTGTGTGTGAAAGCCGTCCTTCACCTAGCTTGTAGGGAACACAAAGTTTCTTTTCAGTTGCAAACTCCACTCCATACATATATACGGGGAGGTACTAGATCCAAATCGGTTTTACAGTGAAAACTGCAGGAACTTCAAACCGGCACTTGGAAACAGACTGAGAAACCAGAGTAAAAGTTTCTACTGCAACCCGTTCCCTTTGTGCTAGATGAACGAACGTCTCTCCACATGCTCAGTTCTGAGAAATAAGTGTGTGTGAAAGCCGACCTTCACCTATCTTGTTGGGAACACAAAGTTTCTTTTCAGTTGCAAACTCCACTTCATACATATATATGGGGAGGTACTAGATCCAACTCGGTTTTACAGTGAAAAGTGCAGGAACTTCAAACCGGCACTAGGAAACAGACTGAGAAACCAGATTAAAAGTTACCCCTGCAACCCGTTCCTTTTGTGCTAGATGAACGAACGTCTCTCCACATGCTTAGTTCTGAGAGATTAGTGTGTGTGAAAGCCGTCCTTCACCTAGCTTGTTGGGAACACAAAGTTTCTTTTCAGTTGCAATCTCCACTCCATACATATCTAAGGGGAGGTACTAGCTCCAACTCGGTTTTACAGTGAAAAGTGCAGGAACTTCAAACCGGCACTAGGAAACAGACTGAGAAACCAGAGTAAAAGTTTCTCCAGCAACCCGTTCCGTTTGTGCTAGATGAACGAACGTCTCTCCACATGCTCAGTTCTGAGAGATAAGTGTGTGTGAAAGCCGTCCTTTACCTTGCTTGTTGGGAACACAAAGTTTCTTTTCAGTTGCAAACTCCACTCCATACATATCTATGGGGAGGTACTAGCTCCAACTCGGTTTTACAGTGAAAACTGCAGGAACTTCAAACCGGCACTAAGAAACAGACTGAGAAACCAGACTAATAGTTTTTCCTGCAACCCGTTCCCTTTGTGCTAGATGAACGAACGTCTCTCCACATGCTCAGTTCTGAGAGATAAGTGTGTGTGAAAGCCGTCCTTCACTTAGCTTGTTGGGAACACAAAGTTCCTTTTCAGTTGCAAACTCCACTCCATACATATCTATGGGTAGGTACTAGCTCCAACTCGGTTTTACAGTGAAAACTGCAGGAACTTCAAACCGGTACTAGGAAACAGACTGAGAAACCAGAGTAAAAGTTTCTCCTGCAACCCGTTTCCTTTGTGCTAGATGAACGAACGTCTCTCCACATGCTCAGTTCTGAGAGATATGTGTGTGTGAAAGCCGATCTTCACCTAGCTTGTTGGGAACACAAAGTTTCTTTTCAGTTGCAAAGTCCACTCCATACATATATATGGGGAGGTACTAGCTCCAATTCCGTTTTACAGTGAAAACTGCAGGAACTGCAAACCGGCACTGGGAAACAATCTGAGAAACCAGAGAATACGTTTCTACTGCAAACCTTTTCCTTTGTGCTAGATGAACGAACGTGTCTCCACATGCTCAGTTCTGAGAGATAAGTGTGTGTGAAAGCCGTCCTTCACCTAGCTTGTTGGGAACACAATGTTATTTTCAGTTGAAATCTCCACTCCATACATATCTATGGGGATGTACTAGCTCCAACACGGTTTTACAGTGAAAACTTCAGGAACTTCAAACCGGCCCTAGGAAACAGACTGAGAAACCAGAGTAAAAGTTTCTATTGCAACCAGTTCCATTTGAGCTAGATGAATGAACGTCTCTCCACATGCTCATTTCTGAGAGATATGTGTGTGTGAATTCCGTGTTTTACCTAGCTTGTTGGGAACACAAAGTTTCTTTTAAGTTTCAAACTCCACACCATAAATATATATTGGGAGGAATTAGCACCAATTAAGTTTTACAGTGAAAACTGCAGGAAGTTCAACCCGGCAGTAGGAGACAGACTGAGAACCAGAGTAAAAGTTTCTCCTGAAACCCGTTCCCTTTGTGCTAGATGAACGAACGTCTCTCCACATGCTCAGTTCTGAGAGATAAGTGTGTGTAAAAGCCGTCCTTCACCTAGCTTGTTGGGAACACAAAGTTTTTTTCATTTGCAAACTCCACTCCATACATATCTATGGGGAGGTACTAGCTCCAACTCGGTTTTAAAGTGAAAACTGCAGGAACTTCAAACCGGCACTAGGAAACAGACTAACAAACCAGAGTAATAGTTTCTCCTGCAACCCGTTCCGTTTGTGCTAGATGAACGAACGTCTCTCCACGTACTCACTTATGAGAGATAAGTGTGTGTGAAAGCCGTCCTTCACCTAGCTTGTTTGGAACACAAAGTTTATTTTCAGTTGCAAACTCCACTCTATACATATATATGGGAAGGTAGTAGCTCCAACTCGATTTTACAGTGAAAACTGCAAGAACTTCCAACCGGCACTAGGAAACAGACTGAGAAACCAGAGTAAAAGTTTCTCCTGCAACCCGTTCCGTTTGTGCTAGATGAACGAACGTCTCTCCACATGCTCATTTCTGAGAGATAATTGTGTGTGAAAGCCGTCCTTCACCTAGCTTCTTGGGAACACAAAATTTTTTTTAGTTGCAATCTCCACTCCATACATATCTATGGGGAGGTACTAGCTCCAACTCGGTTTTACAGTGAAAACTGCAGGAACGTCAAACCGGCACTAGGAAACAGACTGAGAAACCAGAGTAATAGTTTCTTCTGCAACCCGTTCCCTTTGTGCTAGATGAACGAACGTCTCTCCACATGCTCAGTTCTGAGTGATATGTGTGTGTGAAAGCCGTACTTCACCTAGCTTGTAGGGAACACAAAGTTTCTTTTCAGTTGCAAACTCCACTCCATACATATATACGGGGAGGTACTAGCTCCAAATCGGTTTTACAGTGAAAACTGCAGGAACTTCAAACCGGCACTAGGAAACAGACTGAGAAACCAGAGTAAAAGTTTCTCCTGAAACCCGTTCCCTTTGTGCTAGATGAACGAACGTCTCTCCACATGCTCAGTTCTGAGAGAAAAGTGTGTGTGAAAGCCGTCCTTCACCTAGCTTGTTGGGAACACAAAGTTTTTTTCAGTTGCAAAATCCACTCCATACATATCTATGGGGAGGTAATAGCTCCAACTCGGTTTTACAGTGAAAACTGCAGGAACTTCAAACCGGCACTAGGAAACAGACTGAGAAACCAGAGTAATAGTTTCTCCTGCAACCCGTTCCTTTGTGCTAGATGAACGAACGTCTCTCCACATGCTCAGTTCTGAGAGATAAGTGTGTGTGAAAGCCGTCCTTCACCAAGCTTGTTGGGAACACAAAGTTTCTTTTCAGTTGCAAACTCCACTCCATACATATCTATGCGAGGTACTACCTCTAACTCGGTTTTACAGTGAAAACTGCAGGAACTTCAAACCGGCACTAGGAAACAGACTGAGAACCAGAGTAAAAATTTCTCCTGCAACCCGTTCCCTTTGTGCTAGATGAACGAACGTCTCTCCACATACTCAGTTCTGAGAGATAAGTGTGTGTGAAAGCCGTCCTTCACCTAGCTGGTTTGGAACACAAAGTTTCTTTTCAGTTGCAAACTCCACTCCATATATATATATGGGGAGGTACAAGCTCCAAATCCGTTTTACAGTGAAAACTGCAGGAACTGCAAACCGGCACTGGGAAACAATCTGAGAAACCAGAGTATACGTTTCTACTGCAAATCTTTTCCTTTGTGCTAGATGAACGAACGTCTCTCCACATGCTCAGTTCTGAGAGATAAGTGTGTGTTCCACATGCTCAGTTCTGAGAGATAAGTGTGTGTGAAAGCCGTCCTTCACCTAGCTTGTTGGGAACACAAAGTTTCTTTTCAGTTGCAAACTCCACTCCATACATATCTATGGTGAGGTACTGGCTCCAACTCGGTTTTACAGTGAAAACTGCAGGAACATCAAACCGGCACTAGGAAACAGACTGAGAAACCAGAGTAAAAGTTTCTCCTGCAACCCGTTCCGTTTGTGCTAGATGAACGAACGTCTCTCCACATGCTCATTTCTGAGAGATAAGTGTGTGTGAAAGCCGTCCTTCACCTAGCTTCTTGGGAACACATAGTTTTTTTTAGTTGCAATCTCCACTCCATACATATCTATGGGGAGGTACTAGCGCCAACTCGGTTTTACAGTGAAAACTGCAGGAACGTCAAACCGGCACTAGGAAACAGACTGAGAAACCAGAGTAAAAGTTTCTTCTGCAACCCGTTCCCTTTGTGCTAGATGAACGAACGTCTCTCCACATGCTCAGTTCTGAGAGATAAGTGTGTGTGAAAGCCGTCCTTCACCTAGCTTGTAGGGAACACAAAGTTTCTTTTCAGTTGCAAACTCCACTCCATACATATATACGGGGAGGTACTAGCTCCAAATCGGTTTTACAGTGAAAACTGCAGGAACTTCAAACCGGCACTTGGAAACAGACTGAGAAACCAGAGTAAAAGTTTCTACTGCAACCCGTTCCCTTTGTGCTAGATGAACGAACGTCTCTTCACATGCTCAGTTCTGAGAAATAAGTGTGTGTGAAAGCCGACCTTCACCTATCTTGTTGGGAACACAAAGTTTCTTTTCAGTTGCAAACTCCACTTCATACATATATACGGGGAGGTACTAGATCCAACTCGGTTTTACAGTGAAAAGTGCAGGAACTTCAAACCGGCACTAGGAAACAGACTGAGAAACCAGATTAAAAGTTACCCCTGCAACCCGTTCCTTTTGTGCTAGATGAACGAACGTCTCTCCACATGCTTAGTTCTGAGAGATTAGTGTGTGTGAAAGCCGTCCTTCACCTAGCTTGTTGGGAACACAAAGTTTCTTTTCAGTTGCAATCTCCACTCCATACATATCTAAGGGGAGGTACTAGCTCCAACTCGGTTTTACAGTGAAAAGTGCAGGAACTTCAAACCGGCACTAGGAAACAGACTGAGAAACCAGAGTAAAAGTTTCTCCTGCAACCCGTTCCCTTTGTGCTAGATGAACGAACGTCTCTCCACATGCTCAGTTCTGAGAGATAAGTGTGTGTGAAAGCCGTATTTAACCTAGCTTGTTGGGAACACAAAGTTTCTTTTCAGTTGCAAACCCCACTCCATACATATCTATGGGGAGGTACTAGCTCCAACTCGGTTTTACAGTGAAAACTGCAGGAACTTCAAACCGGCACTAGGAAACAGACTGAGAAACCAGAGTAATAGTTTCTCCTGTAACCCGTTCCGTTTGTGCTAGATGAACGAACGTCTCTCCACATGCTCAGTTCTGAGAGATAAGTGTGTGTGAAAGCCGTCCTTCACATATCTTGTTGGGAACACAAAGTTTCTTTTCAGTTGCAAACTCCACTCCATACATATCTATGGGGAGGTACTAGCTCCAACTCGGTTTTACAGTGAAAACTGCAGGAACTTCAAACCGGCACTAGGAAACAGACTGAGAAACCAGAGTAATAGTTTCTCCAGCAACCCGTTCCGTTTGTGCTAGATGAACGAACGTCTCTCCACATACTCAGTTCTGAGAGATAAGTGTGTCTGAAAGCCGTCCTTCACCTAGCTGGTTTGGAACACAAAGTTTCTTTTCAGTTGCAAACTCCACTCCATATATATATATGGGGAGGTACAAGCTCCAAATCCGTTTTACAGTGAAAACTGCAGGAACTGCAAACCGGCACTGGGAAACAATCTGAGAAACCAGAGTATACGTTTCTACTGCAAATCTTTTCCTTTGTGCTAGATGAACGAACGTCTCTCCACATGCTCAGTTCTGAGAGATAAGTGTGTGTGAAAGCCGTCCTTCACCTAGCTTGTTGGGAACACAAAGTTTCTTTTCAGTTGCAAACTCCACTCCATACATATCTATGGTGAGGTACTGGCTCCAACTCGGTTTTACAGTGAAAACTGCAGGAACATCAAACCGGCACTAGGAAACAGACTGAGAAACCAGAGTAAAAGTTTCTCCTGCAACCCGTTCCGTTTGTGCTAGATGAACGAACGTCTCTCCACATGCTCATTTCTGAGAGATAATTGTGTGTGAAAGCCGTCCTTCACCTAGCTTCTTGGGAACACAAAGTTTTTTTTAGTTGCAATCTCCACTCCATACATATCTATGGGGAGGTACTAGCGCCAACTCGGTTTTACAGTGAAAACTGCAGGAACGTCAAACCGGCACTAGGAAACAGACTGAGAAACCAGAGTAAAAGTTTCTTCTGCAACCCGTTCCCTTTGTGCTAGATGAACGAAAGTCTCTCCACATGCTCAGTTCTGAGAGATAAGTGTGTGTGAAAGCCGTCCTTCACCTAGCTTGTAGGGAACACAAAGTTTCTTTTCAGTTGCAAACTCCACTCCTTACATATATACGGGGAGGTACTAGATCCAAATCGGTTTTACAGTGAAAACTGCAGGAACTTCAAACCGGCACTTGGAAACAGACTGAGAAACCAGAGTAAAAGTTTCTACTGCAACCCGTTCCCTTTGTGCTAGATGAACGAACGTCTCTCCACATGCTCAGTTCTGAGAAATAAGTGTGTGTGAAAGCCGACCTTCACCTATCTTGTTGGGAACACAAAGTTTCTTTTCAGTTGCAAACTCCACTTCATACATATATACGGGGAGGTACTAGATCCAACTCGGTTTTACAGTGAAAAGTGCAGGAACTTCAAACCGGCACTAGGAAACAGACTGAGAAACCAGATTAAAAGTTACCCCTGCAACCCGTTCCTTTTGTGCTAGATGAACGAACGTCTCTCCACATGCTTAGTTCTGAGAGATTAGTGTGTGTGAAAGCCGTCCTTCACCTATCTTGTTGGGAACACAAAGTTTCTTTTCAGTTGCAATCTCCACTCCATACATATCTAAGGGGAGGTACTAGCTCCAACTCGGTTTTACAGTGAAAAGTGCAGGAACTTCAAACCGGCACTAGGAAACAGACTGAGAAACCAGAGTAAAAGTTTCTCCAGCAACCCGTTCCGTTTGTGCTAGATGAACGAACGTCTCTCCACATGCTCAGTTCTGAGAGATAAGTGTGTGTGAAAGCCGTCCTTTACCTTGCTTGTTGGGAACACAAAGTTTCTTTTCAGTTGCAAACTCCACTCCATACATATCTATGGGGAGGTACTAGCTCCAACTCGGTTTTACAGTGAAAACTGCAGGAACTTCAAACCGGCACTAAGAAACAGACTGAGAAACCAGACTAATAGTTTTTCCTGCAACCCGTTCCCTTTGTGCTAGATGAACGAACGTCTCTCCACATGCTCAGTTCTGAGAGATAAGTGTGTGTGAAAGCCGTCCTTCACTTAGCTTGTTGGGAACACAAAGTTCCTTTTCAGTTGCAAACTCCACTCCATACATATCTATGGGGAGGTACTAGCTCCAACTCGGTTTTACAGTGAAAACTGCAGGAACTTCAAACCGGTACTAGGAAACAGACTGAGAAACCAGAGTAAAAGTTTCTCCTGCAACCCGTTTCCTTTGTGCTAGATGAACGAACGTCTCTCCACATGCTCAGTTCTGAGAGATAAGTGTGTGTGAAAGCCGTCTTTAAACTAGCTTGTTGGGAACACAAAGTTTCTTTTCAGTTGCAAACTCCACTCCATACATATCTATGGGGAGGTACTAGCTTCAACTCGGTTTTACAGTGAAAACTGCAGGAACTTCAAACCGGCACTAGGAAACAGACTGAGAAACCAGAGTGAAAGTTTCTCCTGCAACCCGTTCCGTTTGTGCTAGATGAACGAACGTCTCTCCACGTGCTCACTTATGAGAGATAAGTGTGTGTGAAAGCCGTCCTTCACCTAGCTTGTTTGGAACACAAAGTTTATTTTCAGTTGCAAACTCCACTCCATACATATATATGGGAAGGTAGTAGCTCCAACTCGATTTTACAGTGAAAACTGCAAGAACTTCCAACCGGCACTAGGAAACAGACTGAGAAACCAGAGTAAAAGTTTCTCCTGCAACCCGTTCCGTTTGTGCTAGATGAACGAACGTCTCTCCACATGCTCATTTCTGAGAGATAATTGTGTGTGAAAGCCGTCCTTCACCTAGCTTCTTGGGAACACAAAATTTTTTTTAGTTGCAATCTCCACTCCATACATATCTATGGGGAGGTACTAGCGCCAACTCGGTTTTACAGTGAAAACTGCAGGAACGTCAAACCGGCACTAGGAAACAGACTGAGAAACCAGAGTAATAGTTTCTTCTGCAACCCGTTCCCTTTGTGCTAGATGAACGAACGTCTCTCCACATGCTCAGTTCTGAGTGATAAGTGTGTGTGAAAGCCGTCCTTCACCTAGCTTGTAGGGAACACAAAGTTTCTTTTCAGTTGCATCTCCACTCCATACATATATACGGGGAGGTACTAGCTCCAAATCGGTTTTACAGTGAAAACTGCAGGAACTTCAAACCGGCACTAGGAAACAGACTGAGAAACCAGAGTAAAAGTTTCTCCTGAAACCCGTTCCCTTTGTGCTAGATGAACGAACGTCTCTCCACATGCTCAGTTCTGAGAGAAAAGTGTGTGTGAAAGCCGTCCTTCACCTAGCTTGTTGGGAACACAAAGTTTTTTTCAGTTGCAAAATCCACTCCATACATATCTATGGGGAGGTAATAGCTCCAACTCGGTTTTACAGTGAAAACTGCAGGAACTACAAACCGGCACTAGGAAACAGACTGAGAAACCAGAGTAATAGTTTCTCCTGCAACCCGTTCCTTTGTGCTAGATGAACGAACGTCTCTCCACATGCTCAGTTCTGAGAGATAAGTGTGTGTGAAAGCCGTCCTTCACCAAGCTTGTTGGGAACACAAAGTTTCTTTTCAGTTGCAAACTCCACTCCATACATATCTATGCGAGGTACTAGCTCTAACTCGGTTTTACAGTGAAAACTGCAGGAACTTCAAACCGGCACTAGGAAACAGACTGAGAACCAGAGTAAAAGTTTCTCCTGCAACACGTTCCCTTTGTGCTAGATGAACGAACGTCTCTCCACATACTCAGTTCTGAGAGATAAGTGTGTGTGAAAGCCGTCCTTCACCTAGCTGGTTTGGAACACAAAGTTTCTTTTCAGTTGCAAACTCCACTCCATATATATATATGGGGAGGTACAAGCTCCAAATCCGTTTTACAGTGAAAACTGCAGGAACTGCAAACCGGCACTGGGAAACAATCTGAGAAACCAGAGTATACGTTTCTACTGCAAATCTTTTCCTTTGTGCTAGATGAACGAACGTCTCTCCACATGCTCAGTTCTGAGAGATAAGTGTGTGTGAAAGCCGTCCTTCACCTAGCTTGTTGGGAACACAAAGTTTCTTTTCAGTTGCAAACTCCACTCCATACATATCTATGGTGAGGTACTGGCACCAACTCGGTTTTACAGTGAAAACTGCAGGAACATCAAACCGGCACTAGGAAACAGACTGAGAAACCAGAGTAAAAGTTTCTCCTGCAACCCGTTCCGTTTGTGCTAGATGAACGAACGTCTCTCCACATGCTCATTTCTGAGAGATAAGTGTGTGTGAAAGCCGTCCTTCACCTAGCTTCTTGGGAACACAAAGTTTTTTTTAGTTGCAATCTCCACTCCATACATATCTATGGGGAGGTACTAGCGCCAACTCGGTTTTACAGTGAAAACTGCAGGAACGTCAAACCGGCACTAGGAAACAGACTGAGAAACCAGAGTAAAAGTTTCTTCTGCAACCCGTTCCCTTTGTGCTAGATGAACGAACGTCTCTCCACATGCTCAGTTCTGAGAGATAAGTGTGTGTGAAAGCCGTCCTTCACCTAGCTTGTAGGGAACACAAATTTTCTTTTCAGTTGCAAACTCCACTCCATACATATATACGGGGAGGTACTAGCTCCAAATCGGTTTTACAGTGAAAACTGCAGGAACTTCAAACCGGCACTTGGAAACAGACTGAGAAACCAGAGTAAAAGTTTCTACTGCAACCCGTTCCCTTTGTGCTAGATGAACGAACGTCTCTCCACATGCTCAGTTCTGAGAAATAAGTGTGTGTGAAAGCCGACCTTCACCTATCTTGTTGGGAACACAAAGTTTCTTTTCAGTTGCAAACTCCACTTCATACATATATACGGGGAGGTACTAGATCCAACTCGGTTTTACAGTGAAAAGTGCAGGAACTTCAAACCGGCACTAGGAAACAGACTGAGAAACCAGATTAAAAGTTACCCCTGCAACCCGTTCCTTTTGTGCTAGATGAACGAACGTCTCTCCACATGCTTAGTTCTGAGAGATTAGTGTGTGTGAAAGCCGTCCTTCACCTAGCTTGTTGGGAACACAAAGTTTCTTTTCAGTTGCAATCTCCACTCCATACATATCTAAGGGGAGGTACTAGCTCCAACTCGGTTTTACAGTGAAAAGTGCAGGAACTTCAAACCGGCACTAGGAAACAGACTGAGAAACCAGAGTAAAAGTTTCTCCTGCAACCCGTTCCCTTTGTGCTAGATGAACGAACGTCTCTCCACATGCTCAGTTCTGAGAGATATGTGTGTGTGTATTCCGTGTTTTACCTAGTTTGTTGGGAACACAAAGTTTCTTTTAAGTTTCAATCTCCACCCCATAAATATATATTGGGAAGAACTAGCACCAATTCGGTTTTACAGTGAAAACTGCAGGAAGTTCATACCGGCAGTAGGAGACAGACTGAGATACCAGAGTAAAAGTTTCTCCTGCAACCCGTTCCCTTTGTGCTAGATGAACGAACGTCTCTCCACATGCTCAGTTCTGAGAGATAAGTGTGTGTAAAAGCCGTCCTTCACCTAGCTTCTTGGGAACACAAAGTTTTTTTCAGTTGCAAACTCCACTCCATACATTTCTAGGGGAGGTACTAGCTCCAACTCGGTTTTACAGTGAAAACTGCAGGAACTTCCAACCAGCACTAGGAAACAGACTGAGAAACCAGAGTAATTGTTTCTCCTGCAACCCGTTCCCTTTGTGCTAGATGAACGAACGTCTCTCCACATGCTCAGTTCTGAGAGATAAGTGTGTGTGAAAGCCGTATTTAACCTAGCTTGTTGGGAACACAAAGTTTCTTTTCAGTTGCAAACCCCACTCCATACATATATATGGGGAGGTACTAGCTCCAACTCGGTTTTACAGTGAAAACTGCAGGAACTTCAAACCGGCACTAGGAAACAGACTGAGAAACCAGAGTAAAAGTTTCTCCTGTAACCCGTTCCGTTTGTGCTAGATGAACGAACGTCTCTCCACATGCTCAGTTCTGAGAGATAAGTGTGTGTGAAAGCCGTCCTTCACATATCTTGTTGGGAACACAAAGTTTCTTTTCAGTTGCAAACTCCACTCCATACATATCTATGGGGAGGTACTAGCTCCAACTCGGTTTTACAGTGAAAACTGCAGGAACTTCAAACCGGCACTAGGAAACAGACTGAGAAACCAGAGTAATAGTTTCTCCAGCAAAACGTTCCGTTTGTGCTAGATGAACGAACGTCTCTCCACATGCTCAGTTCTGAGAGATAAGTGTGTGTGAAAGCCGTCCTTTACCTTGCTTGTTGGGAACACAAAGTTTCTTTTCAGTTGCAAACTCCACTCCATACATATCTATGGGGAGGTACTAGCTCCAACTCGGTTTTACAGTGAAAACTGCAGGAACTTCAAACCGGCACTAAGAAACAGACTGAGAAACCAGACTAATAGTTTTTCCTGCAACCCGTTCCCTTTGTGCTAGATGAACGAACGTCTCTCCACATGCTCAGTTCTGAGAGATAAGTGTGTGTGAAAGCCGTCCTTCACTTAGCTTGTTGGGAACACAAAGTTCCTTTTCAGTTGCAAACTCCACTCCATACATATCTATGGGGAGGTACTAGCTCCAACTCGGTTTTACAGTGAAAACTGCAGGAACTTCAAACCGGTACTAGGAAACAGACTGAGAAACCAGAGTAAAAGTTTCTCCTGCAACCCGTTTCCTTTGTGCTAGATGAACGAACGTCTCTCCACATGCTCAGTTCTGAGAGATATGTGTGTGTGAAAGCCGAACTTCACCTAGCTTGTTGGGAACACAAAGTTTCTTTTCAGTTGCAAAGTCCACTCCATACATATATATGGGGAGGTACTAGCTCCAATTCCGTTTTACAGTGAAAACTGCAGGAACTGCAAACCGGCACTGGGAAACAATCTGAGAAACCAGAGTATACGTTTCTACTGCAAACCTTTTCCTTTGTGCTAGATGAACGAACGTCTCTCCACATGCTCAGTTCTGAGAGATAAGTGTGTGTGAAAGCCGTCCTTCACCTAGCTTGTTGGGAACACAATGTTATTTTCAGTTGAAATCTCCACTCCATACATATCTATGGGGATGTACTAGCTCCAACACGGTTTTACAGTGAAAACTTCAGGAACTTCAAACCGGCCCTAGGAAACAGACTGAGAAACCAGAGTAAAAGTTTCTATTGCAACCAGTTCCATTTGAGCTAGATGAACGAACGTCTCTCCACATGCTCATTTCTGAGAGATATGTGTGTGTGAATTCCGTGTTTTACCTAGCTTGTTGGGAACACAAAGTTTCTTTTAAGTTTCAAACTCCACACCATAAATATATATTGGGAGGAATTAGCACCAATTAAGTTTTACAGTGAAAACTGCAGGAAGTTCAACCCGGCAGTAGGAGACAGACTGAGAACCAGAGTAAAAGTTTCTCCTGAAACCCGTTCCCTTTGTGCTAGATGAACGAACGTCTCTCCACATGCTCAGTTCTGAGAGATAAGTGTGTGTAAAAGCCGTCCTTCACCTAGCTTGTTGGGAACACAAAGTTTTTTTCAGTTGCAAACTCCACTCCATACATATCTATGGGGAGGTACTAGCTGCAACTCGGTTTTAAAGTGAAAACTGCAGGAACTTCAAACCAGCACTAGGAAACAGACTAACAAACCAGAGTAATAGTTTCTCCTGCAACCCGTTCCCTTTGTGCTAGATGAACGAACGTCTCTCCACATGCTCAGTTCTGAGAGATAAGTGTGTGTGAAAGCCGTCCTTAAACTAGCTTGTTGGGAACACAAAGTTTCTTTTCAGTTGCAAACTCCACTCCATACATATCTATGGGGAGGTACTAGCTTCAACTCGGTTTTACAGTGAAAACTGCAGGAACTTCAAACCGGCACTAGGAAACAGACTGAGATACCAGAGTGAAAGTTTCTCCTGCAACCCGTTCCGTTTGTGCTAGATGAACGAACGTCTCTCCACATGCTCAGTTCTGAGAGATAAGTGTGTGTGAAAGCCGTCCTTCACCTTGCTTGTTGGGAACACAAAGTTTCTTTTCAGTTGCAAACTCCACTCCATACATATCTATGGGGAGGTACTAGCTCCAACTCGGTTTTACAGTGAAAACTGCAGGAACTTCAAACCGGCACTAGGAAACAGACTGAGAAACCAGACTAATAGTTTTTCCTGCAACCGGTTTCCTTTGTGCTAGATGAACGAACGTCCCTCCACATGCTCAGTTCTGAGAGATAAGTGTGTGTGAAAGCCGTCCTTCACATAGCTTGTTGGGAACACAAAGTTTCTTTTCAGTTGCAAACTCCACTCCATACATATCTATGGGGAGGTAGTAGCTCCAATTCCGTTTTACAGTGAAAACTGCAGGAACTGCAAACCGGCACTGGGAAACAATCTGAGAAACCAGAGTATACGTTTCTACTGCAAACCTTTTCCTTTGTGCTAGATGAACGAACGTCTCTCCACATGCTCAGTTCTGAGAGATAAGTGTGTGTGAAAGCCGTACTTCACCTAGCTTGTTGGGAACACAATGTTTTTTTCAGTTGAAATCTCCACTCCATACATATCTATGGGGATGTACTAGCTCCAACTCGGTTTTACAGTGAAAACTTCAGGAACTTCAAACCGGCCCTAGGAAACAGACTGAGAAACCAGAGTAAAAGTTTCTATTGCAACCAGTTCCATTTGAGCTAGATGAACGAACGTCTCTCCACATGCTCAGTTCTGAGAGATAAGTGTGTGTAAAAGCCGTCCTTCACCTAGCTTGTTGGGAACACAAAGTTTCTTTTCAGTTGCAAACTCCACTCCATACATATCGATGGGGAGGTACTAGCTCCAACTCGGTTTTAAAGTGAAAACTGCAGGAACTTCAAACCGGCACTAGGAAACAGACTGAGAAACCAGAGTAATAGTTTCTCCTGCAACCCGTTCCCTTTGTGCTAGGTGAACGAACGTCTCTCCACATGCTCAGTTCTGAGAGATAATTGTGTGTGGAAGCCGTCTTTAAACTAGCTTGTTGGGAACACAAAGTTTCTTTTCAGTTGCAAACTCCACTCCATACATATATATGGGGAGGTACTAGCTCCAACTCGGTTTTACAGTGAAAACTGCAGGAACTTCAAACCGGCACTAGGAAACAGACTGAGAAACCAGAGTAAAAGTTTCTCCTGCAACCCGTTCCCTTTTTGCTAGATGAACGAACGTCTCTCCACATGCTCAGTTCTGAGAGATAAGTGTGTGTGAAAGCCGACCTTCACGAAGCTTGTGGGGAACACAAAGTTTCTTTTAAGTTGCAAACTCCACTCCATACATATCTGTGGGGAGGTACTAGCTACAACTCTGATTTACAGTGCAAATTGAAGGAACATCAAACCGGCACTAGGAAACAGACTGAGAAACCATAGTAAAAGTTTCTCCTTCAACCCGTTCCGTTTGTGCTAGATGAACGAACGTCTCTCCACATGCTCAGTTCTGAGAGATAAGTGTGTGTGAAAGCCGTCCTTCACCTAGCTTGTTGGGAACACAAAGTTTTTTTCAGTTGAATTCTCCACTCCATACATATCTATTGGGATGTACAAGCTCAAACTCGGTTTTACAGTGAAAACTGCAGGAACTTCAAACCGGCCCTAGGAAATAGACTGAGAAACCAGAGTAAAAGTTTCTAATGCAACCCGTTCCATTTGAGCTAGATGAAAGAACGTCTCTCCACATGCTCAGTTCAGAGAGATATGTGTGTGTGAATTCCGTGTTTTACCTACGTTGTTGGGAACACAAAGTTTCTTTTAAGTTTCAAACTCCACACCATAAATATATATTGGGAGGAACTAGCACCAATTCGGTTTTACAGTGAAATCTGCAGGAAGTTCAAACCGGCAGTAGGAGACAGACTGAGAAACCAGAGTAAAAGTTTCTCCTGAAACCCGTTCCCTTTGTGCTAGATGAACGAACGTCTCTCCACATGCTCAGTTCTGAGAGATTAGGGTGTGTTAAAGCCGACCTTCACCTAGCTTGCTGGGAACACAAAGTTTCTTTTCAGTTGCAAACTCCACTCCATACATATATATGGGGAAATACTAGCTCCAACTCGGTTTTACAGTGAAAACTGCAGGAATTTCAAACCTGCACTAGGAAACAGACTGAGAAACCAGAGTAAAAGTTCCTTCTGCAACCCGTTCCCTTTGTGCTAGATGAACGAACGTCTCTCCACATGCTCATTTCTGAGAGATAAGTTTGTGTGAAAGCCGTACTTCACCTAGCTTGTTGGGAACACCAAGTTTCTTTTCAGTTGCAATCTCAACTCCATACATATCTATGGGGAGGTACTAGCTCTAACTCGGTTTTACAGTGAAAAGTGCAGGAACTTCAAACCGGCACTAGGAAACAGACTGAGAAACCAGAGTAAAAGTTTCTCCTGCAACCCGTTCCCTTTGTGCTAGATGAACGAACGTCTATCCACATGCTCAGTTCTGAGAGATAAGTGTGTGTGAAAGACGAACTTCACCTAGCTTGTTTGGAACACAAAGTTTCTTTTCAGTTGCAAACTCCACTCCATACATATCTATGGGGAGGTACTAGCTCCAACTCGGTTTTACAGTGAAAAGTGCAGGAACTTCAAACCGGCAGTAGGAGACAGACTGATAAACCAGAGTAAAAGTTTCTCCTGCAACCCGTTCCCTTTGTGCTAGATGAACGAACGTCTCACCACATGCTCAGTTCTGAGAGATAAGTGTGTGTGAAAGCCGTCATTCACCTAGCTTCTTGGGAACACAAAGTTTTTTTCAGTTGCAATCTCCACTCCATACATATCTATGGGAAGGTACTAGCGCCAACTCGGTTTTACAGTGAAAAGTGCAGGAACTTCAAACCGGCACTAGGAAACAGACTGAGAAACCAGAGTAAAAGTTTCTCCTGCAACCCGTTCCCTTTGTGCTAGATGAACGAACGTCTCTCCACATGCTCATTTCGGAGAGATAAGTTTGTGTGAAAGCCGACCTTCACCTAGCTTGTTGGGAACACAAAGTTTCTTTTCAGTTGCAAACTCCACTTCATACATATATACGGGGAGGTACTAGCTCCAACTCGGTTTTACAGTGAAAAGTGCAGGAACTTCAAACCGGCACTAGGAAACAGACTGAGAAACCAGAGTAAAAGTTTCCCCTGCAACCCGTTCCTTTGGTGCTAGATGAACGAACGTCTCTCCACATGCTTAATTCTGAGAGATTAGTGTGTGTGAAAGCCGTCCTTCACCTAGCTTTTTGGGAACACAAAGTTTCTTTTCAGTTGCAAACTCCACTCCATACATATCTATGGGGAGGTACTAGCTCCAACTCGGTTTTACAGTGAAAACTGCAGTAAGTTCAAACCGGCAGTAGGAGACAGACTGAGAAACCAGAGGAAAAGTTTCTCCTCCAACCCGTTCCCTTTGTGCTATATGAACGAACGTCTCTCCACATGCTCAGTTCTGAGAGATAAGTGTGTGTAAAAGCCATCTTTAACCTAGCTTGTTGGGAACACAAAGTTTCTTTTCAGTTGCTAATTCCAATCCATACATATATATGGGGAGGTACTAGCTCCAACTCGGTTTTACAGTGAAAACTGCAGGAACTTCAAACCGGCACTAGGAAACAGACTGAGAAACCAGAGTAATAGTTTCTCCTGCAACCCGTTCCGTTTGTGCTAGATGAACGAACGTCTCTCCACATGCTCAGTTCTGAGAGATAAGTGTGTGTGAAAGCCGTCCTTCACCTAGCTTGTTGGGAACACAAAGTTTCTTTTCAGTTGCAAACTCCACTCCATACATATCTATGGGGAGGTACTAGCTCGAAATCGGTTTTACAGTGAAAACTGCAGGAACTTCAAACCGGCACTAGGAAACAGACTGAGAAACCAGAGTAATAGTTTCTCCTGCAACCCGTTCCGTTTGTGCTAGATGAACGAACGTCTCTCCACATGCTCAGTTCTGAGAGATAAATGTGTGTGAAAGCCGTCATTCACCTAGCTTGTTGGAAACACAAAGTTTCTTTTCAGTTGCAAACTCCACTCCATACATATCTATGGGGAGGTACTAGCTCCAACTCGGTTTTACAGTGAAAACTGCAGGATCTTCAAACCGGCACTAGGAAACAGACTGAGAAACCAGAGTAATAGTTTTTCCTGCAACCCGTTCCCTTTGTGCTAGATGAACGAACGTCTCTCCACATGCTAAGTTCTGAGAGATAAGTGTGTGTGAAAGCCGTCCTTCACCTAGCTTGTTGGGAACACAAAGTTTCTTTTCAGTTGCAAACTCCACTCCATACATATCTATGGGGAGGTACTAGCTCCAACTCGGTTTTACAGTGAAAACTGCAGGAACTTCAAACCGGTACTAGGAAACAGACTGAGAAACCAGAGTAAAAGTTTCTCCTGCAACCCGTTCCCTTTGTGCTAGATGAACGAACGTCTCTCCACATGCTCAGTTCTGAGAGATAAGTGTGTGTGAAACCCGAACTTCACCTAGCTTGTTGGGAACACAAAGTTTCTTTTCAGTTGCAAACTCCACTCCATACATATATATGGGGAGGTACTAGCTCCAATTCCGATTTACTGTGAAATCTGCAGGAACTGCAAACCGGCAGTGGGAAACAATCTGAGAAACCAGAGTATACGTTTCTACTGCAAACCTTTTCCTTTGTGCTAGATGAACGAACGTCTCTCCACATGCTCAGTTCTGAGAGATAAGTGTGTGTGAAAGCCGTCCTTCACCTAGCTTGTTGGGAACACAATGTTTTTTTCAGTTGAAATCTCCACTCCATACATATCTAAGGGGATGTACTAGCTCCAACTCGGTTTTACAGTGAAAACTTCAGGAACTTCAAACCGGCCCTAGGAAACAGACTGAGAAAACAGAGTAAAAGTTTCTATTGCAACCCGTTCCATTTGAGCTAGATGAACGAACGTCTCTCCACATGCTCAGTTCTGAGAGATATGTGTGTGTGAATTCCGTGTTTTACCTAGCTTGTTGGGAACACAAAATTTCTTTTAAGTTTCAAACTCCACACCATAAATATATATTGGGAGGAATTAGCACCAATTCGGTTTTACAGTGAAAACTGCAGGAAGTTCAAACCGGCAGTAGGAGACAGACTGATAAACCAGAGTAAAAGTTTCTCCTGAAACCCGTTCCCTTTGTGCTAGATGAACGAACGTCTCTCCACATGCTCAGTTCTGAGAGATAAGTGTGTGTGAAAGCCGTCTTTAAACTAGCTTGTTGGGAACACAAAGTTTCTTTTCAGTTGCAAACTCCACTCCATACATATATATGGGGAGGTACTAGCTCCAAATCGGTTTTACAGTGAAAACTGCAGGAACTTCAAACCGGCACTAGGAAACAGACTGAGAAACCAGAGTAAAAGTTTCTCCTGCAACCCGTTCCGTTTGTGCTAGATGAACGAACGTCTCTCCACATGCTCAGTTCTGAGAGATAAGTGTGTGTGAAAGCCATCCTTCACCCTGCTTATTGGGAACACAAAGTTTCTTTTCAGTTGCAAACTCCACTCCATACATATCTATGGGGAGGTACTAGCTCCAACTCGGATTTACAGTGAAAATTGCAGGAACATCAAACCGGCACTAGGAAACAGACTGAGAAACCAGAGTAAAAGTTTCTCCTGCAACCCGTTCCGTTTGTGCTAGATGAACGAACGTCTCTCCACATGCTCAGTTCTGAGAGATAAGTGTGTGTGAAAGCCGTCCTTCACCTAGCTTGTTGGGAACACAAAGTCTCTTTTCAGTTGCAAACTCCACTCCATACATATCTATGGGGAGGTACTAGCTCCAACTCTGTTTTACCGTGAAAACTGCAGGAACTTCAAAACGGCACTAGGAAACAGACTGAGAAACCAGAGTAAAAGTTTCTCCTGCAACCCGTTCCGTTTGTTCTTGATGAACGAACGTCTCTCCACATGCTCAGTTCTGAGAGATATGTGTGTGTGAATTCCTTGTTTTACCTAGCTTGTTGGGAACACAAAGTTTCTTTTAAGTTTCAAACTCCACACCATAAATATATATTGGGAGGAACTAACACCAATTCGGTTTTACAGTGAAAACTGCAGGAAGTTCAAACCGGCAGTAGGAGACAGACTGAGAAACCAGAGAAAAAGTTTCTCCTGCAACCCGTTCCCTTTTTGCTAGATGAACGAAAGTCTCTCCACATGCTCAGTTCTGAGAGATAAGTGTGTGTAAAAGCCGTCCTTCACCTAGCTTGTTGGGAACACAAAGTTTTTTTCAGTTGCAAACTCCACTCCATACATTTCTATGGGGAGGTACTAGCTCCAACACGGTTTTACAGTGAAAACTGCAGGAACTTCTAACCGGCACTAGGAAACAGACTGAGAAACCAGAGTAATAGTTTCTCCTGCAACCCGTTCCCTTTGTGCTACATGAACGAACGTCTCTCCACATGCTCAGTTCTGAGAGATAAGTGTGTGTGAAAGCCGTCTTTAACCTAGCTTGTTGGGAACACAAAGTTTCTTTTCAGTTGCAAACTCCACTCCATACATATATATGGGGAGGTACTAGCTCCAACTCTGTTTTACAGTGAAAACTGCAGGAACATCAAACCGGCACTAGGAAACAGACTGAGAAACCAGAGTAAAAGTTTCTCTTGCAACCCGTTCCGTTTGTGCTAGATGAACGAACGTCTCTCCACCTGCTAAGTTCTGAGTGATAAGTGTGTGTGAAAGCCGTCCTTCACCTAGCTTGTTGGGAACACAAAGTTTCTTTTCAGTTGCAAACTCCACTGCATACATATCTATGGGGAGGTACAAGCTCCAACTCGGTTTTACAGTGAAAACTGCAGGAACTTCAAACCGGCACTAGGAAACAGACTGAGAAACCAGAGTAATAGTTTCTCCTGCAACCCGTTCCCTTTGTGCTACATGAACGAACGTCTCTCCACATGCTAAGTTCTGAGAGATAAGTGTGTGTGAAAGCCGTCCTTCACCTAGCTTGTTGGGAACACAAAGTTTCTTTTCAGTTGCAAACTCCACTCCATACATATCTATGGGGAGGTACTATCTCCAACTCTGTTTTACAGTGAAAACTGCAGGAACCTCAAACCGGCACTAGGAAACAGACTGAGAAACCAGAGTATACGTTTCTACTGCAAACCTTTTCCTTTGTGCTAGATGAACGAACGTCTCTCCACATGCTCAGTTCTGAGAGATAAGTGTGTGTGAAAGCCGTCCTTCACCTAGCTTGTTGGGAACACAAAGTTTTTTTCAGTTGAATTCTCCACTCCATACATATCTATGGGGATGTACTAGCTCCAACTCGGTTTTACAGTGAAAACTGCAGGAACTTCAAACCGGCCCTAGGAAACAGACTGAGAAACCAGAGTAAAAGTTTCTAATGCAACCCATTCCATTTGAGCTAGATGAACGAACGTCTCTCCACATGCTCAGTTCTGAGAGATATGTGTGTGTGAATTCCGTGTTTTACCTACCTTGTTGGGAACACAAAGTTTCTTTTAAGTTTCAAACTGCACACCATAAATATATTTTGGGAGGAACTAGCACCAATTCAGTTTTACAGTGAAAACTGCAGGAAGTTCAAACCGGCAGTAGGAGACAGACTGATAAACCAGAGTAAAAGTTTCTCCTGCAACCCTTTCCCTTTTTGCTAGATGAACGAACGTCTCTCCACATGCTCAGTTCTGAGAGATAAGTGTGTGTAAAAGCCGTCCTTCACCTAGTTTGTTGGGAACACAAAGTTTTTTTCAGTTGCAAACTCCACTCCATACATTTCTATGGGGAGGTACTAGCTCCAACTCGGTTTTACAGTGAAAACTGCAGGAAGTTCAAACCGGCACTAGGAAACAGACTGAGAAACCAGAGTAATAATTTCTCCTGCAACCCGTTCCCTTTGTGCTAGATGAACGAACGTCTCTCCACATGCTCAGTTCTGAGAGATAAGTGTGTGTGAAAGCCGTCTTTAACCTAGCTTGTTGGGAACACAAAGTTTCTTTTCAGTAGCAAACTCCACTCCATACATATCTATGGGGAGGTACTAGCTCCAACTCGGTTTTACAGTGAAAACTGCAGGAACTTCAAACCGGCACTAGGAAACAGACTGAGAATCCAGAGTAAAAGTTTCTCCTGCAACCCGTTCTGTTTGTGCTAGATGAACGAACGTCTCTCCACATGCTAAGTTCTGAGAGATAAGTGTGTGTGAAAGCCGTCCTTCACCTAGCTTGTTGGGAACACAAAGTTTCTTTTCAGTTGCAAACTCCACTCCATACATATCTATGGGGAGGTACTAGCTCCAACTCGGTTTTACAGTGAAAACTGCAGGAACTTCAAACCGGCACTAGGAAACAGACTGAGAAACCAGAGTAATAGTTTCTCCTGCAACCCGTTCCCTTTCTGCTAGATGAACGAACGTCTCTCCACATGCTCAGTTCTGAGAGATAAGTGTGTGTGAAAGCCGTCCTTCACCTAGCTTGTTGGGAACACAAAGTTTCTTTTCAGTTGCAAACTCCACTCCATACATATCTATGGGGAGGTACTAGCTCCAACTCGGTTTTACAGTGAAAACTGCAGGAACTTCAAACCGGCACTAGGAAACAGACTGAGAAACCAGAGTAAAAGTTTCTCCTGCAACCCGTTCCGTTTGTGCAAGATGAACGAACGTCTCTCCACATGCTCAGTTGTAAGAGATAAGTGTGTGTGAAAGCCGTCCTTCACCTAGCTTGTTGGGAACACAAAGTTTGTTTTCAGTTGCAAACTCCACTCCATACATATCTAAGGGGTGGTACTAGCTCCAACTCGGTTTTACAGTGAAAACTGCAGGAACTTCAAACCGGCACTAGGAAACAGACTGAGAAACCAGAGTAAAAGTTTCCCCTGCAACCCGTTCCCTTTGTGCTAGATGAACGAACGTCTCTCCACATGCTCAGTTCTGAGAGATATGTGTGTGTGAATTCCGTGTTTTACCTAGCTTGTTGGGAACACAAAGTTCCTTTTAAGTTTCAAACTCAACACCATAAATATATTTTGGGAGGAACTAGCACCAATTTGATTTTACAGTGAAAACTGCAGGAAGTTCAAACCAGCAGTAGGAGACAGACTGATAAACCAGAGTAATAGTTTCCCCTTAAACCCGTTCCCTTTGTGCTAGATGAACGAACGTCTCTCCACATGCTACGTTCTGAGAGATAAGTGTGTGTAAAAGCCGTCCTTCACCTAGCTTGTTGGGAACACAAAGTTTTCTTCAGTTGCAAACTCCAATCCATACATATCTATGGGGAGGTACTAGCTCCAACTCGATTTTACAGTGAAAACTGCAGGAACTTCAAACCGGCACTAGGAAACAGACTGAGAAACCAGAGTAATAGTTTCTCCTGCAACCCGTTCCGTTTTTGCTAGATGAACGAACGTCTCTCCACATGCTCAGTTCTGAGAGATAAGTGTGTGTGAAAGCCAACTTTAACCTAGCTTGTTGGGAACACAAAGTTTCTTTTCAGTTGCAAACACCAATCCATACATATATATGGGGAGGTACTAGCTCCAAATCGGTTTTACAGTGAAAACTGCAGGAACTTCAAACCGGCACTAGGAAACAGACTGAGAAACCAGAGAAATAGTTTCTCCTGCAACCCGTTCCGTTTGTGCTAGGTGAATGAACGTCTCTCCACATGCTCAGTTCTGAGAGATAAGTGTGTGTGAAAGCCGTCCTTCACCTAGCTTGTTGGGAACACAAAGTTTCTTTTCAGTTGCAAACTCCACTCCATACATATCTATGGGGAGGTACTAGCTCCAACTCGGTTTTACAGTGAAAACTGCAGGAACTTCAAACCGGCACTAGGAAACAGACTGAGAAACCAGAGTAATAGTTTCTCCTGCAACCCGTTCCCTTTGTGCTAGATGAACGAAAGTCTCTCCACATGCTCAGTTCTGAGAGATAAGTGTGTGTGAAAGCCGTCCTTCACCTAGCTTGTTGGGAACACAAAGTTTCTTTTCAGTTGCAAACTTCACTCCATACATATCTATGGGGGGTACTAGCTCCAACTCTGTTTTACAGTGAAAACTGCAGGAACTTCAAACCGGCACTAGGAAACAGACTGAGAAACCAGAGTAAAAGTTTCCCCTGCAACCCGTTCCCTTTGTGCTAGATGAACGAACGTCTCTCCACATGCTCACTTTTGAGAGATAAGTGTGTGTGAAAGCCGAACTTCACCTAGCTTGTTGGGAACACAAAGTTTCTTTTCAGTTGCAAACTCCACTCCATACATATATATGGGGAGGTACAAGCTCCAATTCCGTTTTACAGTGAAAACTGCAGAAACTGCAAACCGGCACTGGGAAACAGTCTGAGAAACCAGAGTATACGTTTCTACTGCAAACCTTTTCCTTTGTGCTAGATGAACGAACGTCTCTCCACATGCTCAGTTCTGAGAGATAACTGTGTGTGAAAGCCGTCCTTCACCTAGCTTGTTGGGAACACAAAGTTTTTTTCAGTTGAATTCTCCACTCCATACATATCTATGGGGATGTACTAGCTCCAACTCGGTTTTACAGTGAAAACTGCAGGAACTTCAAACCGGCCCTAGGAAACAGACTGAGAAACCAGAGTAAAAGTTTCTCCTGCAACCCATTCCGTTTGTGCTAGATGAACGAACTTCTCTCCACATGCTCAGTTCTGAGAGATATGTGTGTGTGAATTCCCTGTTTTACCTTGCTTGTTGAAACACAAAGTTTCTTTTAAGTTTCAAACTCCACACCATAAATATATTTTGGGAGGAACTAGCACCAATTCAGTTTTACAGTGAAAACTGCAGGTAGTTCAAACCGGCAGTAGGAGACAGACTGAGAAACCAGAGTAAAAGTTTCTCCTGAAACCAGTACCCTTTGTGCTAGATGAACGAACGTCTCTCCACATGCTCAGGTCTGAGAGATAAGTGTGTGTGAAAGCCGTCCTTCACCTAGCTTGTTCGGAACACAAAGATTTTTTCAGTTGCAAACTCCACTCCATACATATCTATGGGGAGGTACTAGCTCCAACTCGGTTTTACAGTGAAAACTGCAGGAACTTCAAACCGGCACTAGGAAAAATACTGAGAAACCAGAGTAAAAGTTTCTCCTGCAACCCGTTCCCTTTGTGCTAGATGAACGAACGTGTCTCCACATGCTCAGTTCTGAGAGATATGTGTGTGTGAATTCCCTGTTTTACCTTGCTTGTTGAAACACAAAGTTTCTTTTAAGTTTCAAACCCCACACCATAAATATATTTTGGGAGGAACTAGCACCAATTCAGTTTTACAGTGAAAACTGCAGGAAGTTCAAACCGGCATGAGGAGACAGACTGAGAAACCAGAGTAAAAGTTTCTCCTGAAACCCGTTCCCTTTGTGCTAGATGAACGAACGTCTCTCCACATGCTCAGGTCTGAGAGATAAGTGTGTGTAAAAGCCGTCCTTCACCTAGCTTGTTGGGAACACAAAGTTTCTTTTCAGTTGCAAACTCCACTCCATACATATCTATGGGGAGGTACTAGCTCCAACTCGGTTTTACAGTGAAAACTGCAGGAACTTCAAACCGGCACTAGGAAACAGACTGAGAAACCAGAGTAATAAGTTCTCCTGCAACCCGTTCCCTTTGTGCTAGATGAGCGAACGTCTCTCCACATGCTCAGTTCTGAGAGATAAATGTGTGTGAAAGCCGTCTTTAACCTAGTTTGTTGGGAACACAAAGTTTTTTTCAGTTGCAAACTCCACTCCATACATATCTATGGGGAGGTACTAGCTCCAGCTCCGTTTTACAGTGAAAACTGCAGGAACTTCAAACCGGCACTAGGAAACAGACTGAGAAACCAGAGTAAAAGTTTCTCCTGCAACCCGTTCCGTTTGTTCTAGATGAACGAACGTCTCTCCACATGCTCAGTTCTGAGACATATGTGTGTGTGAATTCCCTGTTTTACCTTGCTTGTTGAAACACAAAGTTTCTTTTAAGTTTCAAACTCCACACCATAAATATATTTTGGGAGGAACTAGCTCCAACTCGGTTTTACAGTGAAAACTGCAGGAACTTCAAACCGGCACTAGGAAAGAGACTGAGAAACCAGAGTAATAGGTTCTCCTGCAACCCGTTCCCTTTGTGCTAGATGAACGAACGTCTCTCCACATGCTCAGTTCTGAGAGATAAATGTGTGTGAAAGCCGTCTTTAACCTAGTTTGTTGGGAACGCAAAGTTTCTTTTATGTTGCAACCTCCACTCCATACATATATATGGGGAGGTACTAGCTCCAACTCGGTTTTACAGTGAAAACTGCAGGAACTTCAAACCGGCACTAGGAAAAATACTGAGAAACCAGAGTAAAAGTTTCTCCTGCAACCCGTTCCCTTTGTGCTAGATGAACGAACGTGTCTCCACATGCTCAGTTCTGAGAGATATGTGTGTGTGAATTCCCTGTTTTACCTTGCTTGTTGAAACACAAAGTTTCTTTTAAGTTTCAAACCCCACACCATAAATATATTTTGGGAGGAACTAGCACCAATTCAGTTTTACAGTGAAAACTGCAGGAAGTTCAAACCGGCATGAGGAGACAGACTGAGAAACCAGAGTAAAAGTTTCTCCTGAAACCCGTTCCCTTTGTGCTAGATGAACGAACGTCTCTCCACATGCTCAGGTCTGAGAGATAAGTGTGTGTAAAAGCCGTCCTTCACCTAGCTTGTTGGGAACACAAAGTTTCTTTTCAGTTGCAAACTCCACTCCATACATATCTATGGGGAGGTACTAGCTCCAACTCGGTTTTACAGTGAAAACTGCAGGAACTTCAAACCGGCACTAGGAAACAGACTGAGAAACCAGAGTAATAAGTTCTCCTGCAACCCGTTCCCTTTGTGCTAGATGAGCGAACGTCTCTCCACATGCTCAGTTCTGAGAGATAAATGTGTGTGAAAGCCGTCTTTAACCTAGTTTGTTGGGAACACAAAGTTTTTTTCAGTTGCAAACTCCACTCCATACATATCTATGGGGAGGTACTAGCTCCAGCTCCGTTTTACAGTGAAAACTGCAGGAACTTCAAACCGGCACTAGGAAACAGACTGAGAAACCAGAGTAAAAGTTTCTCCTGCAACCCGTTCCGTTTGTTCTAGATGAACGAACGTCTCTCCACATGCTCAGTTCTGAGACATATGTGTGTGTGAATTCCCTGTTTTACCTTGCTTGTTGAAACACAAAGTTTCTTTTAAGTTTCAAACTCCACACCATAAATATATTTTGGGAGGAACTAGCTCCAACTCGGTTTTACAGTGAAAACTGCAGGAACTTCAAACCGGCACTAGGAAAGAGACTGAGAAACCAGAGTAATAGGTTCTCCTGCAACCCGTTCCCTTTGTGCTAGATGAACGAACGTCTCTCCACATGCTCAGTTCTGAGAGATAAATGTGTGTGAAAGCCGTCTTTAACCTAGTTTGTTGGGAACGCAAAGTTTCTTTTCTGTTGCAACCTCCACTCCATACATATATATGGGGAGGTACTAGCTCCAACTCGGTTTTACAGTGAAAACTGCAGGAACTTCAAACCGGCACTAGGAAACAGACTGAGAAACCAGAGTAATAGTTTCTCCTGCAACCCGTTCCGTTTGTGCTAGATGAACGAACGTCTCTCCACATGCTCAGTTCTGAGAGATAAGTGTGTGTGAAAGCCGTCCTTCACCTAGCTTGTTCGGAACACAAAGTTTTTTTCAGTTGCAAACTCCACTCCATACATATCTATGGGGAGGTACTAGCTCCAACTCGGTTTTACAGTGAAAACTGCCGGAACATCAAACCGGCACTAGGAAAAAGACTGAGAAACCGGAGTAAAAGTTTCTCCTGCAACCCGTTCCCTTTGTGCTAGATGAACGAACGTCTCTCCACATGCTCAGATCTGAGAGAAAAGTGTGTGTGAAAGCCGTCCTTCACCTAGCTTGTTGGGAACACAAAGTTTCTTTTCAGTTGCAAACTCCACTCCATACATATATATGGGGAGGTACTAGCTCCAACTGGGTTTTACATTGAAAACTGCAGGAAATTCAAACCGGCACTAGGAAACAGACTGAGAAACCAGAGTAATAGTTTCTCCTGCAACCCGTTCCCTTTGTGCTAGATGAACGAAAGTCTCTCCACATGCTCAGTTCTGAGAGATAAGTGTGTGTGAAAGCCGTCCTTCACCTAGCTTGTTGGGAACACAAAGTTTCTTTTCAGTTGCAAACTTCACTCCATACATATCTATGGGGGGTACTAGCTCCAACTCTGTTTTACAGTGAAAACTGCAGGAACTTCAAACCGGCACTAGGAAACAGACTGAGAAACCAGAGTAAAAGTTTCTCCTGCAACCCGTTCCCTTTGTGCTAGATGAACGAACGTCTCTCCACATGCTCAGTTTTGAGAGATAAGTGTGTGTGAAAGCCGAACTTCACCTAGCTTGTTGGGAACACAAAGTTTCTTTTCAGTTGCAAACTCCACTCCATACATATATATGGGGAGGTACAAGCTCCAATTCCGTTTTACAGTGAAAACTGCAGAAACTGCAAACCGGCACTGGGAAACAGTCTGAGAAACCAGAGTATACGTTTCTACTGCAAACCTTTTCCTTTGTGCTAGATGAAAGAACGTCTCTCCACATGCTCAGTTCTGAGAGATAACTGTGTGTGAAAGCCGTCCTTCACCTAGCTTGTTGGGAACACAAAGTTTTTTTCAGTTGAATTCTCCACTCCATACATATCTATGGGGATGTACTAGCTCCAACTCGGTTTTACAGTGAAAACTGCAGGAACTTCAAACCGGCCCTAGGAAACAGACTGAGAAACCAGAGTAAAAGTTTCTCCTGCAACCCGTTCCGTTTGTGCTAGATGAACGAACTTCTCTCCACATGCTCAGTTCTGAGAGATATGTGTGTGTGAATTCCCTGTTTTACCTTGCTTGTTGAAACACAAAGTTCCTTTTAAGTTTCAAACTCCACACCATAAATATATTTTGGGAGGAACTAGCACCAATTCAGTTTTACAGTGAAAACTGCAGGTAGTTCAAACCGGCAGTAGGAGACAGACTGAGAAACCAGAGTAAAAGTTTCTCCTGAAACCCGTACCCTTTGTGCTAGATGAACGAACGTCTCTCCACATGCTCAGGTCTGAGAGATAAGTGTGTGTGAAAGCCGTCCTTCACCTAGCTTGTTCGGAACACAAAGATTTTTTCAGTTGCAAACTCCACTCCATACATATCTATGGGGAGGTACTAGCTCCAACTCGGTTTTACAGTGAAAACTGCAGGAACTTCAAACCGGCACTAGGAAAAATACTGAGAAACCAGAGTAAAAGTTTCTCCTGCAACCCGTTCCCTTTGTGCTAGATGAACGAACGTGTCTCCACATGCTCAGATCTGAGAGAAAATTGTGTGTGAAAGCCGTCCTTCACCTAGCTTGTTGGGAACACAAAGTTTCTTTTCAGTTGCAAACTCCACTCCATACATATCTATGGGGAGGTACTAGCTCCAACTCCGTTTTACAGTGAAAACTGCAGGAACTTCAAACCGGCACTAGGAAACAGACTGAGAAACCAGAGTAAAAGTTTCTCCTGCAACCCGTTCCGTTTGTGCTAGATGAACGAACGTCTCTCCACATGCTCAGTTCTGAGAGATATGTGTGTGTGAATTCCCTGTTTTACCTTGCTTGTTGAAACACAAAGTTTCTTTTAAGTTTCAAACTCCACACCATAAATATATTTTGGGAGGAACTAGCACCAATTCAGTTTTACAGTGAAAACTGCAGGAAGTTCAAACCGGCATGAGGAGACAGACTGAGAAACCAGAGTAAAAGTTTCTCCTGAAACCCGTTCCCTTTGTGCTAGATGAACGAACGTCTCTCCACATGCTCAGGTCTGAGAGATAAGTGTGTGTAAAAGCCGTCCTTCACCTAGCTTGTTGGGAACACAAAGTTTTTTTCAGTTGCAAACTCCACTCCATACATATCTATGGGGAGGTACTAGCTCCAACTCGGTTTTACAGTGAAAACTGCAGGAACTTCAAACCGGCACTAGGAAACAGACTGAGAAACCAGAGTAATAAGTTCTCCTGCAACCCGTTCCCTTTGTGCTAGATGAACGAACGTCTCTCCACATGCTCAGTTCTGAGAGATAAATGTGTGTGAAAGCCGTCTTTAACCTAGTTTGTTGGGAACACAAAGTTTTTTTCAGTTGCAAACTCCACTCCATACATATCTATGGGGAGGTACTAGCTCCAGCTCCGTTTTACAGTGAAAACTGCAGGAACTTCAAACCGGCACTAGGAAACAGACTGAGAAACCAGAGTAAAAGTTTCTCCTGCAACCCGTTCCGTTTGTTCTAGATGAACGAACGTCTCTCCACATGCTCAGTTCTGAGAGATATGTGTGTGTGAATTCCCTGTTTTACCTTGCTTGTTGAAACACAAAGTTTCTTTAAAGTTTCAAACTCCACACCATAAATATATTTTGGGAGGAACTAGCTCCAAATCGGTTTTACAGTGAAAACTGCAGGAACTTCAAACCGGCCCTAGGAAACAGACTGAGAAACCAGAGTAAAAGTTTCTCCTGCAACCCGTTCCGTTTGTGCTAGATGAACGAACTTCTCTCCACATGCTCAGTTCTGAGAGATAAATGTGTGTGAAAGCCGTCTTTAACCTAGTTTGTTGGGAACGCAAAGTTTCTTTTCTGTTGCAACCTCCACTCCATACATATATATGGGGAGGTACTAGCTCCAACTCGGTTTTACAGTGAAAACTGCAGGAACTTCAAACCGGCACTAGGAAACAGACTGAGAAACCAGAGTAATAGTTTCTCCTGCAACCCGTTCCGTTTGTGCTAGATGAACGAACGTCTCTCCACATGCTCAGTTCTGAGAGATAAGTGTGTGTGAAAGCCGTCCTTCACCTAGCTTGTTCGGAACACAAAGTTTTTTTCAGTTGCAAACTCCACTCCATACATATCTATGGGGAGGTACTAGCTCCAACTCGGTTTTACAGTGAAAACTGCCGGAACTTCAAACCGGCACTAGGAAAAAGACTGAGAAACCAGAGTAAAAGTTTCTCCTGCAACCCGTTCCCTTTGTGCTAGATGAACGAACGTCTCTCCACATGCTCAGATCTGAGAGAAAAGTGTGTGTGAAAGCCGTCCTTCACCTAGCTTGTTGGGAACACAAAGTTTCTTTTCAGTTGCAAACTCCACTCCATACATATATATGGGGAGGTACTAGCTCCAACTGGGTTTTACAGTGAAAACTGCAGGAAATTCAAACCGGCACTAGGAAACAGACTGAGAAACCAGAGTAACAGTTTCCCTGCAACCCGTTCCCTTTGTGCTAGATGAACGAACGTCTCTCCACATGCTCAGTTCTGAGAGATAAGTGTGTGTTAAAGCCGTCCTTCACCTAGCTTGTTGGGAACACATAGTTTCTTTTCAGTTGCAAACTCCAATCCATACATATCAATGGGGAGGTAATAGCTCCAACTCGATTTTACAGTGAAAACTGCAGGAACTTCAAACCGGCACTAGGAAACAAACAGAGAAACCAGAGTAAACGTTTCTCCTGCAACCCGTTCCCTTTGTGCTACATAAACGAACGTCTCTCCAGATGCTCAGTTCTGAGAGATAAGTGTGTGTGAAAGCCGTCCTTCACCTAGCTTGTAGGGAACACAAAGTTTCTTTTCAGTTGCAAACTCCACTCCATACATATATATGGGGAGGTACTAGCTCCAATTCCGTTTTACAGTGAAAACTGCAGGAACTGCAAACCGGCACTGGGAAACAATCTGAGAAACCAGAGTATACGTTTCTACTGCAAACCTTTTCGTTTGTGCTAGATGAACGAACGTCTCTCCACATGCTCAGTTCTGAGAGATAAGTGTGTGTGAAAGCCGTCCTTCACCTAGCTTGTTGGGAACACAAAGTTTTTTTCAGTTGAAATCTCCACTCCATACGTATCTATGGGGATGTACTAGCTCCAACTCTGTTTTACAGTGAAAACTGCAGGAACTTCAAACCGGCACTAGGAAACAGACTGAGAAACCAGAGTAAAATTTTCTCCTGCAACCCGTTCCGTTTGTGCAAGATGAACGAACGTCTCTCCACATGCTCAGTTGTAAGAGATAAGTGTGTGTGAAAGCCGTCCTTCAACTAGCTTGTTGGGAACACAAAGTTTGTTTTCAGTTGCAAACTCCACTCCATAAATATCTAAGGGGTTGTACTAGCTCCAACTCGGTTTTACAGTGAAAACTGCAGGAACTTCAAACCGGCCCTAGGAAACAGACTGAGAAACCAGAGTAAAAGTTTCTAATGCAACCCGTTCCATTTGAGCTAGATGAACGAACCTCTCTCCACATGCTCAGTTCTGAGAGATATGTGTGTGTGAATTCCGTGTTTTACCTAGCTTGTTGTGAACACAAAGTTTCTTTTAAGTTTCAAACTCCACACCATAAATATATATTGGGAGGAACTAGCACCAATTCGGTTTTACAATGAAAACTGCAGGAAATTCAAACCGGCAGTAGGAGACAGACTGAGACACCAGAGTAAAAGTTTCTCCTGAAACCCGTTCCCTTTGTGCTAGATGAACGAACGTCTCTCCACATGCTCAGTTCTGAGAGATAATTGTGTGTAAAAGCCGTCCTTCACCTTACTTGTTGGGAACACAAAGTTTTTTTCAGTTGCTTACTCCACTCCATACATATCTATGGGGAGGTACTAGCTCCAACTCGGTTTTACAGTGAAAACTGCAGGAACTTCAAACCGGCACTAGGAAACAGACTGAGAAACCAGAGTAATAGTTTCTCCTGCAACCCGTTCCCTTTGTGCTAGATGAACGAACGTCTCTCCGCATGCTCAGTTCTGAGAGATAAGTGTGTGTGAAAGCCGTCTTTAACCGAGCTTGTTGGGAAAACAAAGTTTGTTTTCAGTTGCAAACTCCACTCCATACATATATATGGGGAGGTACTAGCTCCAACTCGGTTTTACATTGAAAAATGCAGGAACTTCAAACCGGCACTAGGAAACAGACTGAGAAACCAGAGTAAAAGTTTCTCCTGCAACCCGTTCCGTTTGTGCTAGATGAACGAACGTCTCTCCACATGCTCAGATCTGAGAGAAAAGTGTGTGTGAAAGCCGTCCTTCACCTAGCTTGTTGGGAACACAAAGTTTCTTTTCAGTTGCAAACTCCACTCCATACATATATATGGGGAGGTACTAGCTCCAACTGGGTTTTACAGTGAAAACTGCAGGAAATTCAAACCGGCACTAGGAAACAGACTGAGAAACCAGAGTAACAGTTTCTCCTGCAACCCGTTCCCTTTGTGCTAGATGAACGAACGTCTCTCCACATGCTCAGTTCTGAGAGATAAGTGTGTGTGAAAGCCGTCCTTCACCTAGCTTGTTGGGAACACATAGTTTCTTTTCAGTTGCAAACTCCAATCCATACATATCAATGGGGAGGTAATAGCTCCAACTCGATTTTACAGTGAAAACTGCAGGAACTTCAAACCGGCACTAGGAAACAAACAGAGAAACCAGAGTAAACGTTTCTCCTGCAACCCGTTCCCTTTGTGCTACATAAACGAACGTCTCTCCAGATGCTCAGTTCTGAGAGATAAGTGTGTGTGAAAGCCGTCCTTCACCTAGCTTGTTGGGAACACAAAGTTTGTTTTCAGTTGCAAACTCCACTCCATACATATATATGGGGAGGTACTAGCTCCAATTCCGTTTTACAGTGAAAACTGCAGGAACTGCAAACCGGCACTGGGAAACAATCTGAGAAACCAGAGTATACGTTTCTACTGCAAACCTTTTCGTTTGTGCTAGATGAACGAACGTCTCTCCACATGCTCAGTTCTGAGAGATAAGTGTGTGTGAAAGCCGTCCTTCACCTAGCTTGTTGGGAACACAAAGTTTTTTTCAGTTGAAATCTCCACTCCATACATATCTATGGGGATGTACTAGCTCCAGCACGGTTTTACAGTGAAAACTGCAGGAACTTCAAACCGGCCCTAGGAAACAGGCTGAGAAACCAGAGTAAAAGTTTCTAATGCAACCCGTTCCCTTTGAGCAAGATGAACGAACGTCTCTCCACATGCTCAGTTCTGAGAGATATGTGTGTGTGAATTCCGTGTTTTAACTAGTTTGATGGGAACACAAAGTTTCTTTTAAGATTCAAACTCCACACCATAAATATATATTGGGAGGAACTAGCACCAATTCGGTTTAACAGTGAAAACTGCAGGAAGTTCAAACCGGCAGTAGGAGACAGACTGAGAAACCAGAGTAAAAGTTTCTCCTGCAACCCGTTCCCTTTTAGCTAGATGAACGAACGTCTCTCCACATGCTCAGTTCTGAGAGATAAGTGAGTGTAAAAGCCGTCCTTCACCTAGTTTGTTGGGAACACAAAGTTTTTTTCAGTTGCAAACTCCACTCCATACATTTCTATGGGGAGGTACTAGCTCCAACTCGGTTTTACAGTGAAAACTGCAGGAACTTCAAACCGGCACTAGGAAACAGACTGAGAAACCAGAGTAAAAGTTTCTCCTGCAACCCGTTCCGTTTGTGCTAGATGAACGAACGTCTCTCCACATGCTAAGTTCTGAGAGATAAGTGTGTGTGAAAGCCGTCCTTCACCTAGCTTGTTGGGAACACAAAGTTTCTTTTCAGTTGCAAACTCCACTCCATACATATCTATGGGGAGGTACTAGCTCCAACTCGGTTTTACAGTGAAAACTGCAGGAACTTCAAACCGGCACTAGGAAACAGACTGAGAAACCAGAGTAATAGTTTCTCCTGCAACCCGTTCCGTTTGTGCTAGATGAACGAACGTCTCTCCACATGCTAATTTCTGAGAGATAAGTGTGTGTGAAAGCCGTCCTTCACCTAGCTTGTTGGGAACACAAAGTTTCTTTTCAGTTCCAAACTCCACTCCATACATATCTATGGGGAGGTACTAGCTCCAACTCGGTTTTACAGTGAAAACTGCAGGAACTTCAAACCGGCACTAGGAAACAGACTGAGAAACCAGAGTAAAATTTTCTCCTGCAACCCGTTCCGTTTGTGCAAGATGAACGAACGTCTCTCCACATGCTCAGTTCTGAGAGATAAGTGTGTGTGAAAGCCGTCCTTCACCTAGCTTGTTGGGAACACAAAGTTTTTTTCAGTTGAAATCTCCACTCCATACATATCTATGGGAATGTACTAGCTCCAGCACGGTTTTACAGTGAAAACTGCAGGAACTTCAAACCGGCCCTAGGAAACAGGCTGAGAAACCAGAGTAAAAGTTTCTAATGCAACCCGTTCCCTTTGAGCTAGATGAACGAACGTCTCTCCACATGCTCAGTTCTGAGAGATATGTGTGTGTGAATTCCGTGTTTTAACTAGTTTGATGGGAACACAAAGATTCTTTTAAGTTTCAAACTCCACACCATAAATATATATTGGGAGGAACTAGCACCACTTCGGTTTAACAGTGAAAACTGCAGGAAGTTCAAACCGGCAGTAGGAGACAGACTGAGAAACCAGAGTAAAAGTTTCTCCTGCAACCCGTTCCCTTTTTGCTAGATGAACGAACGTCTCTCCACATGCTCAGTTCTGAGAGATAAGTGAGTGTAAAAGCCGTCCTTCACCTAGTTTGTTGGGAACACAAAGTTTTTTTCAGTTGAAAACTCCACTCCATACATTTCTATAGGGAGGTACTAGCTCCAACTCGGTTTTACAGTGAAAACTGCAGGAACTTCAAACCGGCACTAGGAAACAGACTGAGAAACCAGAGTATTAGTTTCTCCTGCAACCCGTTCCCTTTGTGCTAGATGAACGAACGTCTCTCCACATGCTCAGTTCTGAGAGATAAGTGTGTGTGAAAGCCGTCTTTAACCTAGCTTGTTGGGAACACAAAGTTTCTTTTCAGTTGCAAACTCCACTCCATACATATCTATGGGGAGGTAAAAGCTCCAACTCGGTTTTACAGTGAAAACTGCAGGAACTTCAAACCGGCACTAGGAAACAGACTGAGAAACCAGAGTAAAAGTTTCTCCTGAATCCCGTTCCGTTTGTGCTAGATGAACGAACGTCTCTCCACATGCTAAGTTCTGAGAGATAAGTGTGTGTGAAAGCCGTCCTTCACCTAGCTTGTTGGGAACACAAAGTTTCTTTTCAGTTGCAAACTCCACTCCATACATATCTATGGGGAGGTACTAGCTCCAACTCGGTTTTACAGTGAAAACTGCAGGAACTTCAAACCGGCACTAGGAAACAGACTGAGAAACCAGAGTAATAGTTTCTCCTGCAACCCGTTCCCTTTGTGCTAGATGAACGAACGTCTCTCCACATGCTCAGTTCTGAGAGATAAGTGTGTGTGAAAGCCGTCCTTCAAATAGCTTGTTGGGAAAACAAAGTTTCTTTTCAGTTGCAAACTCCACTCCATACATATCTATGGGGAGGTACTAGCTCCAACTCGGTTTTACAGTGAAAACTGCAGGAACTTCAAACCGGCACTAGGAAACAGACTGAGAAACCAGAGTAAAATTTTCTCCTGCAACCCGTTCCGTTTGTGCAAGATGAACGAACGTCTCTCCACATGCTCAGTTGTAAGAGATAAGTGTGTGTGAAAGCCGTCCTTCACCTAGCTTGTTGGGAACACAAAGTTTGTTTTCAGTTGCAAACTCCACTCCATACATATCTAAGGGGTGGTACTAGCTCCAACACGGTTTTACAGTGAAATCTGCAGGAACTTCAAACCGGCCCTAGGAAACAGACTGAGAAACCAGAGTAAAAGTTTCTAATGCAACCCGTTCCATTTGAGCTAGATGAACGAACGTCTCTCCACATGCTCAGTTCTGAGAGATATGTGTGTGTGAATTCCGTGTTTTACCTAGCTTGTTGGGAACACAAAGTTTCTTTTAAGTTTCAAACTCCACACCATAAATATATATTGGGAGGAACTAGCACCAATTCGGTTTTACAATGAAAACTGCAGGAAGTTCAAACCGGCAGTAGGAGACAGACTGAGACACCAGAGTAAAAGTTTCTCCTGAATCCCGTCCCTTTGGCTAGATGAACGAACGTCTCTCCACATGCTCAGTTCTGAGAGATAATTGTGTGTAAAAGCCGTCCTTCACCTTACTTGTTGGGAACACAAAGTTTTTTTCAGTTGCAAACTCCACTCCATACATATCTATGGGGAGGTACTAGCTCCAACTCGGTTTTACAGTGAAAACTGCAGGAACTTCAAACCGGCACTAGGAAACAGACTGAGAAACCAGAGTAATAGTTTCTCCTGCAACCCGTTCCCTTTGTGCTAGATGAACGAACGTCTCTCCACATGCTCAGTTCTGAGAGATAAGTGTGTGTGAAAGCCGTCTTTAACCGAGCTTGTTGGGAAAACAAAGTTTGTTTTCAGTTGCAAACTCCACTCCATACATATATATGGGGAGGTACTAGCTCCAACTCGGTTTTACATTGAAAACTGCAGGAACTTCAAACCGGCACTAGGAAACAGACTGAGAAACCAGAGTAAAAGTTTCTCCTGCAACCAGTTCCGTTTGTGCTAGATGAACGAACGTCTCTCCACATGCTCAGTTCTGAGAGATAAGTGTGTGTGAAAGCCGTCCTTCACCTAGCTTGTTGGGAACACAAAGTTTCTTTTCAGTTGCAAACTCCACTCCATACATATCTATGGGGAGGTACTAGCTCCAACTCGGTTTTACAGTGAAAATAGCAGGAACTTCAAACCGGCACTAGGAAACAGACTGAGAAACCAGAGAAAAAGTTTCTCCTGCAACCCGTTCAGTTTGTGCTAGATGAACGAATGTCTCTCCACATGCTCAGTTCTGAGAGATAAGTGTGTGTGAAAGCCGTCCTTCACCTAGCTTGTTGGGAACACAAAGTTTCTTTTAAGTTTCAAACTCCACACTATAAATATATTTTGGGAGGAACTAGCACCAATTCGGTTTTACAATGAAAACTGCAGGAAGTTCAAACCGGCAGTAGGAGACAGACTGAGACACCAGAGTAAAAGTTTCTCCTGCAACGCGTTCCCTTTGTGCTAGATGAACGAACGTCTCTCCACATGCTCAGATCTGAGAGATAATTGTGTGTAAAAGCTGTCCTTCACCTTACTTGTTGGGAACACAAAGTTTTTTTCAGTTGCAAACTCCACTCCATACATATCTATGGGGAGGTACTAGCTCCAACTCGGTTTTACAGTGAAAACTGCAGGAACTTCAAACCGGCACTAGGAAACAGACTGAGAAACCAGAGTAATAGTTTCTCCTGCAACCCGTTCCCTTTGTGCTAGATGAACGAACGTCTATCCACATGCTCAGTTCTGAGAGATAAGTGTGTGTGAAAGCCGTGTTTAACCTAGCTTGTTGGGAACACAAAGTTTCTTTTCAGTTGCAAACTCCACTCCATACATATCTATGGGGAGGTACTAGCTCCAACTCGGTTTTACAGTGAAAATTGCAGGAACATCAAACCGGCACTAGGAAACAGACTGAGAAACCAGAGTAAAACTTTCTCCTGAAACCCGTTCCCTTTGTGCTAGATGAACGAATGTCTCTCCACATGCTCAGTTCTGAGAGATAAGTGTGTGTGAAAGCCGTCCTTCACCTAGCTTGTTGGGAACACAATGTTTTTTTTAGTTGCATACCCCACTCCATACATATCTATGGGGAAGTACCAGCTCCAACTCGGTTTTACAGTGAAAACTGCAGGAACTTCAAACCGGCACTAGGAAACAGACTGAGAAACCAGAGTAAAACTTTCTCCTGAAACCCGTTCCCTTTGTGCTAGATGAACGAATGTCTCTCCACATGCTCAGTTCTGAGAGATATGTGTGTGTGAATTCCGTGTTTTACCTAGCTTGTTGGGAACACAAAGTTTCCTTTAAGTTTCAAACTCCACACCATAAATATATATTGGGAGGAACTAGCACAAATTCGGTTTTACAGTGAAAACTGCAGGAAGTTCAAACCGGCAGTAGGAGACAGACTGAGAAACCAGAGTAAAAGTTTCTTCTGCAACACGTTCCCTTTGTGCTAGATGAACGAACGTCTCTCCACTTGCTCAGTTCTGAGAGATATGTGGGTGTGAAAGCCGTCCTTCACCTACCTTGTTGGGAACACAAAGTTTCTTTTCAATTGCAAACTCCCATCCATACATATCTATGGGGAGGTACTAGCTCCAACTCGGTTTTATAGTGAAAACTGCAGTAACTTCAAACCGGCACTAGGAAACAGTCTGAGAAACCAGAGTGAAAGTTTCTCCTGCATCCCGTTCCCTTTGTGCTAGATGAACGAACGTCTCTCCACATGCTCAGTTCTGAGAGATAAGTGTGTGTGAAAGCCGTCCTTCACCTAGCTTATTGGGAACACAAAGTTTCTTTTCAGTTGCAAACTCCACTCCATACATATCTATGGGGAGGTACTAGCTCCAACTCGGTTTTACAGTGAAAACTGCAGGAATTTCAAACTGGCACTAGGAAACAGACTGAGAAACCAGAGTAAAAGTTTCTCCTGCAACCCTTTCCCTTTGGGCTAGATAAACGAACGTCTCTCCACATGCTCAGTTCTGAGAGATAAGTGTGTGTGAAAGCCGTCCTTCACCTAGCTTGTTGGGAACACAAAGTTTCTTTTCAGTTGCAAACACCTCTCCATACATATCTAGTGGGAGGTACTAGCTCCAACTCGTTTTTACAGTGAAAACTGCAGGAACTTCAAACTGGCACTAGGAAACAGACTGAGAAACCAGAGTAAAAATTTCTCCTGCAACCCGTTCCCTTTGTGGTAGATGAACCAACGTCTCTCCACATGATGATTTCTGAGAGATATGTGTGTGTGAATTCCGTGTTTTACCTAGCTTGTTGGGAACACACTGTTTCTTTTAACTTTCAAACTCCACACCATAAATATATATTATGAGGAACTAGCACAAATTCGGTTTTACAGTGAAAACTGCAGGAAGTTCAAACCGGCAGTAGGAGACAGACTGATAAACCAGAGTAAAAGTTTCTCCTGAAACCCGTTCCCTTTGTGCTAGATGAACGAACGTCTCTCCACATGCTCAGTTCTGAGAGATAAGTGTGTGTCAAAGCCGTCCTTCACCTAGCTTGTTGGGAACACAAAGTTTCTTTTCAGTTGCAAACACCTCTTCATACATATCTATGGGGAGGTACTAGCGCCAACTCTGTTTTACAGTGAAAACTGCAGGAACTTCAAACCAGCACTAGGAAACAGACTGAGAAACCAGAGTAAAAGTTTCTCCTGCAACCCGTTCCATTTGAGCTAGATGAACGAACGTCTCTCCACATGCTCATTTCTGAGAGATAAGTGTGTGTCAAAGCCTTCCTTCACCTAGCTTGTTGGGAACACAAAGTTTCTTTTCAGTAGCCAACTCCACTCCATACATATCTATGGGGAGGTACTAGCTTCAACTCGGTTTTACAGTGAAAAGTGCAGGAACTTCAAACCGGCACTAGGAAACAGTCTGAGAAACCAGAGTAAAAGTTTCTAATGCAACCCGTTCCATTTGAGCTAGATGAACGAACGTCTCTCCACATGCTCAGTTCTGAGAGATATGTGTGTGTGAATTCCGTGTTTTAACTAGCTTGTTGGGAACACAAAGTTTCTTTTAAGTATCAAACTCCACACCATAAATATATATTGGGAGGTACTAGAACTAATTCGGTTTTACAGTGAAAACTGCAGGAAGTTCAAATCGGCAGTAGGAGACAGACTGAGAAACCAGAGTTAAAGTTTCTCCTGCAACCCGTTCCGTTTGTGCTAGATGAACGAACGTCTCTCCACATGCTCAGTTCTGAGAGATAAGTGTGTGTAAAAGCCGTCCTTCACCTAGCTTGTTGGGAACATATAGTTTCTTTTCAGTTGCAAACTCCACTCCATACATATCTATGGGGAGGTACTAGCTCCAACTCGGTTTTACAGTGAAAACTGCAGTAACTTCAAACTGGCACTAGGAAACAGACTGAGAAACCAGAGTAAAAGTTTCTCCTGCAACCCGTTCCGCTTGTGCTATATGAACGAATGTCTCTCCACATGCTCAGTTCTGAGAGATAAGTGTGTGTGAAAGCCGTCCTTCACCTAGCTTGTTGGGAACACAAAGTTTTTTTCAGTTGCAAACTCCACTCCATACATATCTATTGGGAGGTACTATCTCCAACTCGGTTTTACAGTGAAAACTGCAGGAACTTCAAACCGGCCCTAGGAAACAGACTGTGAAACCAGAGTAAAAGTTTCTCCTGAAACCCGTTCCCTTTGTGCTAGATGAACGAACGTCTCTCCACATGCTCAGTTCTGAGAGATAAGTGTGTGTGAAAACCGTCCTTCACCGAGCTTGTTGGGAACAAAAAGTTTCTTTTCAGTTTCAAACCCCACTGCATACATATCTATGGGGAGGTACTAGCTCCAACTCGGTTTTACAGTGAAAACTGCAGGAACCTCAAACTGGCACTAGGAAACAGACTGAGAATCCAGAGCAAAAGTTTCTCCTGCAACCCTTTCCCTTTGTGGTAGATGAACGAACGTCTCTCCACATGATCAGTTCTGAGAGATATGTGTGTGTGAATTCCGTGTTTTACCTAGCTTGTTGGGAACACAAAGTTTCTTTTAAGTTTCAAACTCCACACCATAAATATATATTGGGAGGAACTAGCACAAATTCGGTTTTACAGTGAAAACTGCAGGAAGTTCAAACCGGCAGTAGGAGACAGACTGAGAAACCAGAGTAAAAGTTCCTCCTGAAACCCGTTCCCTTTGTGCTAGATGAACGAACTCTCTCCACATGCTCAGTTCTGAGAGATAAGTGTGTGTAAAAGCCGTCCTTCACCTAGCTTGTTGGGAACACAAAGTTTCTTTTCATTTGCAAACACCTCTCCATACATATCAATGGGGAGGTACTAGCGCCAAATTGGTTTTACAGTGAAAACAGCAGGAACTTCAAACCGGCACTAGGAAACAGACTGAGAAACCAGAGTAAAAGTTTCTAATGCAACACGTTCCATTTGAGCTAGATGAACGTACGTCTCTCCACATGCTCAGTTCTGAGAGATATGTGTGTGTGAATTCCGTGTTTTACCTAGCTTGTTGGGAACACAAAGTTTCTTTTAAGTTTCAAACTCCACACCATAAATATATATTGGGAGGAACTAGCACCAATTCGGTTTTACAGTGAAAACTGCAGGACTTCAAACCGGCAGTAGGTGACAGACTGAGAAACTAGAGTAAAAGTTTCTCCTGAAACCCGTTCCGTTTCTCCTAGATGAACGAATGTCTCTCCACATGCTCAGATCTGAGAGATAAGTGTGTGTGAAAGCCGTCCTTCACCTAGCTTGTTGGGAACAAAAGTTTTTTTCAGTTGTAAACTCCACTCCATACATATATAAGGGGAGGTATTAGCTCCAACTCGGTTTTAAAGTGAAAACTGCAGGAACTTCAAACCGGCACTAGGAAACAGACTGAGAAACCAGAGTAAAAGTTTCTTCTGCAACATGTTCCCTTTGTGCTAGATGAACGAACGTCTCTCCACTTGCTCAATTCTGAGAGATAATTGGGTGTGAAAGCCGTCCTTCACCTACCTTGTTGGGAATACAAAGTTTCTTTTCAGTTGCAAACTCCACTCCATACATATCTATGGGGAGGTACTAGCTCCAACTCGGTTTTACAGTGAAAACTGCAGGAATTTCAAACTGGCCCTGGGAAAAACACTGAGAAACCAGAGTAAAAGTTTCTCCTGCAACCCGTTCCCTTTGTGCTAGATAAACGAACGTCTCTCAACATGCTCAGTTCTGAGAGATAAGTGTGTGTGAAAGCCGTCCTTAACCTAGCTTCTTGGGAACACAAAGTTTCTTTTCAGTTCCAAACAACTCTCCATAAATATCTATTGGGAGGTACTAGCTCCAACTCGGTTTTACAGTGAAAACTTAAGGAACTTCAAACTGGCACTAGGAAACAGACTGAGAACCAGAGTAAATGTTTCTCCTGCAACCCGTTCCCTTTGTGGTAGATGAACGAACGTCTCTCCACATGATCAGTTCTGAGAGAAATGTGTGTGTGAATTCCGTGTTTTACCTAGCTTGTTGGGAACACAAAGTTTCTTTTAAGTTTCAAATTCCACACCATAAATATATATTGGGAGGAACTAGCAAAATTCGGTTTTACAGTGAAAACTGCAGGAAGTTCAAACCGGCAGTAGGAGACAGACTGAGAAACCAGAGTAAAAGTTTCTCCAGCAACCCGTTCCCTTTGTGCTAGATAAACGAACGTCTCTCCACATGCTCAGTTCTGAGAGATAAGTGTGTGTGAAAGCCGTCCTTCAACTAGCTTGTTGGGAACACAAAGTTTTTTTCAGTTATATACTCCACTCCATACATATCTATGGGGAGGTACTAGCTCCAACTCGGTTTTACAGTGAAAACTGCAGGAACTTCAAACCGGCACTAGGAAACAGACTGAGAAACCAGAGTAAAAGTTTCTCCTGCAACCCGTTCCCTTTGTGCTAGATGAACGAACGTCTCTCCACATGCTCATTTCTGAGAGATAAGTGTGTGTGAAAGCCGTCCTTCACCTAGCTTGTTGGCAAAAAAAAGTTTCTTTTCAGTTGCAAACTCCACTCCATACATATCTATGGGGAGGTACTAGCTCCAACTCGGTTTTACACTGAAAACTGCAGGAACTTCAAACTGGCACTAGGAAACAGACTGAGAAACCAGAGTAAAAGTTTCTAATGCAACCCGATCCATTTGAGCTAGATGAACGAACGTCTCTCCACATGCTCAGTTCTGAGAGATAAGTGTGTGTGAAAGCCGTCCTTAGCCTAGCTTGTTGGGAACACAAAGTTTCTTTTCAGTTGCAAACACCTCTCCATACATATCTATTGGGAGGTACTAGCTCCAACTCGGTTTTAAAGTGAAAACTGCAGGAACTTCAAAGCGGCATTAGAAAACAGACTGAGAAACCAGAGTAAAATTTCTCCTGCAACCCGTTCCCTTTGTGCTAGATGAACTAACGTCTCTCCACATGCTCAGTTCTGAGAGATATGTGTGTGTGAATTCCGTGTTTTACCTAGCTTGTTGGGAACACAAAGTTTCTTTTAACTTTCAAACTCCACACCATAAATATTTATTGGGAGGAACTAGCACCAATTTGGTTTTACAGTGAAAACTGCAGGATGTTCAAACCAGCAGTAGGAGACAGACTGAGAAACCAGAGTAAAAGTTTCTCCTGAAACCCGTTCCCTTTGTGCTAGATGAACGAACGTCTCTCCACATGCTCAGTTCTGAGAGATAAGTGTGTGTGAAAGCCTTCCTTCACCTAGCTTGTTGGGAACACAAAGTTTTTTTCAGTTGCAAACTCCACTCCATACATATCTATTGGGAGGTACTATCTCCAACTCGGTTTTACAGTGAAAACTGCAGGAACTTCAAACCGGCACTAGGAAACAGACTGTGAAACCAGAGTAAAAGTTTCTCCTGCAACCCGTTCCCTTTGTGCTAGATGAACGAACGTCTCTCCACATGCTCAGTTCTGAGAGATAAGTGTGTGTGAAAGCCGTCCTTCACCCAGCTTGTTGGGAACAAAAAGTTTCTTTTCAGTTTCAAACCCCACTGCATACATATCTATGGGGAGGTACTAGCTCCAACTCGGTTTTACAGTGAAAACTGCAGGAACCTCAAACTGGCACTAGGAAACAGTCTGAGAATCCAGAGTAAAAGTTTCTCCTGCAACCCGTTCCCTTTGTGGTAGATGAACGAACGTCTCTCCACATGATCAGTTCTGAGAGATATGTGTGTGTGAATTCCGTGTTTTACCTAGCTTGTTGGGAACACAAAGTTTCTTTTAAGTTTCAAACTCCACACCATAAATATATATTGGGAGGAACTAGCACAAATTCGGTTTTACAGTGAAAACTGCAGGAAGTTCAAATCGGCAGTAGGAGACAGACTGAGAAACCAGAGTAAAAGTTCCTCCTGAAACCCGTTCCCTTTGTGCTAGATGAACGAACTCTCTCCACATGCTCAGTTCTGAGAGATAAGTGTGTGTAAAAGCCGTCCTTCACCTAGCTTGTTGGGAACACAAAGTTTCTTTTCAGTTGCAAACACCTCTCCATACATATCAATGGGGAGGTACTAGCGCCAAATTGGTTTTACAGTGAAAACAGCAGGAACTTCAAACCGGCACTAGGAAACAGACTGAGAAACCAGAGTAAAAGTTTCTAATGCAACCCGTTCCATTTCAGCTAGATGAACGTACGTCTCTCCACATGCTCAGTTCTGAGAGATATGTGTGTGTGAATCCCGTGTTTTACCTATCTTGTTGGGAACACAAAGTTTCTTTTAAGTTTCAAACTCCACACCATAAATTTATATTGGGGGGAACTAGCACCAATTCGGTTTTACAGTGAAAATTACAGGAACTTCAAACCGGCAGTAGGAGACAGACTGAGAAACCAGAGTAAAAGTTTCTCCTGAAACCCGTTCCGTTTTTGCTAGATGAACGAACATCTCTAAACATGCTCATTTCTGAGAGATAAGTGTGTGTGAAAGCTGTCCTTCACCTAGCTTCTTGGGAACACAAAGTTTCTTTTCATTTGCAAACTCCACTCCATACATATATATGGGGAGGTACTAGCTCCAACTCGGTTTTACAGTGAAAACTGCAGGAACTTCAAACCGGCATTAGGAAACAGACTGAGCAACCAGAGTAAAAGTTTCTCCTGCAACCCGTTCCGTTTTTGCTAGATGAACGAACGTCTCTCCACATGCTCAGTTCTGAGAGATAAGTATGTGTGAAAGCCGTCCTTCACCTAGCTTGTTGGGAACACAAAGTTTCTTTTCAGTTGCAAACTCCACTCCATACATATCTATGGGGAGGTACTATCTGCAACTCTGTTTTACAGTGAAAACTGCTGTAACTTCAAACCGGAACTAGGGACAGAGAGAATCCAGAGTAAAAGTTTCTCCTGCAACCCGTTCCATTTGTGCTAGATGAATGAACGTCTCTCCACATGCTCAGTTCTGAAAGATAAGTGTGTGTGAAAGCCGTCCTTCAAATAGCTTGTTGGGAACACAAAGTTTCTTTTCAGTTGCAAACTCCACTCCATACATATATATGGGGAGGTAACAGCTCCAACTCGATTTTACAGTGAAAACTGCAGGAACTTCAAACCGGCACTAGGAAACAGACTGAGAATCCAGAGTAAAAGTTTCACCTGCAACCCGTTCCCTTTGCGCTAGATGAACGAACGTCTCTCCACATGCTCAGTTCTGAGAGATAAGTGTGTGTGAAAGCCGTCATTCACATACCGTGTTGGGAACACAAAGTTTCTTTTCAGTTGCAAACTCCACTCCATACATATCTATGGGTAGGTACTAGCGCCAACTCGGTTTTACAGTGAAAACTGCAGGAACTTCAAACCGGCCCTATTAAACAGACTGAGAAACCACAGTAAAAGTTTCTAATGCAACCCGTTCCATTTGAGCTAGATGAACGAACGTCTCTCCACATGCTCAGTTCTGAGAGATATGTGTGTGTGAATCCCGTGTTTTACCTATCTTGTTGGGAACACAAAGTTTGTTTTAAGTTTCAAACTCCACACCATAAATATATATTGGGAGGAACAAGCACCAATTCGGTTTTACAGTGAAAACTGCAGGAACTTCAAACCGGCACTAGGAAACAGACTGAGAAACCAGAGTAAAAGTTTCCCCTGCAACCCGTTCCCTTTGTGCTAGATAAACGAACGTCTCTCCACATGCTCAGTTCTGAGAGATAAGTGTGTGTGAAAGCCGTCCTTCACCTAGATTGTTGGGAACACAAAGTTTTTTTCAGTTGTATACTCCACTCCATACATATCTATGGGGAGGTACTAGCTCCAACTCGGTTTTACAGTGAAAACTGCAGGAATTTCAAACCGGCACTAGGAAACAGACTGAGAAACCAGAGAAAAAGTTTCTCCTGCAACCCGTTCCCTTTGTGCTAGATGAACGAACGTCTCTCCACATGCTCAGTTCTGAGAGATAAGTGTGTGTGAAAGCTGTCCTTCACCTAGCTTCTTGGGAACACAAAGTTTCTTTTCAGTTGCAAACTCCACTCCATACATATCTATGGGGAGGTACTAGCTCCAACTCGGTTTTACAGTGAAAACTGCAGGAACTTCAAACCGGCACTAGGAAACAGACTGAGCAACCAGAGTAAAAGTTTCTCCTGCAACCCGTTCCGTATTTGCTAGATGAACGAACGTCTCTCCACATGCTCAGTTCTGAGAGATAAGTGTGTGTGAAAGCCGTCCTTCACCTAGCTTCTTGGGAACACAAATTTTCTTTTCAGTTGCAAACACCACTCCATACATATCTATGGGTAGGTACTAGCTCCAACTCTGTTTTACAGTGAAAACTGCAGTAACTTCAAACCGGAACTAGGAACAGACTGAGAAACCAGAGTAAACGTTTCTCCTGAAACCCGTTCCATTTGTGCTACATGAATGGACGTCTCTCCACATGCTCAGTTCTGAGAGATAAGTGTGTGTGAAAGCCGTCCTTCAACTAGCTTGTTGGGAACACAAAGTTTCTTTTCAGTTGCAAACTCCACTCCATACATATATATGGGGAGGTACCACCTCCAACTCGGTTTTACAGTGAAAACTGCAGGAACTTCAAACCGGCACTAGGAAACAGACTGAGCAACCAGAGTAAAAGTTTCTCCTGCAACCCGTTCCGTTTTTGCTAGATGAACGAACGTCTCTCCACATGCTCAGTTCTGTGAGATAAGTGTGTGTGAAAGCCGTCCTTCACCTAGCTTCTTGGGAACACAAATTTTCTTTTCAGTTGCAAACTCCACTCCATACATATCTATGGGTAGATACTAGCTCCAACTCTGTTTTACAGTGAAAACTGCAGTAACTTCAAACCGGAACTAGGAACAGACTGAGAAACCAGAGTAAACGTTTCTCCTGAAACCAGTCCCATTTGTGCTGCATGAATAAACGTCTATCCACATGCTCAGTTCTGAGAGAAAAGGTTGTGTGAAAGCCGTCCTTCAACTAGCTTGTTGGGAACACAATTTTTCTTCAGTTGCAAACTCCACTCCATACATTTCTATGGGGATGTACGAGCTCCGACACGGTTTTACATTGAAAATTGCAGGAAATTCCAACCGGCACTAGGAAACAGACTGAGAAACCAGAGTAAAAGTTTCTAATGCAACCCGTTCCATTTGAGCTAGATGAACGAACGTCTCTCCACATGCTCAGTTCTGAGAGATAATTGTGTGTGAAAGCCGTCCTTCACCTAGCTTGTTGGGAACACAAAGTTCCTTTTCAGTTGCAAACTCCACTCCATACATATCTATGGGGAGGTACTAGCTCCAAATCGGTTTTACAGTGAAAACTGCAGGAACTTCAAACCGGCACTAGGAAACAGACTGAGAAACCAGAGTAAAAGTTTCACCTGCAACCCGTTCCCTTTGCGCTAGATGAACGAACGTCTCTCCACATGCTCAGTTCTGAGAGATAAGTTTGTGTGAAAGCCGTCCTTCACATAGCTTGTTGGGAACACAAAGTTTCTTTTCAGTTGCAAACTCCACTCCATACATATCTATGGGGAGGTACTAGTTCCAACTCGGTTTTACAGTGAAAACAGCAGGAACTTCCAACCGGCACTAGGAAACAGACTGAGAAACCGGAGTAAAAGTTTCTCCTGCAACCCGTTCCCTTTGTGCTAGATGAACGAACATCTCTCCACATGCTCAGTTCTGTGAGATAAGTGTGTGTGAAAGCCGTCCTTCACCTAGCTTGTTGGGAACACAAAGTTTTCTTCAGTTGCAATCTCCACTCCATACATATCTATGGGGATGTACTAGCTCCAACACGGTTTTACAGTGAAAACTGCAGGAACTTCAAACCGGCACTAGGAAACAGACTGAGAAACCAGAGTAAAAGTTTCTAATGCAACCCGTTCCAATTGAGCTAGATGAACGAACGTCTCTCCACATGCTCAGTTCTGAGAGATAAGTGTGTGTGAAAGCCGTCCTTCACCTAGCTTGTTGGGAACACAAAGTTTCTTTTAAGTTGCAAACTCCACTCCATACATATCTATGGGGAGGTACTAGCTCCAAATCGGTTTTACAGTGAAAACTGCAGGAACTTCAAACCGGCACTAGGAAACAGACTGAGAAACCAGAGTAAAAGTTTCTCCTGCAACCCGTTCCCTTTGTGCTAGATGAACGAACGTCCCTCCACATGCTAATTTCTGAGAGATAAGTGTGTGTAAAAGCCGTCCTTCACCTAGCTTGTTGGGAACACAAAGTTTCTTTTCAGTTGCAAACTCCAGTCCATACATATCTATGGGGAGGTACTAGCTCCAACTCGGTTTTACAGTGAAAACTGCAGGAACTTCAAACCGGCACTAGGAAACAGACTGAGAAACCAGAGTAAATGTTTCTCCTTCAACCCGTTCCCTTTGTGCTAGATGAACGAACGTCTCTCCACATGCTCAGTTCTGAGAGATATGTGTGTGTGAATTCCGTGTTTTACCTAGCTTGTTGGGAACACAAAGTTTCTTTTAAGTTTCAAACTCCACACCATAAATATATATTGGGAGGAACTAGCACCAATTCGGTTTTACACTGAAAACTGCAGGAAGTTCAAACCGGCAGTAGGAGACAGACTGAGAAACCAGAGTAAAAGTTTCTCCTGAAACCCGTTCCCTTTGTGCTAGATGAACGAACGTCTCTCCACATGCTCAGTTCTGAGAGATAAGTGTGTGTGAAAGCCGTCCTTCACATACCTTGTTGGGAACACAAAGTTTCTTTTCAATTGCAAACTCCCATCCATACATATCTATGGGGAGGTACTAGCTCCAACTCGGTTTTACAGTGAAAACTGCAGGAACTTCAAACCGGCACTAGGAAACAGACTGAGAAACCAGAGTAAAAGTTTCTCCTGCAACCCGTTCCCTTTGTGCTAGATAAACGAACGTCTCTCCACATGCTAAGTTCTGAGAGATAAGTGTGTGTGAAAGCAGTCCTTAACCTAGCTTGTTGGGAAAACAAAGTTTCTTTTCAGTTGCAAACACCTCTCCATACATATCTATGCGGAGGTACTAGCTCCAACTCGGTTTTACAGTGAAAAATGCAGGAACTTCAAACCGGCACTAGGAAACAGACTGAGAAACCAGAGTAAATGTTTCTCCTGCAACCCGTTCCCTTTGTGCTAGATGAACGAACGTCTCTCCACATGCTCAGTTCTGAGAGATATGTGTGTGTGAATTCCGTGTTTTACCTAGCTTGTTGGGAACACAAAGTTTCTTTTAAGTTTCAAACTCCACACCATAAATATATATTGGGAGGAACTAGCACCAATTCGGTTTTACAGTGAAAACTGCAGGAAGATCAAACCGGCAGTAGGAGACAGACTGAGAAACCAGAGTAAATGTTTCTCCTGAAACCCGTTATCTTTGTGCTAGTTGAACGAAGGTCTCTCCACATGCTCAGTTCTGAGAGATAAGTGTGTGTAAAAGCCTTCCTTCACCTAGCTTGTTGGGAACACAAAGTTTCTTTTCAGTTGCAAACACCTCTCCATACATATCTATGGGGAGGTACTAACTCCAACTCGGTTTTACAGTGAAAACTGCAGGAACTTCAAACCGGCATTAGGAAACAGACTGAGAAACCAGAGTAAATGTTTCTCCTGCAACCCGTTCCCTTTGTGCTATATGAACGAACGTCTCTCCACATGCTCAGTTCTGAGAGATATGTGTGTGTGAATTCCGTGTTTTACCTAGCTTGTTGGGAACAGAAAGTTTCTTTTAAGTTTCAAACTCCACACCATAAATATATATTGGGAGGAACTAGCACCAATTCGGTTTTACAGTGAAAACTGCAGGAACTTCAAACCGGCAGTAGGAGACAGACTGAGAAACCAGAGTAAATGTTTCTCCTGCAACCCGTTCCCTTTGTGCTAGATGAACGAATGTCTCTCCACATGCTCAGTTCTGAGAGATAAGTGTGTGTGAAAGCTGTCCTTCACCTAGCTTGTTGGGAACACAAAGTTTCTTTTCAGTTGCAAACTCCACTCCATACATATCTATGGGGAGGTACTAGCTCCAACGCGGTTTTACAGTGAAAACTGCAGGAACTTCAAACCGGCACTAGGAAACAGACTGAGCAACCAGAGTAAAAGTTTCTCCTGCAACCCGTTCCCTTTGTGCTAGATGAACGAACGTCTCTCCACATGCTAATTTCTGAGAGATAAGTGTGTGTGAAAGCCGTCCTTCACCTAGCTTGTTGGGAACACAAAGTTTCTTTTCAGTTGCAAACTCCAGTCCATACATATCTATGGGGAGGTACTAGCTCCAACTCGGTTTTACAGTGAAAACTGCAGGAACTTCAAACCGGCACTAGGAAACAGACTGAGAAACCAGAGTAAATGTTTCTCCTTCAACCCGTTCCCTTTGTGCTAGATGAACGAACGTCTCTCCACATGCTCAGTTCTGAGAGATATGTGTGTGTGAATTCCGTGTTTTACCTAGCTTGTTGGGAACACAAAGTTTCTTTTAAGTTTCAAACTCCACACCATAAATATATATTGGGAGGAACTAGCACCAATTCGGTTTTACACTGAAAACTGCAGGAAGTTCAAACCGGCAGTAGGAGACAGACTGAGAAACCGGAGTAAAAGTTTCTCCTGAAACCCGTTCCCTTTTTGCTAGATGAACGAACGTCTCTCCACATGCTCAGTTCTGAGAGATACGTGTGTGTGAAAGCCGTACTTCACATACCTTGTTGGGAACACAAAGTTTCTTTTCAATTGCAAACTCCCATCCATACATATCTATGGGGAGGTACTAGCTCCAACTCGGTTTTACAGTGAAAACTGCAGGAACTTCAAACCGGCACTAGGAAACAGACTCAGAAACCAGAGTAAAAGTTTCTCCTGCAACCCGTTCCCTTTGTGCTAGATAAACGAACGTCTCTCCACATGCTAAGTTCTGAGAGATAAGTGTGTGTGAAAGCAGTCCTTAACCTAGCTTGTTGGGAAAACAAAGTTTCTTTTCAGTTGCAAACACCTCTCCATACATATCTATGCGGAGGTACTAGCTCCAACTCGGTTTTACAGTGAAAACTGCAGGAACTTCAAACCGGCACTAGGAAACAGACTGAGAAACCAGAGTAAATGTTTCTCCTGCAACCCGTTCCCTTTGTGCTAGATGAACGAACGTCTCTCCACATGCTCAGTTCTGAGAGATATGTGTGTGTGAATTCCGTGTTTTACCTAGCTTGTTGGGAACACAAAGTTTCTTTTAAGTTTCAAACTCCACACCATAAATATATATTGGGAGGAACTAGCACCAATTCGGTTTTACAGTGAAAACTGCAGGAAGATCAAACCGGCAGTAGGAGACAGACTGAGAAACCAGAGTAAAAGTTTCTCCTGAAACCCGTTATCTTTGTGCTAGATGAACGAAGGTCCCTCCACATGCTCAGTTCTGAGAGATAAGTGTGTGTAAAAGCCTTCCTTCACCTAGCTTGTTGGGAACACAAAGTTTCTTTTCAGTTGCAAACACCTCTCCATACATATCTATGGGGAGGTACTAGCTCCAACTCGGTTTTACAGTGAAAACTGCAGGAACTTCAAACCGGCATTAGGAAACAGACTGAGAAACCAGAGTAAATGTTTCTCCTGCAACCCGTTCCCTTTGTGCTAGATGAACGAACGTCTCTCCACATGCTCAGTTCTGAGAGATATGTGTGTGTGAATTCCGTGTTTTACCTAGCTTGTTGGGAACACAAAGTTTCTTTTAAGTTTCAAACTCCACACCATAAATATATATTGGAAGGAAGTAGCACCAATTCGGTTTTACAGTGAAAACTGCAGGAACTTCAAACCGGCAGGAGGAGACAGACTGAGAAACCAGAGTAAAAGTTTCTCCTGAAACCCGTTCCCTTTGTGCTAGATGAACGAACGTCTCTCCACATGCTCAGTTCTGAGAGATTAGTGGGTGTAAAAGCCGTCCTTCACCTAGCTTTTTGCTAACACAAAGTTTTTTTCAGTTGCATACTCCACTCCATACATATCTATGGGGAGGTACAAGCTCCAACTCGGTTTTACAGTGAAAACTGCAGGAACTTCAAACCGGCACTAGGAAACAGACTGAGAAACCAGAGTAAAAATTTCTCCTGCAACCCGTTCCCTTTGTGCTAGATGAACGAACGTCTCTCCACATGCTCAGTTCTGAGAGATATGTGTGTGTGAATTCCGTGTATTACCTAGCTTGTTGGGAACAAAAAGTTTCTTTTAAGTTTCAAACTCCACACCATAAATATATATTGGGAGGAACTAGCACCAATTCGGTTTTACAGTGAAAACTGCAGGAACTTCAAACCGGCAGGAGGAGACAGACTGAGAAACCAGAGTAAAAGTTTCTCCTGAAACCCGTTCCGTTTGTGCTAGATGAACGAACGTCTCTCCACATGCTCAGATCTGAGAGATAAATGTGTGTGAAAGCTGTCCTTCACCTAGCTTGTTGGGAACACAAAGTTTCTTTTCAGTTGCAAACTCCACTCCATACATATCTATGGGGAGGTACTAGCTCCAACGCGGTTTTACAGTGAAAACTGCAGGAACTTCAAACCGGCACTAGGAAACAGACTGAGCAACCAGAGTAAAAGTTTCTCCTGCAACCCGTTCCCTTTGTGCTAGATGAACGAACGTCTCTCCACATGCTAATTTCTGAGAGATAAGTGTGTGTGAAAGCCGTCCTTCACCTAGCTTGTTGGGAACACAAAGTTTCTTTTCAGTTGCAAACTCCAGTCCATACATATCTATGGGGAGGTACTAGCTCCAACTCGGTTTTACAGTGAAAACTGCAGGAACTTCAAACCGGCACTAGGAAACAGACTGAGAAACCAGAGTAAATGTTTCTCCTTCAACCCGTTCCCTTTGTGCTAGATGAACGAACGTCTCTCCACATGCTCAGTTCTGAGAGATATGTGTGTGTGAATTCCGTGTTTTACCTAGCTTGTTGGGAACACAAAGTTTCTTTTAAGTTTCAAACTCCACACCATAAATATATATTGGGAGGAACTAGCACCAATTCGGTTTTACACTGAAAACTGCAGGAAGTTCAAACCGGCAGTAGGAGACAGACTGAGAAACCAGAGTAAAAGTTTCTCCTGAAAACCGTTCCCTTTGTGCTAGATGAACGAACGTCTCTCCACATGCTCAGTTCTGAGAGATAAGTGTGTGTGAAAGCCGTCCTTCACATACCTTGTTGGGAACACAAAGTTTCTTTTCAATTGCAAACTCCCATCCATACATATCTATGGGGAGGTACTAGCTCCAACTCGGTTTTACAGTGAAAACTGCAGGAACTTCAAACCGGCACTAGGAAACAGACTGAGAAACCAGAGTAAAAGTTTCTCCTGCAACCCGTTCCCTTTGTGCTAGATAAACGAACGTCTCTCCACATGCTAAGTTCTGAGAGATAAGTGTGTGTGAAAGCAGTCCTTAACCTAGCTTGTTGGGAAAACAAAGTTTCTTTTCAGTTGCAAACACCTCTCCATACATATCTATGCGGAGGTACTAGCTCCAACTCGGTTTTACAGTGAAAACTGCAGGAACTTCAAACCGGCACTAGGAAACAGACTGAGAAACCAGAGTAAATGTTTCTCCTGCAACCCGTTCCCTTTGTGCTAGATGAACGAACGTCTCTCCACATGCTCAGTTCTGAGAGATATGTGTGTGTGAATTCCGTGTTTTACCTAGCTTGTTGGGAACACAAAGTTTCTTTTAAGTTTCAAACTCCACACCATAAATATATATTGGGAGGAACTAGCACCAATTCGGTTTTACAGTGAAAACTGCAGGAAGATCAAACCGGCTGTAGGAGACAGACTGAGAAACCAGAGTAAAAGTTTCTCCTGAAACCCGTTATCTTTGTGCTAGATGAACGAAGGTCTCTCCACATGCTCAGTTCTGAGAGATAAGTGTGTGTAAAAGCCTTCCTTCACCTAGCTTGTTGGGAACACAAAGTTTCTTTTCAGTTGCAAACACCTCTCCATACATATCTATGGGGAGGTACTAGCTCCAACTCGGTTTTACAGTGAAAACTGCAGGAAATTCAAACCGGCATTAGGAAACAGACTGAGAAACCAGAGTAAATGTTTCTCCTGCAACCCGTTCCCTTTGTGCTAGATGAACGAACGTCTCTCCACATGCTCAGTTCTGAGAGATATGTGTGTGTGAATTCCGTGTTTTACCTAGCTTGTTGGGAACAGAAAGTTTCTTTTAAGTTTCAAACTCCACACCATAAATATATATTGGGAGGAACTAGCACCAATTCGGTTTTACAGTGAAAACTGCAGGAACTTCAAACCGGCAGTAGGAGACAGACTGAGAAACCAGAGTAAATGTTTCTCCTGCAACCCGTTCCCTTTGTGCTAGATGAACGAACGTCTCTCCACATGCTCAGTTCTGAGAGATATGTGTGTGTGAATTCCGTGTTTTACCTAGCTTGTTGGGAACACAAAGTTTCTTTTAAGTTTCAAACTCCACAACATAAATATATATTGGAAGGAAGTAGCACCAATTCGGTTTTACAGTGAAAACTGCAGGAACTTCAAACCGGCAGGAGGAGACAGACTGAGAAACCAGAGTAAAAGTTTCTCCTGAAACCCGTTCCCTTTGTGCTAGATGAACGAACGTCTCTCCACATGCTCAGTTCTGAGAGATTAGTGGGTGTAAAAGCCGTCCTTCACCTAGCTTGTTGGGAACACAAAGTTTTTTTCAGTTGCATACTCCACTCCATACATATCTATGGGGAGGTACAAGCTCCAACTCGGTTTTACAGTGAAAACTGCAGGAACTTCAAACCGGCACTAGGAAACAGACTGAGAAACCAGAGTAAAAGTTTCTCCTGCAACCCGTTCCCTTTGTGCTAGATGAACGAACGTCTCTCCACATGCTCAGTTCTAAGAGATATGTGTGTGTGAATTCCGTGTTTTACCTAGCTTGTTGGGAACACAAAGTTTCTTTTAAGTTTCAAACTCCACACCATAAATATATATTGGGAGGAACTAGCACCAATTCGGTTTTACAGTGAAAACTGCAGGAACTTCAAACCGGCAGGAGGAGACAGACTGAGAAACCAGAGTAAAAGTTTCTCCTGAAACCCGTTCCGTTTGTGCTAGATGAACGAACGTCTCTCCACATGCTCAGATCTGAGAGATAAATGTGTGTGAAAGCTGTCCTTCACCTAGCTTGTTGGGAACACAAAGTTTCTTTTCAGTTGCAAACTCCACTCCATACATATCTATGGGGAGGTACTAGCTCCAACGCGGTTTTACAGTGAAAACTGCAGGAACTTCAAACCGGCACTAGGAAACAGACTGAGCAACCAGAGTAAAAGTTTCTCCTGCAACCCGTTCCGTTTGTGCTAGATGAACGAACGTCTCTCCACATGCTCAGTTCTGAGAGATAAGTGTGTGTGAAAGCCGTCCTTCACCTAGCTTCTTGGGAACACAAAGATTCTTTACAGTTGCAAACTCCAATCCATACATATCTATGGGGAGGTACTAATTCCAACTCTGTTTTACAGTGAAAACTGCAGTAACTTCAAACCGGAACTAGGAACAGACTGAGAAACCAGAGTAAAAGTTTCTCCTGCAACCCGTTCCATTTGTGCTACATGAATGAATGTCTCTCCACATGCTCAGATCTGAGAGATAAGTGTGTGTGAAAGCCGTCCTTCAACTAGCTTGTTGGGAACACAAAGTTTCTTTTCAGTTGCAAACTCCACTCCATACATATATATGGGGAGGTACTAGCTCCAAATCGATTTTACAGTGAAAACTGCAGGAACATCAAACCGGCACTAGGAAACAGACTGAGAAACCAGAGTAAAAGTTTCCCGTGCAACCCGTTCCCTTTTGCTAGATGAACGAACGTCTCTCCACATGCTCTGTTCTGAAGAGATAATTGTGTGTGAAAGCCGTCCTTCACCTAGCTTGTTGGGAACACAAAGTTTCTTTACAGGTGCAAATTCCAATCCATACATATCTATGGGGAGATACTAGCTCCAACACGGTTTTACAGTGAAAACTGCAGGAACTTCAAACCGGCACTAGGAACAGACTGAGAAACCAGAGTAAAATTTTCTAATGCTACCCGTTCCATTTGAGCTAGATGAACGAACGTCTCTCCACATGCTCAGTTCTCAGAGATATGTGTGTGTGAATTCCGTGTTTTACATAGCTTGTTGGGAACACAAAGTTTCTTTTACGTTTCAAACTCCACACCATAAATATATATTGGGAGGAACTAGCACCAATTCGGTTTTACAGTGAAAACTGCAGGAAGTTCAAACCGGCAGTAGGAGACAGACTGAGAAACCAGAGTTAAAGTTTCTCCTGAAACCCGTTCCCTTTGTGCTAGATGAACGAACGTCTCTCCACATGCTCAGTTCTGAGAGATTAGTGTGTGTAAAAGCCGTCCTTCACATAGCTTGTTGGGAACACAAAGTTTTTTTCAGTTGCAAACTCCAATCCATACATATCTATGGGGAGGTAATAGCTCCAACTCGGTTTTACAGTGAAAACTGCAGGAACTTCAAACCGGCACTAGGAAACAGACTGAGAAACCAGAGTAAAAGTTTCTCCTGCAACCCGTTCCGTTTGTGCTAGATGAACGAACGTCTCTCCACATGCTCAGTTCTGAGAGATAAGTGTGTGTGAAAGCCGTCCTTCACCTAGCTTGTTGGGAACACAAAGTTTCTTTTCAGTTGCAAACTCCACTCCATACATATCTATGGGGAGGTACTAGCTCCAATTCGGTTTTACAGTGAAAGTGCAGGAACTTCAAACCGGCACTAGGAAACAGACTGAGAAACCAGAGTAAAAGTTTCTCCTGCAAACCGTTCCCTTTGTGCTAGATGAAAGAACGTCTCTCCACATGCTCAGTTCTGAGAGATAAGTGTGTGTGAAAGCCGTCCTTCACCTAGCTTGTTGGGAACACAAAGTTTCTTTTCAGTTGCAAACTCCACTCCATACATATCTATGGGGAGGTACTAGTTCCAACTCGGTTTTCCGTGAAAACTGCAGGAACCTCAAACCGGCACTAGGAACAGACTGAGAAACCAGAGTAAAAGTTTCCCCTGCAACCCGTTCCCTTTGTGCTAGATGAACGAACGCCTCTCCACATGCTAAGTTCTGAGAGATATGTGTGTGTGAATTCCGTGTTTTACCTAGCTTGTTGGGAACACAAAGTTTCTTTTAATTTTCAAACTCCACACCATAAATATATATTGGGAGGAACTAGCACCAATTCGGTTTTACAGTGAAAACTGCAGGAAGTTCAAACCAGCAGTAGGAGACAGACTGAGAAACCAGAGTAAAAGTTTCTCCTGCAACCCGTTCCCTTTGTGCTAGATGAACGAACGTCTCTCCACATGCTCAGTTCTGAGAGATACGTGTGTGTGAAAGCCGTCATTCACATACCGTGTTGGGAACACAAAGTTTCTTTTCAATTGCAAACTCCCATCCATACATATCTATGGGGAGGTACTAGCTCCAACTCGGTTTTACAGTGAAAACTGCAGGAACTTCAAACCGGCACTAGGAAACAGACTGAGAAACCAGAGTAAAAGTTTCTCCTGCAACCCGTTCCCTTTGTGCTAGATAAACGAACGTCTCTCCACATGCTAAGTTCTGAGAGATAAGTGTGTGTGAAAGCCGTCCTTAACCTAGCTTGTTGGGAAAACAAAGTTTCTTTTCAGTTGCAAACACCTCTCCAAACATATCTATGGGGAGGTACTAGCTCCAACTCGATTTTACAGTGAAAACTGCAGGAACTTCCAACCGGCATTAGGAAACAGACTGAGAAACCAGAGTAAATGTTTCTCCTGCAACCCGTTCCCTTTGTGCTAGATGAACGAACGTCTCTCCACATGCTCAGTTCTGAGAGATATGTGTGTGTGAATTCCGTGTTTTACATAGCTTGTTGGGAACACAAAGTTTCTTTTAATTTTCAGACTCCACACCTTAAATATATATTGGGAGGAACTAGCACCAATTCGGTTTTACAGTGAAAACTGCAGGAAGTTCAAACCGGCAGTAGGAGACAGACTGAGAAACCAGAGTAAAAGTTTCTCCTGAAACCCATTATCATTGTGCTAGATGAACGAAGGTCTCTCCACATGCTCAGTTCTGAGAGATAAGTGTGTGTAAAAGCCTTCCTTCACCTAGCTTGTTGGGAACACAAAGTTTCTTTTCAGTTGCAAACACCTCTCCATACATATCTATGGGGAGGTACTAGCTCCAACTCGGTTTTACAGTGAAAACTGCAGGAACTTCAAACCGGCATTAGGAAACAGACTGAGAAACCAGAGTAAATGTTTCTCCTGCAAACCGTTCCCTTTGTGCTAGATGAACGAACGTCTCTCCACATGCTCAGTTCTGAGAGAAATGTGTGTGTGAATTCCGTGTTTTACCTATCTTGTAGGGAACAGAAAGTTTCTTTTAAGTTTCAAACTCCACACCATAAATATATATTGGGAGGAACTAGCACCAATTCGGTTTTACAGTGAAAACTGCAGGAACTTCAAACCGGCAGTAGGAGACAGACTGAGAAACCAGAGTAAATGTTTCTCCTGCAACCCGTTCCCTTTGTGCTAGATGAACGAACGTCTCTCCACATGCTCAGTTCTGAGAGATTAGTGGGTGTAAAAGCCGTCCTTCACCTAGCTTTTTGGGAACACAAAGTTTTTTTCAGTTGCAAACTCCACTCCATACATATCTAAGGGGAGGTACTAGCTCCAACTCGGTTTTACAGTGAAAACTGCAGGAACTTCAAACCGGCACTAGGAAACAGACTGAGAAACCAGAGAAAAAGTTTCTCCTGCAACCTGCTCCCTTTGTGCTAGATGAACGAACGTCTCTCCACATGCTCAGTTCTGAGAGATATGTGTGTGTGAATTCCGTGTTTTACCTAGATTGTTGGGAACACAAAGTTTCTTTTAAGTTTCAAACTCCACACCATAAATATATATTGGGAGGAACTAGCACCAATTCGGTTTTACAGTGAAAACTGCAGGAACTTCAAACCGGCAGGAAGAGACAGACTGAGAAACCAGAGTAAAAGTTTCTCCTGAAACCCGTTCCGTTTGTGCTAGATGAACGAACGTCTCTCCACATGCTCAGATCTGAGAGATAAGTGTGTGTGAAAGCTGTCCTTCACCTAGCTTGTTGGGAACTCAAAGTTTCTTTTCAGTTGCAAACTCCACTCCATACATATCTATGGGGAGGTACTAGCTCCAACTCGGTTTTACAGTGAAAACTGCAGGAACTTCAAACCGGCACTAGGAAACAGACTGAGCAACCAGAGTAAAAGTTTCTCCTGCAACCTGTTCCGTTTGTGCTACATGAATGAACGTCTCTCCACATGCTCAGTTCTGAGAGATAAGTGTGTGTTAAAGCCGTCCTTCAACTAGCTTGTTGGGAACACAAAGTTTCTTTTCAGTTGCAAACTCCACTCCATACATATCTATGGGTAGGTACTAGCTCCAACTCGGTTTTACAGTTAAAGTGCAGTAACTTCAAACAGGCACTAGGAAACAGACTGAGAAACCAGAGTAAAAGTTTCTCCTGCAAACCGTTCCCTTTGTGCTAGATGAACGAACGTCTCTCCACATGCTCAGTTCTGAGAGATAAGTGTGTGTGAAAGCCGTCCTTCACCTAGCTTGTTGGGAACACAAAGTTTCTTTTCAGTTGCAAACTCCACTCCATAAATATATATGGGGAGGTACTAGCTCCAACACGGTTTTATACTGAAAAGTTCAGGAACTTCAAACCGGCACTAGGAACATACTGAGAAACCAGAGTAAAAGTTTCTCCTGCAACCCGTTCCATTTTTGCTAGATGAACGAACGTCTCTCCACATGCTCATTTCTGAGAGATAAGTGTGTGTGAAAGCCGATCTTCACCTAGCTTGTTGGGAACACAAAGTTTCTTTTCAGTTGCAAACTCCACTCCATACATATATAAGGGGAGGTAATAGCTCCAACTCGGTTTTACAGTGAAAACTGCAGGAACTTCAACCGGCACTAGGAAACAGACTGAGAAACCAGAGTAAAAGTTTCTCCTGCAACCCGTTTCCTTTGTGCTAGATGAACGAACTTCTCTCCACATGCTCAGTTCTGAGAGATAAGTGTGTGTGAAAGCCGTCCTTCACCTAGCTTTTTGGGAACACAAAGTTTCTTTTCAGTTGCAAACTGCACTCTATACATATATATGGTGAGGTACTAGCTCCAACTCGGTTTTACAGTGAAAACTGCAGGAACTTCAAACCGGCACTAGGAAACAGACTGAGAAACCAGAGTAAACGTTTCTTCTGCAACCCGTTCCGTTTGTGATAGATGAACGAAAGTTTCTCCACATGCTCAGTTCTGAGAGATAAGTGTGTGTGAAAGCCGTCCTTCACCTAGCTTGTTGGGAACACAAAGTTTCTTTTCAGTTGCAAACTCCACTCCATACATATCTATGGGGAGGTACTAGTTCCAACTCGGTTTTCCGTGAAAACTGCAGGAACCTCAAACCGGCACTAGGAACAGACTGAGAAACCAGAGTAAAAGTTTCTCCTGCAACCCTTTCCGTTTGTGCTAGATGAACGAAAGTCTCTCCACATGCTCAGTTCTGAGAGATAAGTGTGTGTGAAAGCCGACCTTCACCTAGCTTGTTGGGAACACAAAGTTTCTTTTCAGTTGCAAACTCCACTCCATACATATCTATGGGGAGGTACTAGCTCCAACTCGGTTTTACAGTGAAAACTGCAGGAACTTCAAACCGGCACTAGGAAACAGACAGAGAATCCAGAGTAAAAGTTTCTTCTGCAACCCGTTCCCTTTGTGCTAGATGAACGAACGTCTCTCCACATGCTCAGTTCTGAGAGATAAGTGTGTGTGAAAGCCATCCTTCACCTAGCTTGTTGGGAACACAAAGTTTCTTTTCAGTTGCAAACTCCACTCCATACATATATATGGGGAGGTAATAGCTCCAACTCCGTTTTATAGTGAAAAGTGCAGGAACTTCAAACCGGCACTAGGAAACATACTGAGAAACCAGAGTAAATGTTTCTCCTGCAACCCGTTCCATTTGTGCTAGATTAACGAACGTCTCTCCACATGCTCAGTTCTGAGAGATAAGTGTGTGTGAAAGCCGTCCTTCACCTAGCTTGTTGGGAACACAAAGTTTCTTTTCAGTTGCAAACTCCAATCCATACATATCTATGGGGAGGTACTAGCTCCAACTCGGTTTTACAGTGAAAACTGCAGGAACTTCAAACCGGCACTAGGAAACAGACTGAGAAACCAGAGTAAATTTTCTTCTGCAAACCTTTCCCTTTGTGCTAGATGAACGAACGTCTCTCCACATGCTCAGTTCTGAGAGATAAGTGTGTGTGAATGCCGTACTTCACCTAGCTTGTTGGGAACACAAAGTTTCTTTTCAGTTGCAAACTCCACTCCATACATATCTATGGGGAGGTACTAGCTCCAACTCGGTTTTACAGTGAAAACTGCAGGAACTTCAAACCGGCACTAGGAAACAGACTGAGAAACCAGAGTAAAAGTTTCTCCTGCAACCCGTTCCCTTTGTGCTAGATGAACGAACGTCTCTCCACATGCTCAGTTCTGAGAGATAAGTGTGTGTGAAAGCCGTCCTTCACCTAGCTTGTTGGGAACACAAAGTTTCTTTTCAGTTGCAAACTCCACTCCATACATATATATGGGGAGGTACAAGCTCCAACTCGGTTTTACAGTGAAAACTGCAGGAACTTCAAACCGGCACTAGGAAACAGACTGAGAAACCAGAGAAATAGTTGCTCCTGCAACCCATTCCGTTTGTGCTAGATGAACGAACGTCTCTCCACATGCTCAGTTCTGAGAGATATGTGTGTGTGAAAGCCGACCTTCACCTAACTTGTTGGGAACACAAAGTTTCTTTTCAGTTGCTAACTCCACTCCATACATATATATGGGGAGGTACTAGCTCCAACTCGGTTTTACAGTGAAAACTGCAGGAACTTCAAACCGGCACTAGGAAACAGACTGAGCAACCAGAGTAAAAGTTTCTCCTGCAACCCGTTCCCTTTGTGCTAGATGAACGAACGACTCTCCACATGCTCAGTTCTGAGAGATAAGTGTGTGTGAAAGCCGTCCTTCACCTAGCATGTTGGGAACACAAAGTTTCTTTTCAGTTGCAAACTCCACTCCGTACATATCTATGGGGATTTACTAGCTCCAACTCGATTTTACAGTGAAAACTGCAGGAACTTCAAACCGGCACTAGGAAACAGACTGAGAAACCAGAGTAAAAGTTTCTCCTGCAACCCGTTCCCTTTGTGCTAGATGAACGAACGTCTCTCCACATGCTCAGTTCTGAGAGATAAGTGTGTGTGAAAGCCGTCCTTCACCTAGCTTGTTGGGAACAAAAAAGTTTTTTTCACTTGCACACTCCACTCATTACATATCTATGGGGAGGTACTAGCTCCAACTCGGTTTTACAGTGAAAAGTGCAGGAACTTCAAACCGGCACTAGGAACAGACGGAGAAACCAGAGTAAAAGTTTCTCCTGCAACCCGTTCCATTTGTGCTAGATGAAAGAACGTCTCTCCACATGCTCAGATCTGAGAGATAAGTGTGTGTGAATGCCGTCCTTCACCTAGCTTGTTGGGAACACAAAGTTTCTTTTCAGTTGCAAAATCCATTCCATAGATATCTATGGGTAGGTACTAGCTCCAACTCGGTTTTACAGTGAAAACAGCAGGAACTTCAAACCGGCACTAGGAATCAGACTGAGAAACCAGAGTAAAAGTTTCTCCTGCATCCCGTTCCCTTTGTGCTAGATGAACGAACGTCTCTCCACATACTCAGTTCTGAGAGATAAGTGTGTGTGAAAGCCGTCCTTCACCTAGCTTGTTGGGAACACAAAGTTTCTTTTCAGTTGCAAACTCCAATCCATACATATATATGGGGAGGTACTAGCTCCAACTCGGTTTTACAGTGATAAGTGCAGGAACTTCAAACCGGCACTAGGAAACAGACTGAGAAACCAGAGTAATAGTTTCTCCTGCAAACCATTCCCTTTGTGCTAGATGAACGAACGTCTCTCCACATGCTCAGTTCTGAGAGATATGTGTGTGTGAAAGCCGTCCTTCACCTAGCTTGTTGGGAACACAAAGATTCTTTTCAGTTGCAAACTCCACTCCATACATATCTATGGGGAGGTACTAGCTCCAACTCGGTTTTACAGTGAAAACTGCAGGAACTTCAAACCGGAACTAGGAACACACTGAGAAACCAGAGTAATAGTTTCTCCTGCAACCCGTTCCATTTGTGCTACATGAACGAACGTCTCTCCACATGCTCAGTTCTGAGAGTAAAGTGTGTGTGAAAGCCGTCCTTCAAGTAGCTTGTTGGGAACACAAAGTTTCTTTTCAGTTGCAAACTCCACTCCATACAAATATATGGGGAGGTACTAGCTCCAACTCGATTTTACAGTGAAAACTGCAGGAACTTCAAACCGGCACTAGGAAACAGACTGAGAAACCAGAGTAAATGTTTCTCCTGCAACCCGTTCCCTTTGTGCTAGATGAACGAACGTCTCTCCACATGCTCAGTTCTGAGAGATAAGTGTGTGTGAAAGCCGTCCTTCACCTAGATTGTTGGGAACACAAAGATTTTTTCACTTGCACACTCCACTCCATACATATCTATGGGGAGGTACTAGCTCCAACTCGGTTTTACAGTGAAATGTGAAGGAACTTCAAACCGGCACTAGGAAAAGACGGAGAAACCAGAGTAAAAGTTTCTCCTGCAACCCGTTCCCTTTGTGCTAGGTGAACGAACGTCTCTCCACATGCTCAGTTCTGAGAGATAAGTGTGTGTGAATGCCGTCCTTCACCTAGCTTGTTGGGAACACAAAGTTTCTTTTCAGTTGAAAATTCCATTCCATACATATCTATGGGTAGGTACTAGCTCCAACTCGGTTTTACAGTGAAAACTGCAGGAACTTCAAACCGGCACTAGGAAACAGACTGAGAAACCAGAGTAAAATTTTCTCCTGTAACCCGTTCCCTTTGTGCTAGATGAACGAACGTCTCTCCACATGCTCAGTTCTGAGAGATAACTGTGTGTGAAAGCCGTCTTTCAACTAGCTTGTTGGGAACACAAAGTTTCTTTTCAGTTGCAAACTCCAATGCATACATATATATGGGGAGGTACTAGCTCCAACTCGATTTTACAGTGAAAACTGCAGGAACTTCAAACCGGCACTAGGAAACAGACTGAGAAACCAGAGTAAAAGTTTCCCCTGCAACCCGTTCCCTTTGTGCTAGATGAACGAACGTCTCTCCACATGCTCAGTTCTGAGAGATAAGTGTGTGTGAAAGCCGTCCTTCACCTAGCTTGTTGGGAACACAAAGTTTTTTTCACTTGCACACTCCACTCCATACATATCTATGGGAAGGTACTAGCTCCAACTCGGTTTTACAGTGAAATGTGCAGGAACTTCAAACCGGCACTAGGAAAAGACGGAGAAACCAGAGTAAAAGTTTCTCCTGCAACACGTTCCCTTTGTGCTAGATGAACGAACGTCTCTCCACATGCTCAGTTCTGAGAGATAAGTGTGTGTGAATGCCGTCCTTCACCTAGCTTGTTGGGAACACAAAGTTTCTTTTCAGTTGCAAACTCCATTCCATACATATCTATGGGTAAGTACTAGCTCCAACTCGGTTTTACAGTGAAAACTGCAGGAACTTCAAACCGGCACTAGGAAACAGACTGAGAAACCAGAGTAAAAGTTTCTCCTGCAACCCGTTCCCTTTGTGCTAGATGAACGAACGTCTCTCCACATGCTCAGTTCTGAGAGATAATTGTGTGTGAAAGCCGTCCTTCACCTAGCTTGTTGGGAACACAAAGTTTCTTTTCAGTTGCAAACTCCAATCCATACATATATATGGGGAGGTACAAGCTCCAACACTGTTTTACAGTGAAAAGTGCAGGAAATTCTAACCGGCACTAGGAAACAGACTGAGAAACCAGAGTAAAGTTTCCCCTGCAACCCGTTCCCTTTGTGCTAGATGAACGAACGTCTCTCCACATGCTCAGTTCTGAGAGATAAGTGTGTGTGAAAGCCGTCCTTCACCTAGCTTGTTGGGAACACAAAGTTTTTTTCACTTGCCCACTCCACTCCATACATATCTATGGGGAGGTACTAGCTCCAACTCGGTTTTACAGTGAAATGTGCAGGAACTTCAAACCGGCACTAGGAAAAGACGGAGAAACCAGAGTAAAAGTTTCTCCTGCAACCCGTTCCCTTTGTGCTAGGTGAACGAACGTCTCTCCACATGCTCAGTTCTGAGAGATAATTGTGTGTGAATGCCGTCTTTCACCTAGCTTGTTGGGAACACAAAGTTTCTTTTCAGTTGCAAACTCCATTCCATACATATCTATGGGTAGGTACTAGCTCCAAATCGGTTTTACAGTGAAAACTGCAGGAACTTCAAACCGGCACTAGGAAACAGACTGAGAAACCAGAGTAAAAGTTTCTCCTGCAACCCGTTCCCTTTGTGCTAGATGAACGAACGTCTCTCCACATGCTCAGTTCTGAGAGATAACTGTGTGTGAAAGCCGTCCTTCACCTAGCTTGTTGGGAACACAAAGTTTCTTTTCAGTTGCAAACTCCACTCCATACATATCTATGGGGTGGTACTAGCTCCAAATCGGATTTACAATGAAAACTGCAGGAACTTCAAACCGGAACTAGGAACACACTGAGAAACCAGAGAAATAGTTTCTCCTGCAACCCCTTCCATTTGTGCTACATGAACGAACGTCTCTCCACATGCTCAGTTCTGAGTGATAAGTGTGTGTGAATGCCGTCCTTCACCTAGCTTGTTGGGAACACAAAGTTTCTTTTCAGTTGCAAACTCCATTCCATACATATCTATGGGTAGGTACTAGCTCCAACTCGGTTTTACAGTGAAAACTGCAGGAACTTCAAACCGGCACTAGGAAACAGACTGAGAAACAGGAGTAAAAGTTTCTCCTGCAACCCGTTCCCTTTGTGCTAGATGAACGAACGTCTCTCCACATGCTCAGTTCTGAGAGATAACTGTGTGTGAAAGCCGTCCTTCACCTAGCTTGTTGGGAACACAAAGTTTCTTTTCAGTTGCAAACTCCACTCCATTCATATCTATGGGGTGGTACTAGCTCCAACTCGGTTTTACAGTGAAAACTGCAGGAACTTCAAACCGGAACTAGGAACACACTGAGAAACCAGAGAAATAGTTTCTCCTGCAACCCCTTCCATTTGTGCTACATGAACGAACGTCTCTCCACATGCTCAGTTCTGCGGGTTAAGTGTGTGTGAAAGCCGTCCTTCACGTAGCTTGTTGGGAACACAAAGTTTCTTTTCAGTTGCAAACACCACTCCATACATATATATGGGGAGGTACTAGCTCCAACTCGATTTTACAGTGAAAACTGCAGGAACTTCAAACCGGCACTTGGAAACAGACTGAGAAACCAGAGTAAAAGTTTCTCCTGCAACCCGTTCCCTTTGTGCTAGATGAACGAACTTCTCTCCACATGCTCAGTTCTGAGAGATAAGTGTGTGTGAAAGCCGTCCTTCACCTAGCTTGTTGGGAACACAAAGTTTTTTTCACTTGCACACTCCACTCCATACATATCTATGGGGAGGTACTAGCTCCAACTCGGTTTTACAGTGAAATGTGCAGGAACCTCAAACCGGCACTAGGAAAAGACGGAGAAACCAGATTAAAAGTTTCTCCTGCAACACGTTCCCTTTGTGCTAGATGAACGAACGTCTCTCCACATGCTCAGTTCTGAGAGATAAGTGTGTGTGAATGCCGTCCTTCACCTAGCTTGTTGGGAACACAAAGTTTCTTTTCATTTGCAAACTCCATTCCATACATATCTATGGGTAGGTACTAGCTCCAACTCGGTTTTACAGTGAAATCTGCAGGAACTTCAAACCGGCACTAGGAAACAGACTGAGAAACCAGAGTAAAAGTTTCCCCTGCAACCCGTTCCCTTTGTGCTAGATGAACGAACGTCTCTCCACATGCTCAGTTCTGAGAGATAATTGTGTGAGAAAGCATTCCTTCACCTAGCTTGTTGGGAACACAAAGTTTCTTTTCAGTTGCAAACTCCAATCCATACATATATATGGGGAGGTACAAGCTCCAACTCTGTTTTACAGTGAAAAGTGCAGGAAATTCAAACCGGCACTAGGAAACAGACTGAGAAACCAGAGTAATAGTTTCTCCTGGAACCCATTCCCTTTGTGCTAGATGAACGAACGTCTCTCCACATGCTCAGTTCTGAGAGATAAGTGTGTGTGAAAGCCGTCCTTCACCTAGCTTGTTGGGAACACAAAGTTTCTTTTCAGTTGCAAACTCCACTCCATACATATATATGGTGTGGTACTAGCTCCAACACAGTTTTACAGTGAAAACTGCAGGAACTTCAAACCAGCACTAGGAAACAGACTGAGAAACCAGAGTAAAAGTTTCTGCTGCAACCCGTTCCCTTTGTGCTAGATGAACGAACGTCTCTCCACATGCTCAGTTCTGAGTGATAAGTGTGTGTGAAAGCTGTCCTTCACCTAGCTTGTTGGGAACACAAAGTTTCTTTTCAGTTGCAAACTCCACTCCATACATATATATGGGGAGGTACTAGCTCCAACTCGGTTTTACAGTGAAAACTGCCGTAACTTCAAACCGGAACTAGGAACAGACTGAGAAACCAGAGTAATAGTTTCTCCTGCAACACGTTCCATTTGTGCTACATGAACGAACGTCTCTCCACATGCTCAGTTCTGAGAGATAAGTGTGTGTGAAAGCCGTCCTTCACCTAGCTTGTTGGGAACACAAAGTTTTTTTCACTTGCACACTCCACTCCATACATATCTATGGGGAGGTACTAGCTCCAACTCGGTTTTACAGTGAAATGTGCAGGAACCTCAAACCGGCACTAGGAAAAGACGGAGAAACCAGAGTAAAAGTTTCTCCTGCAACACGTTCCCTTTGTGCTAGATGAACGAACGTCTCTCCACATGCTCAGTTCTGAGTGATAAGTGTGTGTGAATGCCTTCCTTCACCTAGCTTGTTGGGAACAGAAAGTTTCTTTTCAGTTGCAAACTCCATTCCATACATATCTATGGGTAGGTACTAGCTCAAACTCGGTTTTACAGTGAAAACTGCAGGAACTTCAAACCGGCACTAGGAAACAGACTGAGAAACAGGAGTAAAAGTTTCTCCTGCAACCCGTTCCCTTTGTGCTAGATGAACGAACGTCTCTCCACATGCTCAGTTCTGAGAGATAACTGTGTGTGAAAGCCGTCCTTCACCTAGCTTGTTGGGAACACAAAGTTTCTTTTCAGTTGCAAACTCCACTCCATACATATCTATGGGGTGGTACTAGCTCCAACTCGGTTTTACAGTGAAAACTGCAGGAACTTCAAACCGGCACTAGGAAACAGACTGAGAAACAGGAGTAAAAGTTTCTCCTGCAACCCGTTCCCTTTGTGCTAGATGAACGAACGTCTCTCCACATGCTCAGTTCTGAGAGATAACTGTGTGTGAAAGCCGTCCTTCACCTAGCTTGTTGGGAACACAAAGTTTCTTTTCAGTTGCAAACTCCACTCCATATATATCTATGGGGAGGTATTAGCTCCAACTCGGTTTTACAGTGAAAACTGCAGGAACATCAAACCGGCACTAGGAAACAAACTGAGAGACCTGAGTAAAAGTTTCTTCTGCAACACGTTCCCTTTGTGCTAGATGAACGAACGTCTCTCCACATGCTCTGTTCTGAGAGATAAGTGTGTGTGAAAGCCGTCCTTCACCTAGCTTGTTGGGAACACAAAGTCTATTTTCAGTTGCAAACTCCCATCCATACATATATATGGGGAGGTACTAGCTCCAACTCTGTTTTACAGTGAAAACTGCAGGAACCTCAAAAAGGCACTAGGAAACAGACTGAGAAACCAGAGTAAAATTTCTCCTGCAACCCGTTCCCTTTGTGCTAGATGAACGAACGTCTCTCCACATGCTCAGTTCTGAGAGATAAGTGTGTGTGAAAGCCGTCCTTCACCTAGCTTGTTGGGAACACAAAGTTTCTTTTCAGTTGCAAACTCCACTCCATACATATCTATGGGGAGGTACTAGCTCCAACTCGGTTTTACAGTGAAAACTGCAGGAAATTCAAACCGGCACTAGGAAACAGACTGAGAAACCAGTGTAAAACTTTCTCCTGCAACCCGTTCCCTTTGTGCTAGATGAACGAACGTCTCTCCACATGCTCATTTCTGAGAGATAAGTGTGTGTCAAAGCCGTCCTTCACCTAGCTTGTTGGGAACACAAAGTTTCTTTTCAGTTGCAAACTCCACTCCATACATATCTATGGGGAGGTATTAGCTCCAACTCGGTTTTACAGTGAAAACTGCAGGAACTTCAAACCGGCACTAGGAAACAGACTGAGAAACCAGAGTAAAAGTTTCTCCTGCAACCCGTTCCCTTTGTGCTAGATGAACGAACGTCTCTCCACATGCTCAGTTTTGAGAGATAAGTGTGTGTGAAAGCCGTCCTTCACCTAGCTTGTTGGGAACACAAAGTTTCTTTTCCGTTGCTAACTCCACTCCATACATATCTATGGGGAGGTACTAGCTCCAACTAGGTTTTACAGTGAAAACTGCAGGAACTTCAAACCGGCACTAGGAAACAGACTGAGAAACCTGAGTAAAAGTTTATCCTGCAAACCGTTCCCTTTGTGCTAGATGAACGAAAGTCTCTCCACATGCTCAGTTCTGAGAGATAAGTGTGTGTGAAAGCCGTCCTTCACCTAGCTTGTTGGGAACACAAAGTTTCTTTTCAGTTTCAAAATCCACTCCATACATATCTATGGGGAGGTACTAGCTCCAACTCGGTTTTACAGTGAAAACTGCAGGAACTTCAATCCGGCACTAGGAAACAGACTGAGAAACCAGAGTAAATGTTTCTCCTGCAACCCGTTCCCTTTGTGCTAGATGAACGAACGTCTCTCCACATGCTCAGTTCTGAGAGATAAGTGTGTGTGAAAGCCGTCCTTCACCTAGCTTGTTGGGAACACAAAGTTTCTTTTCAGTTGCAAACTCCAATCCATACATATCTATGGGGAGGTACTAGCTCCAACTCTGTTTTACAGTGAAAACTGCAGGAAATTCAAACCGGCACTAAGAAACAGACTGAGAAACCAGAGTAAAAGATTCTCCTGCAACCCGTTCCGTTTGTGCTAGATGAACGAACGTCTCTCCACATGCTCAGTTCTGAGAGATAAGTGTGTGTGAAAGCCGTCCTTCACCTAGCTTGTTGGGAACACAAAGTTTCTTTTCAGTTGCAAACTCCACTCCATACATATCTATGGGGAGGTACTAGCACCAACTCGGTTTTACAGTGAAAACTGCAGGAACTTCAAACCGGCACTAGGAAACAGACTGAGAGACCTGAGTAAAAGTTTCTTCTGCAACACGTTCTCTTTGTGCTAGATGAACGAACGTCTCTCCACATGCTCAGTTCTGAGAGATAAGTGTGTGTGAAAGCCGTCCTTCACCTAGCTTGTTGGGAACACAAAGTTTCTTTTCAGTTGCAAACTCCACTCCATACATATCTATGGGGAGGTACTAGCACCAACTCGGTTTTACAGTGAAAACTGCAGGAACTTCAAACCGGCACTAGGAAACAGACTGAGAGACCTGAGTAAAAGTTTCTTCTGCAACACGTTCTCTTTGTGCTAGATGAACGAACGTCTCTCCACATGCTCAGTTCTGAGAGATAAGTGTGTGTGAAAGCCGTCCTTCACCTAGCTTGTTGGGAACACAAAGTTTCTTTTCAGTTGCAAACTCCACTCCATACATATCTATGGGGAGGTACTAGCTCCAACTCGGTTTTACAGTGAAAACTGCAGGAACTTCAAACCGGCACTAGGAAACAGACTGAGAGACCTGAGTAAAAGTTTCTTCTGCTACACGTTCCCTTTGTGCTAGATGAACGAACGTCTCTCCACATGCTCAGTTCTGAGAGATAAGTGTGTGTGAAAGCCGTCCTTCACCTAGCTTTTTGGGAACACAAAGTTTCTTTTCAGTTGCAAACTTCTCTCCATACATATCTATGGGGAGGTACTAGCTCCAACTCGGTTTTACAGTGAAAACTGCAGGAACTTCAAACCGGCACTAGGAAACAGACTGAGCAACCAGAGTAAAAGTTTCTCCTGCAACCCGTTCCGTTTGTGCTAGATGAACGAACGTCTCTCCACATGCTCAGTTCTGAAGAGATAAGTGTGTGTGAAAGCCATCCTTCACATAGCTTGTTGGGAACACAAAGTCTCTTTTCAGTTGAAAATTCCTCTCCATACATATCTATGGGGAGGTACTAGCTCCAACTCTGTTTTACAGTGAAAACTGCAGTAACTTCAAACCGGAACTAGGAACAGACTGAGAAACCAGAGTAAAAGTTTCTCCTGCAACCCGTTCCATTTGTGCTACATGAACGAACGTCTCTCCACATGCTCAGTTCTGAGAGATAAGTGTGTGTTGAAGCCGTCCTTCACCTAGCTTGTTGGGAACACAAAGTTTCTTTTCAGTTGCAAACTCCACTCCATACATATCTATGGGGAGGTACTAGCTCCAACACGGTTTTACAGTGAAAACTGCAGGAACTTCAAACCGGCACTAGGAAACAGACTGAAAAACCAGAGTAAAAGTTTTTCCTGCAACCCGTTCCCTTTGTGCTAGATGAACGAACGTCTCTCCACATGCTCAGTTCTGAGAGATAAGTGTGTGTGAAAGCCGTAATTCACCTAGCTTGTTGGGAACACAAAGTTTTTTTCAGTTGCAAACTCCACTCCATACATATCTATGGGGAGGTACTAGCTCCAACACGGTTTTACAGTGAAAACTGCAGGAACTTCAAACCGGCACTAGGAAACAGACTGAGAAACCAGAGTAAAATTTTCTCCTGCAACCCGTTCCATTTGTGCTAGATGAACGGACATCTCTCCACATACTCAGTTCTAAGAGATATGTGTGTGTGAAAGCCGTTTTTCACATAGCTTGTTGGGAACACAAAGTTTCTTTTCAATTGCAAACTCCACTCCATACATATATATGGGGAGGTACTAGCTCCAACTCGGTTTTACAGTGAAAACTGCAGGAACTTCAAACCGGCACTAGGAAACAGACTGACTAACCAGAGTAAAAGTTTCTCCTGCAACCCGTTCCCTTTGTGCTAGATGAACGAACGTCTCTCCACATGCTCAGTTCTGAGAGATAAGTGTGTGTGAAAGGTGCCCTTCACCTAGCTTGTTGGGATCACAAAGTTTCTTTTCAGATGCAAACTCCACTCCATACATATCTATGGGGAGGTACTAGCTCCAACTCGGTTTTACAGTGGAAACTGCAGGAACTTCAAACCGGCACTAGGAAACAGACTTAGCAACCAGAGTAAAAGTTTCTCCTGCAACCCGTTCCGTTTGTGCTAGATGAACGAACGTCTCTCCACATGCTCAGTTCTGAGAAATAAGTGTGTGTGAAAGCCGTCCTTCACCTAGCTTGTTGGGAACACAAAGTTTCTTTTCAGTTGCAAACTCCACTCCATACATATCTATGGGGAGGTACTAGCTCCAACTCTGTTTTACAGTGAAAACTGCAGTAACTTCAAACCGGAACTAGGAACAGACTGAGAAACCAGAGTAAAAGTTTCTCCTGCAACCCGTTCCTTTTGTGCTAGATGAACGAACGTCTCCCCACATGCTCAGTTCTGAGAGATAAGTATGTGTGAAAGCCGTCCTTCACCTAGCTTGTTGGGAACACAAAGTTTCTTTTCAGTTGCAAACTCCACTCCATACATATATATGGGGAGGTACTAGCTCCAAATCGGTTTTACAGTGAAAACTGCAGGAACTTCAAACCGGCACTAGGAAACAGACTGAGAAACCAGAGTAAAAGTTTCTCCTGCAAGCCGTTCTCTTTGTGCTAGATGAACGAACGTCTCTCCACATGCTCAGTTCAGAGAGATAAGTGTGTGTGAAAGCCGTACTTCACCTAGCTTGTTGGGAACACAAAGTTTCTTTTCACTTGCAAACTCCACTCCATACATATCTATGGGGAGGTACTAGCTCCAACTCGGTTTTACAGTGAAAACTGCAGTAACTTCAAACCGGAACTAGGAACAGACTGAGATACCAGAGTAAAAGTTTCTCCTGCAAACCGTTCCCTTTGTGCTACATGAACGAAAGTCTCTCCACATGCTCAGTTCTGAGAGATAAGTATGTGTGAAAGCCGACCTTCACCTAGCTTGTTGGGAACACAAAGTTTCTTTTCAGTAGCAAACTCCACTCCATACATATCTATGGGGAGGTACTAGCTCCAAATCGGTTTTACAGTGAAAACTGCAGGAACTTCAAACCGGCACTAGGAAACAGACGGAGAAACCAGAGTAAAAGTTTCTCCTGCAACCCGTTCCCTTTGTGCTAGATGAACGAACGTCTCTCCACATGCTCAGTTCTGAGAGATAAGTGTGTGTGAAAGCCGTAATTCACCTAGCTTGTTGGGAACACAAAGTTTTTTTCAGTTGCAAACTCCACTCCATACATATCTATGGGGAGGTACTAGCTCCAACTCGGTTTTACAGTGAAAACTGCAGGAACTTCAAACCGGCACTAGGAAACAGACTGAGAAACCTGAGTAAAAGTTTCTTCTGCAACCCGTTCCATTTGAGCTAGATGAATGAACATCTCTCTACATACTCAGTTCTAAGAGATAAGTGTGTGTGAAAGCCGTCCTTCACATAGCTTGTTGGGAACACAAAGTTTCTTTTCAGTTGCAAACTTCACTCCATACATATATATGGGGAGGTACTAGCTCCAACTCGGTTTTACAGTGAAAACTGCAGGAACTTCAAACCGGCACTAGGAAACAGACTGAGAAACCTGAGTAAAAGTTTCTCTTGCAACCCGTTCCCTTTGTGCTAGATGAACGAACGTCTCTCCACATGCTCAGTTCTGAGAGATAAGTGTGTGTGAAGGCCGTACTTCACCTAGCTTGTTGGGAACACAAAGTTTCTTTTCAGTTGCAAACTCCACTCCGTACATATATATGGGGAGTTAATAGCTCCAACTCGGTTTTACAGTGAAAACTGCAGGAACTTCAAACCGGCACTAGGAAAAAGACTGAGAAACCAGAGTAAAAGTATTTCCTGCAAACCGTTCCGTTTGTGCTAGATGAACGAACGTCTATCCACACGCTCAGTTCTGAGAGATAAGTGTTTGTGAAAGCCGTCCTTCATCTAGCTTGTTGGGTACACAAAGTTTCTTTTCAGTTGCAAACTCCAATCCATACATATATATGGGGAGGTCCAAGCTCCAACTCTGTTTTACAGTGAAAAGTGCAGGAACTTCAAACCGGCACTAGGAAACAGACTGAGAAACCAGAGTAAATGTTTCTCCTGCAACAAATTCCCTTTGTGCTAGACGAACGAACGTCTCTCCACTGACTCAGTTCTGAGAGATAAGTGTGTGTGAAAGCCGTCCTTCACCTAGCTTGTTGGGAACACAAAGTTTCTTTTCAGTTGCAAACACCACTCCATACATATCTATGCGGAGGTACTAGCTCCAAATCGGTTTTACAGTGAAAATTGCAGGAATTTCATACCGGCACTAGGAAACAGACTGAGAAACCAGAGTAAAAGATTCTCCTGCAACCCGTTCCCTTTGTGCTAGATGAACGAACGTCTCTCCATATGCTCAGTTCTGAGAGATAAGTGTGTGTGAAAGCCGTCCTTCACCTAGCTTGTTGGGAACACATAGTTTCTTTTCAGTTGCAAACTCCACTCCATACATATCTATGGGGAGGACCTAGCTCCAACACGGTTTTACAGTGAAAACTGCAGGAACTTCATACCGGCACTATGAAACAGACTGAGAAACCAGAGTAAAAGTTTCCCCTGCAACCCGTTCCCTTTGTGCTAGATGAACGAACGTCTCTCCACATGCTCATTTCTAAGAGATAAGTGTGTGTGAAAGCCGTCCTTCACCTAGCTTGTTGGGAACACAAAGTTTCTTTTCAGTTGCAAACTCCAATCCATACATATATATGGGGAGGTACAAGCTCCAACTGTGTTTTACAGTGAAAAGTGCAGGAACTTCAAACCGGCACTAGGAAACAGACTGAGAAACCAGATTAAAAGTTTCTCCTGCAACCCATTCCCTTTGTAGTAGATGAACGAACGTCTCTCCACATGCTCAGTTCTAGAGATTTGTGTGTGTGAAAGCCGTCCTTCACCTAGCTTATTGGGAACACAAAGTTTCTTTTCAGTTGCAAACTCCACTCCATACATATCTATGGGGAGGTACTAGCTCCAACTCGGTTTTACAGTGAAAACTGCAGGAACTTCAAACTGGAACTAGGAAGAGACTGAGAAACCAGAGTAAAAGTTTTTCCTGCAACCCGTTCCCTTTGTGCTACATGAACGAACGTCTCTCCACATGCTCAGTTCTGAGAGATAAGTGTGTGTGAAAGCCGTCCTTCAACTAGCTTGTTGGGAACACAAAGTTTCTTTTCAGTTGCAAACTCCACTCCTTACATATCTATGGGGTGGTACTAGCTCCAACTCGGTTTTACAGTGAAAACTGCAGGAACTTCAAACCGGCACTAGGAAACAGACTGAGAAACCAGAGTAAAATTATCTCCTGCAACCCGTTCCCTTTGTGCTAGATGAACGAACGTCTCTCCACATGCTCAGTTCTGAGAGATAAGTGTGTGTGAAAGCCGTCCTTCACATAGATTGTTGGGAACACAAAGTTTCTTTTCAGTTGCAAACTCCAATCCATACATATATATGGGGAGGTACTACTTCCAACTCTGTTTTACAGTGAAAAGTGCAGGAACTTCAAACCGGCACTAGGAAACAGACTGAGAAACCAGAGTAAAAGATTCTCCTGCAACCCATTCCCTTTGTGCTAGATGAACGAACGTCTCTCCACATGCTCAGTTCTGAGAGATAAGTGTGTGTGAAAGCTGTCCTTCACCTAGCTTGTTGGGAACACAAAGTTTCTTTTCAGTTGCAAACTCCACTCCATACATATATATGGGGAGGTACTAGCTCCAACTCGGTTTTACAGTGAAAACTGCAGGAACTTCAAACCGACACTAGGAAACAGACTGAGCATCCAGAGTAAAAGTTTCTCCTGCAACCGGTTCCGTTTGTGCTAGATGAACGAACGTCTCTCCACATGCTCAGTTCTGAAGAGATAAGTGTGTGTGAAAGCCGTCCTTCACCTAGATTGTTGGGAACACAAAGTTTCTTTTCAGTTGCAAACACCTCTCCACACATATCTATGGGGAGGTACTAGCTCCAACTCTGTTTTACAGTGAAAACTGCAGGAACTTCAAACCGGAACTTGGAACAGACTGAGAAACCAGAGTAAAAGTTTCTCCTGCAACCCGTTACATTTGTGCTACATGAACGAACGTCTCTCCACATGCTCAGTTCTGAGAGATAATTGTGTGTGAAAGCCGTCCTTCACCTAGCTTGTTGGGAACACAAAGTTTCTTTTCAGTTGCAAACTCCACTCCATACATATCTATGGGGAGGTACTAGCTCCAACTCGGTTTTACAGTGAAAACTGCAGGAACTTCAAACCGGCACTAGGAAACAGACTGAGAAACCAGAGTAAAAGTTTCTCCTGCAACCCGTTCCCTTTGTGCTAGATGAACTAACGTCTCTCCACATGCTCAGTTCTGAGAGATAAGTGTGTGTGAAAGCCGTCCTTCACCTAGCTTGTTGGGATACAAAGTTTTTTTCAGTTGCAATCTCCAATCCATACATATCTATGGGGAGGTACTAGCTCCAACTCGGTTTTACAGTGAAAGCTGCAGGAACTTCAAACCGGCACTAGGAACAGACTGAGAAACCAGAGTAAAAGTTTCTCCTGCAACCCGTTCCCTTTGTGCTAGATGAACGAACGTCTCTCCACATGCTCAGTTCTGAGAGATAAGTGTGTGTGAAAGCCGTCCTTCACCTAGCTTGTTGGGAACACAAAGTTTCTTTTCAGTTGCAAACTCCACTCCATACATATCTATGGGGAGGTACTAGCTCCAACTCGGTTTTACAGTGAAAACTGCAGGAACTTCAAACCGGCACTAGGAAACAGACTGAGAAACCAGAGTAAAAGTTTCTCCTGCAACCCGTTCCCTTTGTGCTAGATGAACGAACGTCTCTCCACATGCTCAGTTCTGAGAGATAAGTGTGTGTGAAAGCCATCCTTCACCTAGCTTGTTGGGAACACAAAGTTTCTTTTCAGTTGCAAACTCCACTCCATACATATCTATGGGGAGGTACTAGCTTCAACTCGGTTTTACAGTGAAAACTGCAGGAACTTCATACCGGCACTAGGAAACAGACTGAGAAACAAGAGTTAAAGTTTCTCCTGCAACCCGTTCCCTTTGTGCTAGATGAACGAAAGTCTCTCCACATGCTCAGTTCTGAGAGATAAGTGTGTGTGAAAGCCGTCCTTCACCTAGCTTGTTGGGAACACAAAGTTTCTTTTCCGTTGCAAACTCCACTCCATACATATCTATGGGGAGGTACTAGCTCCAACTCGGTTTTACAGTGAAAACTGTAGGAACTTCAAACCGGCACTAGGAAACAGACTGAGAAACCAGAGTAAAAGTTTCTCCTGCAACCCGTTCCCTTTGTGCTACATGAACGAAAGTCTCTCCACATGCTCAGTTCTGAGAGATAAGTGTGTGTGAAAGCCATCCTGCACCTAGCTTGTTGGGAACACAAAGTTTCTTTTCAGTTGCAAACTCCAATCCATACATATATATGGGGTGGTACTAGCTCCAACTCTGTTTTACTGTGGCAAGTGCAGGAACTTCAAACCGGCACTAGGAAACAGACTGAGAAACCAGAGTAAAATTTCTCGTGCAACACGTTCTCTTTGTGCTAGATGAACGAACGTCTCTCCACATGCTCTGTTCTGAGAGATAAGTGTGTGTGAAAGCCGTCCTTCACCTAGCTTGTTGGGAACACAAAGTCTATTTTCAGTTGCAAACACCCATCCATACATATATATGGGGAGGTACTAGCTCCAACTCTGTTTTACAGTGAAAACTGCAGGAACTTCAAAAAGGCACTAGGAAACTGACTGAGAAACCAGAGTAAAATTTCCCCTGCAACCCGTTCCCTTTGTGCTAGATGAATGAACGTCTCTCCACATGCTCAGTTCTGAGAGATAAGTGTGTGTGAAAGCCGTCCTTCACCTAGCTTGTTGGGAACACAAAGTTTCTTTTCAGTTGCAAACTCCACTCCATACATATCTAAGGGGAGGTACTAGCTTCAACTCGGTTTTACAGTGAAAACTGCAGGAACTTCAAACCGGCACTAGGAAACAGACTGAGAAACCTGAGTAAAAGTTTCTTCTGCAACACGTTCCCTTTGTGCTAGATGAACGAACGTCTCTCCACATGCTCAGTTCTGAGAGATAAGTGTGTGTGAAAGCCGTCCTTCACCTAGGTTGTTGGGAACACAAAGTATCTTTTCAGTTGCAAAATCCACTCCATACATATCTATGGGGAGGTACTAGCTCCAACTCGGTTTTACAGTGAAAACTGCAGGAACTTCTAACCGGCACTAGGAAACAGACTGAGAAACCAGAGTAAAAGTTTCTCCTGCAACCCGTTCCCTTTGTGCTAGATGAACGAACGTCTCTCCACATGCTCAGTTCTGAGAGATAAGTGTGTGTGAAAGCCGTCCTTCACCTAGCTTGTTGGGAACACAAAGTTTCTTTTCAGTTGCAAACTCCACTCCATACATATCTATGGGTAGGTACTAGCTCCAACTCGGTTTTACAGTGAAAACTGCAGGAACTTCAAACCGGCACTAGGAATCAGACTGAGAAACCAGAGTAAAACTTTCTCCTGCAACCCGTTCCCTTTGTGCTAGATGAACGAACGTCTCTCCACATGCTCAGTTCTGAGAGATAATTGTGTGTGAAAGCCGTCCTTCACCTAGCTTGTTGGGAACACAAAGTTTCTTTTCAGTTGCAAACTCCACTCCATACATATCTATGGGGAGGTATTAGCTCCAACTCGGTTTTACAGTGAAAACTGCAGGAACTTCAAACCGGCACTAGGAAACAGACTGAGAAACCAGAGTAAAACTTTCTCCTGCAACCCGTTCCCTTTGTGCTAGATGATCGAACGTCTCTCCACATGCTCAGTTCTGAGAGATAAGTGTGTGTGAAAGCCGTCCTTCACCTAGCTTGTTGGGAACACAAAGTTTCTTTTCAGTTGCAAACTCCACTCCATACATATCTATGGGGAGGTACTAGCTTCAACTCGGTTTTACAGTGAAAACTGCAGGAACTTCAAACCGGCACTAGGAAACAGACTGAGAAACAAGAGTAAAAGTTTCTCCTGCAACCCGTTCCCTTTGTGCTAGATGAACGAAAGTCTCTCCACATGCTCAGTTCTGAGAGATAAGTGTGTGTGAAAGCCGTCCTTCACCTAGCTTGTTGGGAACACAAAGTTTCTTTTCCGTTGCAAACTCCACTCCATACATATCTATGGGGAGGTACTAGCTCCAACTCGGTTTTACAGTGAAAACTGTAGGAACTTCAAACCGGCACTAGGAAACAGACTGAGAAACCAGAGTAAAAGTTTCTCCTGCAACCCGTTCCCTTTGTGCTAGATGAACGAACGTCTCTCCACATGCTCAGTTCTGAGAGATAAGTGTGTGTGAAAGCCATCCTTCACCTAGCTTGTTGGGAACACAAAGTTTCTTTTCAGTTGCAAACTCCAATCCATACATATATATGGGGTGGTACTAGCTCCAACTCTGCTTTACTGTGGCAAGTGCAGGAACTTCAAACCGGCACTAGGAAACAGACTGAGAAACCAGAGTAAAATTTCTCGTGCAACACGTTCTCTTTGTGCTAGATGAACGAACGTCTCTCCACATGCTCAGTTCTGAGAGATAAGTGTGTGTGAAAGCCGTCCTTCACCTAGCTTGTTGGGAACACAAAGTCTATTTTCAGTTGCAAACTCCCATCCATACATATATATGGGGAGGTACTAGCTCCAACTCTGTTTTACAGTGAAAACTGCAGGAACTTCAAAAAGGCACTAGGAAACTGACTGAGAAACCAGAGTAAAATTTCCCCTGCAACCCGTTCCCTTTGTGCTAGATGAATGAACGTCTCTCCACATGCTCAGTTCTGAGAGATAAGTGTGTGTGAAAGCCGTCCTTCACATAGCTTGTTGGGAACACAAAGTTTCTTTTCAGTTGCAAACTCCACTCCATACATATCTAAGGGGAGGTACTAGCTTCAACTCGGTTTTACAGTGAAAACTGCAGGAACTTCAAACCGGCACTAGGAAACAGACTGAGAAACCTGAGTAAAAGTTTCTTCTGCAACACGTTCCCTTTGTGCTAGATGAATGAACGTCTCTCCACATGCTCAGTTCTGAGAGATAAGTGTGTGTGAAAGCCGTCCTTCACCTAGCTTGTTGGGAACACAAAGTTTCTTTTCAGTTGCAAAATCCACTCCATACATATCTATGGGGAGGTACTAGCTCCAACTCGGTTTTACAGTGAAAACTGCAGGAACTTCTAACCGGCACTAGGAAACAGACTGAGAAACCAGAGTAAAAGTTTCTCCTGCAACCCGTTCCCTTTGGGCTAGATGAACGAACGTCTCTCCACATGCTCAGTTCTGAGAGATAAGTGTGTGTGAAAGCCGTCCTTCACCTAGCTTGTTGGGAACACAAAGTTTCTTTTCAGTTGCAAACTCCACTCCATACATATCTATGGGTAGGTACTAGCTCCAACTCGGTTTTACAGTGAAAACTGCAGGAACTTCAAACCGGCACTAGGAAACAGACTGAGAAACCAGAGTATAACTTTCTCCTGCAACCCGTTCCCTTTGTGCTAGATGATCGAACGTCTCTCCACATGCTCAGTTCTGAGAGATAAGTGTGTGTGAAAGCCGTCCTTCACCTAGCTTGTTGGGAACACAAAGTTTCTTTTCAGTTGCAAACTCCACTCCATACATATCTATGGGGAGGTACTAGCTCCAACTAAGTTTTACAGTGAAAACTGCAGGAACTTCAAACCGGCACTAGGAAACAGACTGAGAAACCAGCGTAAAAGTTTCTCCTGCAAACCGTTCCCTTTGTGCTAGATGAACGAACGTCTCTCCACATGCTCAGTTCTGAGAGATAAGTGTGTGTGAAAGCCGTCCTTCACATAGATTGTTGGGAACACAAAGTTTCTTTTCAGTTGCAAACTCCAATCCATACATATATATGGGGAGGTACTACTTCCAACTCTGTTTTACAGTGAAAAGTGCAGGAACTTCAAACCGGCACTAGGAAACAGACTGAGAAACCAGAGTAAAAGATTCTCCTGCAAACCATTCCCTTTGTGCTAGATGAACGAACGTCTCTCCACATGCTCAGGTCTGAGAGATAAGTGTGTGTGAAAGCCGTCCTTCACCTTGCTTGTTGGGAACACAAAGTTTCTTTTCAGTTGCAAACTCCACTCCATACATATCTATGAGGAGGTACTAGCTCTAACTCGGTTTTACAGTGAAAACTGCAGGAACTTCAAACTGGCACTAGGAAACAGGCTGAGAAACCAGAGTAAAAGTTTCTCCTGCAACCCGTTCCGTTTGTGCTAGATGAACGAACGTCTCTCCACATGCTCAGTTCTGAGAGATAAGTGTGTGTGAAAGCCGTCCTTCACCTAGCTTGTTGGGAACACAAAGTTTCTTTTCAGTTGCAAACTCCACTCCATACATATCTATGGGGAGGTACTAGCTCCAACTCGGTTTTACAGTGAAAACTGCAGGAACTTCAAACCGGCTCTAGGAAAAAGACTGAGAAACCAGAGTAAAAGTTTCTTCTGCAACACGTTCCCTTTGTGCTAGATGAACGCACGTCTCTCCACATGCTCAGTTCTAAGAGATAAGTGTGTGTGAAAGCCGTTCTTCACCTAGCTTGTTGGGAGCACAAAGTTTCTTTTCAGTTGCAAACTCCACTCCATACATATATATGGGGTGGTACTAGCTCCAACACAGTTTTACAGTGAAAACTGCAGGAACTTCAAACAAGCACTAGGAAACAGACTGAGAAACCAGTGTAAAAGTTTCTCCTGCAACCCGTTCCCTTTGTGCTAGATGAACGAACGTCTCTCCACATGTTCAGTTCTGAGAGATAAGTGTGTGTGAAAGCTGTCCTTCACCTAGCTTGTTGGGAACACAAAGTTTCTTTTCAGTTGCAAACTCCACTCCATACATATATATGGGGAGGTACTAGCTCCAACTCGGTTTTACAGTGAAAAATGCAGGAACTTCAAACCGGCACTAGGAAACAGACTGAGCAACCAGAGTAAAAGTTTCTCCTGCAACCGGTTCCGTTTGTGCTAGATGAACGAACGTCTCTCCACATGCTCAGTTCTGAAGAGATAAGTGTGTGTGAAAGCCGTCCTTCACCTAGATTGTTGGGAACACAAAGTTTCTTTTCAGTTACAAACACCTCTCCACACATATCTATGGGGAGGTACTAGCTCCAACTCTGTTTTACAGTGAAAACTGCAGGAACTTCAAAACGGAACTTGGAACAGACTGAGAAACCAGAGTAAAAGTTTCTCCTGCAACCCGTTCCCTTTGTGCTACATGAACGAACGTCTCTCCACATGCTCAGTTCTGAGAGATAATTGTGTGTGAAAGCCGTCCTTCACCTAGCTTGTTGGGAACACAAAGTTTCTTTTCAGTTGCAAACTCCACTCCATACATATCTATGGGGAGGTACTAGCTTCAACTCGGTTTTACAGTGAAAACTGCAGGAACTTCAAACCGGCACTAGGAAACAGACTGAGAAACCAGAGTAAAAGTTTCTCCTGCAACCCGTTCCCTTTGTGCTAGATGAACGAACGTCTCTCCACATGCTCAGTTCTGAGAGATAAGTGTGTGTGAAAGCCGTCCTTCACCTAGCTTGTTGGGAACACAAAGTTTCTTTTCAGTTGCAAACTCCACTCCATACATATCTATGGGGAGGTACTAGATTCAACTCGGTTTTACAGTGAAAACTGCAGGAACTTCAAACCGGCACTAGGAAACAGACTGAGAAACAAGAGTAAAAGTTTCTCCTGCAAACCGTTCCCTTTGTGCTAGATGAACGAAAGTCTCTCCACATGCTCAGTTCTGAGAGATAAGTGTGTGTGAAAGCCGTCCTTCACCTAGCTTGTTGGGAACACAAAGTTTCTTTTCCGTTGCAAACTCCACTCCATACATATCTATGGGGAGGTACTAGCTCCAACTCGGTTTTACAGTGAAAACTGCAGGAACTTCAAACCGGCACTAGGAAACAGACTGAGAAACCAGAGTAAATGTTTCTCCTGCAACCCGTTCCCTTTGTGCTAGATGAACGAACGTCTCTCCACATGCTCAGTTCTGAGAGATAAGTGTGTCTGAAAGCCTTCCTTCACCTAGCTTGTTGGGAACACAAAGTTTCTTTTCAGTTGCAAACTCCACTCCATACATATCTATGGGGAGGTACTAGCTCCAACTCGGTTTTACAGTGAAAACTGCAGGAACTTCAAACCGGCACTAGGAAACAGACTGAGAAACCAGAGTAAAACTTTCTTCTGCAACCCGTTCCCTTTGTGCTAGATGAACGAACGTCTCTCCACATGCTCAGTTCTGAGAGATAATTGTGTGTGAAAGCCGTCCTTCACCTACCTTGTTGGGAACACAAAGTTTCTTTTCAGTTGCAAACTCCACTCCATACATATCTATGGGGAAGTATTAGCTCCAACTCGGTTTTACAGTGAAAACTGCAGGAACTTCAAACCGGCACTAGGAAACAGACTGAGAAACCAGAGTAAAACTTTCTCCTGCAACCCGTTCCCTTTGTGCTAGATGATCGAACGTCTCTCCACATGCTCAGTTCTGAGAGATAAGTGTGTGTGAAAGCCGTACTTCACCTAGCTTGTTGGGAACACAAAGTTTCTTTTCAGTTGCAAACTCCACTCCATACATATCTATGGGGAGGTACTAGCTCCAACTAAGTGTTACAGTGAAAACTGCAGGAACTTCAAACCGGCACTAGGAAACAGACTGAGAAACCAGCGTAAAAGTTTCTCCTGCAAACCGTTCCCTTTGTGCTAGATGAACGAACGTCTCTCCACATGCTCAGTTCTGAGAGAAAAGTGTGTGTGAAAGCCGTCCTTCACCTAGCTTGTTGGGAACACAAAGTTTCTTTTCAGTTGCAAACTCCACTCCATACATATCTATGGGGAGGTACTAGCTCCAACTCGGTTTTACAGTGAAAACTGCAGGAACTTCAAACCGGCACTAGGAAACAGACTGAGAAACCAGAGTAAATGTTTCTCTGCAACCCGTTCCGTTTGTGCTAGATGAACGAACGTCTCTCCACATGCTCAGTTCTGAGAGATAAGTGTGTGTGAAAGCCGTCCTTCACCTAGCTTGTTGGGAACACAAAGTTTCTTTTCAGTTGCAAACTCCACTCCATACATATCTATGGGGAGGTACTAGCTCCAACTCGGTTTTACAGTGAAAACTGCAGGAACTTCAAACCGGCTCTAGGAAAAAGACTGAGAAACCAGAGTAAAAGTTTCTTCTGCAACACGTTCCCTTTGTGCTAGATGAACGCACGTCTCTCCACATGCTCAGTTCTAAGAGATAAGTGTGTGTGAAAGCCGTTCTTCACCTAGCTTGTTGGGAGCACAAAGTTTCTTTTCAGTTGCAAACTCCACTCCATACATATATATGGGGTGGTACTAGCTCCAACACAGTTTTACAGTGAAAACTGCAGGAACTTCAAACAAGCACTAGGAAACAGACTGAGAAACCAGTGTAAAAGTTTCTCCTGCAACCCGTTCCCTTTGTGCTAGATGAACGAACGTCTCTCCACATGTTCAGTTCTGAGAGATAAGTGTGTGTGAAAGCCGTCCTTCACCTAGCTTGTTGGGAACACAAAGTTTCTTTTCAGTTGCAAACTCCACTCCATACATATATATGGGGAGGTACTAGCTCCAACTCGGTTTTACAGTGAAAAATGCAGGAACTTCAAACCGGCACTAGGAAACAGACTGAGCAACCAGAGTAAAAGTTTCTCCTGCAACCGGTTCCGTTTGTGCTAGATGAACGAACGTCTCTCCACATGCTCAGTTCTGAAGAGATAAGTGTGTGTGAAAGCCGTTCTTCACCTAGATTGTTGGGAACACAAAGTTTCTTTTCAGTTGCAAACACCTCTCCACACATATCTATGGGGAGGTACTAGCTCCAACTCTGTTTTACAGTGAAAACTGCAGGAACTTCAAAACGGAACTTGGAACAGACTGAGAAACCAGAGTAAAAGTTTGTCCTGCAACCCGTTACATTTGTGCTACATGAACGAACGTCTCTCCACATGCTCAGTTCTGAGAGATAATTGTGTGTGAAAGCCGTCCTTCACCTAGCTTGTTGGGAACACAAAGTTTCTTTTCAGTTGCAAACTCCACTCCATACATATCTATGGGGAGGTACTAGCTCCAACTCGGTTTTACAGTGAAAACTGCAGGAACTTCAAACCGGCACTAGGAAACAGACTGAGAAACCAGAGTAAAAGTTTCTCCTGCAACCCGTTCCCTTTGTGCTAGATGAACGAACGTCTCTCCACATGCTCAGTTCTGAGAGATAAGTGTGTGTGAAAGCCGTAATTCACCTAGCTTGTTGGGATACAAAGTTTTTTTCAGTTGCAATCTCCAATCCATACATATCTATGGGGAGGTACTAGCTCCAACTCGGTTTTACTGTGAAAACTGCAGGAACTTCAAACCGGCACTAGGAAACAGACTGAGAAACGAGAGTAAAATTTCTCCTGCAACCCGTTCCCTTTGTGCTAGATGAACGAACGTCTCTCCACATGCTCAGTTCTGAGAGATAAGTGTGTGTGAAAGCCGTCCTTCACCTAGCTTGTTGGGAACACAAAGTTTCTTTTCAGTTGCAAACCCCACTCCATACATATCTATGGGGAGGTACTAGCTCCAACTCGGTTTTACAGTGAAAACTGCAGGAACTTCAAACCGGCACTAGGAAACAGACTGAGAAACCAGAGTAAAATTTCTCCTGCAACCCGTTCCCTTTGTGCTAGATGAACGAACGTCTCTCCACATGCTCAGTTCTGAGAGATAATTGTGTGTGAAAGCCGTCCTTCACCTAGCTTGTTGGGAACACAAAGTTTCTTTTCAGTTGCAAACTCCACTCCATACATATCTATGGGGAGGTACTAGCTTCAACTCGGTTTTACAGTGAAAACTGCAGGAACTTCAAACCGGCACTAGGAAACAGACTGAGAAACAAGAGTAAAAGTTTCTCCTGCAAACCGTTCCCTTTGTGCTAGATGAACGAAAGTCTCTCCACATGCTCAGTTCTGAGAGATAAGTGTGTGTGAAAGCCGTCCTTCACCTAGCTTGTTGGGAACACAAAGTTTCTTTTCCGTTGCAAACTCCACTCCATACATATCTATGGGGAGGTACTAGCTCTGACTCGGTTTTACAGTGAAAACTGTAGGAACTTCAAACCGGCACTAGGAAACAGACTGAGAAACCAGAGTAAAAGTTTCTCCTGCAACCCGTTCCCTTTGTGCTAGATGAACGAACGTCTCTCCACATGCTCTGTTCTGAGAGATAAGTGTGTGTGAAAGCCGTCCTTCACCTAGCTTGTTGGGAACACAAAGTTTCTTTTCAGTTGCAAACTCCACTCCATACATATCTAAGGGGAGGTACTAGCTCCAACTCGGTTTTACAGTGAAAACTGCAGGAACTTCATACCGGCACTAGGAAACAGACTGAGAAACCTGAGTAAAAGTTTCTTCTGCAACACGTTCCCTTTGTGCTAGATGAACGAACGTCTCTCCACATGCTCAGTTCTGAGAGATAAGTGTGTGTGAAAGCCGTCCTTCACCTAGCTTGTTGGGAACACAAAGTTTCTTTTCAGTTGCAAAATCCACTCCATACATATCTATGGGGAGGTACTAGCTCCAACTCGGTTTTACAGTGAAAACTGCAGGAACTTCAAACCGGCACTAGGAAACAGACTGAGAAACCAGAGTAAAAGTTTCTCCTGCAACCCGTTCCCTTTGTGCTAGATGAACGAACGTCTCTCCACATGCTCAGTTCTGAGAGATAAGTGTGTCTGAAAGCCTTCCTTCACCTAGCTTGTTGGGAACACAAAGTTTCTTTTCAGTTGCAAACTCCACTCCATACATATCTATGGGGAGGTACTAGCTCCAACTCGGTTTTACAGTGAAAACTGCAGGAACTTCAAACCGGCACTAGGAAACAGACTGAGAAACCAGAGTAAAACTTTCTTCTGCAACCCGTTCCCTTTGTGCTAGATGAACGAACGTCTCTCCACATGCTCAGTTCTGAGAGATAATTGTGTGTGAAAGCCGTCCTTCACCTACCTTGTTGGGAACACAAAGTTTCTTTTCAGTTGCAAACTCCACTCCATACATATCTATGGGGAGGTATTAGCTCCAACTCGGTTTTACAGTGAAAACTGCAGGAACTTCAAACCGGCACTAGGAAACAGACTGAGAAACCAGAGTAAAACTTTCTCCTGCAACCCGTTCCCTTTGTGCTAGATGATCGAACGTCTCTCCACATGCTCAGTTCTGAGAGATAAGTGTGTGTGAAAGCCGTACTTCACCTAGCTTGTTGGGAACACAAAGTTTCTTTTCAGTTGCAAACTCCACTCCATACATATCTATGGGGAGGTACTAGCTCCAACTAAGTGTTACAGTGAAAACTGCAGGAACTTCAAACCGGCACTAGGAAACAGACTGAGAAACCAGCGTAAAAGTTTCTCCTGCAAACCGTTCCCTTTGTGCTAGATGAACGAACGTCTCTCCACATGCTCAGTTCTGAGAGAAAAGTGTGTGTGAAAGCCGTCCTTCACCTAGCTTGTTGGGAACACAAAGTTCTTTTCAGTTGCAAACTCCACTCCATACATATCTATGGGGAGGTACTAGCTCCAACTCGGTTTTACAGTGAATACTGCAGGAACTTCAAACCGGCACTAGGAAACAGACTGAGAAACCAGAGTAAATGTTTCTCTGCAACCCGTTCCGTTTGTGCTAGATGAACGAACGTCTCTCCACATGCTCAGTTCTGAGAGATAAGTGTGTGTGAAAGCCGTCCTTCACCTAGCTTGTTGGGAACACAAAGTTTCTTTTCAGTTGCAAACTCCAATCCATACATATATATGGGGAGGTACTAGCTCCAACTCGGTTTTACAGTGAAAACTGCAGGAACTTCAAACCGGCTCTAGGAAACAGCCTGAGAAACCAGAGTAAAATTTCTCCTGCAACACGTTCCCTTTGTGCTAGATGAACGAACGTCTCTCCACATGCTCAGTTCTGAGAGATAAGTGTGTGTGAAAGCCGTCCTTCACCTACCTTGTTGGGAACACAAAGTTTCTTTTCAGTTGCAAACTCCACTCCATACATATCTATGGGGAGGTATTAGCTCCAACTCGGTTTTACAGTGAAAACTGCAGGAACTTCAAACCGGCACTAGGAAACAGACTGAGAATCCAGAGTAAAACTTTCTCCTGCAACCCGTTCCCTTTGTGCTACATGATCGAACGTCTCTCCACATGCTCAGTTCTGAGAGATAAGTGTGTGTGAAAGCCGTACTTCACCTAGCTTGTTGGGAACACAAAGTTTCTTTTCAGTTGCAAACTCCACTCCATACATATCTATGGGGAGGTACTAGCTCCAACTAAGTGTTACAGTGAAAACTGCAGGAACTTCAAACCGGCACTAGGAAACAGACTGAGAAACCAGCGTAAAAGTTTCTCCTGCAAACCGTTCCCTTTGTGCTAGATGAACGAACGTCTCTCCACATGCTCAGTTCTGAGAGAAAAGTGTGTGTGAAAGCCGTCCTTCACCTAGCTTGTTGGGAACACAAAGTTTCTTTTCAGTTGCAAACTCCACTCCATACAGATCTATGGGGAGGTACTAGCTCCAACTCGGTTTTACAGTGAAAACTGCAGGAACTTCAAACCGGCACTAGGAAACAGACTGAGAAACCAAAGTAAATGTTTCTCTGCAACCCGTTCCGTTTGTGCTAGATGAACGAACGTCTCTCCACATGCTCAGTTCTGAGAGATAAGTGTGTGTGAAAGCTGTCCTTCACCTAGCTTGTTGGGAACACAAAGTTTCTTTTCAGTTGCAAACTCCAATCCATACATATATATGGGGAGGTACTAGCTCCAACTCTGTTTTACAGTGAAAACTGCAGGAACTTCAAACCGGCTCTAGGAAACAGACTGAGAAACCAGAGTAAAATTTCTCCTGCAACACGTTCCCTTTGTGCTAGATGAACGAACGTCTCTCCACATGCTCAGTTCTGAGAGATAAGTGTGTGTGAAAGCCGTCCTTCACCTACCTTGTTGGGAACACAAAGTTTCTTTACAGTTGCAAACTCCACTCCATATATATCTATGGGGAGGTATTAGCTCCAACTCGGTTTTACAGTGAAAACTGCAGGAACAACAAACCGGCACTAGGAAACAGACTGAGAGACCTGAGTAAAAGTTTCTTCTGCAACACGTTCCCTTTGTGCTAGATGAACGAACGTCTCTCCACATGCTCTTTTCTGAGAGATAAGTGTGTGTGAAAGCCGTCCTTCACCTAGCTTGTTGGGAACACAAAGTCTATTTTCATTTGCAAACTCCCATCCATACATATATATGGGGAGGTACTAGCTCCAACTCTGTTTTACAGTGAAAACTGCAGGAACCTCAAAAAGGCACTAGGAAACAGACTGAGAAACCAGAGTAAAATTTCTCCTGCAACCCGTTCCCTTTGTGCTAGATGAACGAACGTCTCTCCACATGTTCAGTTCTGAGAGATAAGTGTGTGTGAAAGCCGTCCTTCACCTAGCTTGTTGGGAACACAAAGTTTCTTTTCAGTTGCAAACTCCACTCCATACATATCTATGGGGAGGTACTAGCTCCAACTCGGTTTTACAGTGAAAACTGCAGGTACTTCAAACCGGCACTAGGAAACAGACTGTGAAACCAGAGTAAAACTTTCTCCTGCAACCCGTTCCCTTTGTGCTAGATGAACGAACGTCTCTCCACATGCTCAGTTCTGAGAGATAAGTGTGTGTGAAAGCCGTCCTTCACCTAGCTTGTTGGGAACACAAAGTTTCTTTTCAGTTGCAAACTCCACTCCATACATATCTATGGGGAGGTATTAGCTCCAACTCGGTTTTACAGTGAAAACTGCAGGAACTTCAAACCGGCACTAGGAAACAGACTGAGAAACCAGAGTAAAAGTTTCTCCTGCAACCCGTTCCCTTTGTGCTAGATGAACGCACGTCTCTCCACATGCTCAGTTCTGAGAGATAAGTGTGTGTGAAAGCCGTCCTTCACCTAGCTTGTTGGGAACACAAAGTTTCTTTTCAGTTGCTAACTCCACTCCATACATATCTATGGGGAGGTACTAGCTCCAACTAGGTTTTACAGTGAAAACTGCAGGAACTTCAAACCGGCACTAGGAAACAGACTGAGAAACCAGAGAAAAAGTTTCTCCTGCAAACCGTTCCCTTTGTGCTAGATGAACGAACGTCTCTCCACATGCTCAGTTCTGAGAGATAAGTGTGTGTGAAAGCCGTCCTTCACCTAGCTTGTTGGGAACACAAAGTTTCTTTTCAGTTGCAAACTCCACTCCATACATATCTATGGGGAGGTACTAGCTCCAACTCGGTTTTACAGTGAAAACTGCAGGAACTTCAAACCGGCACTAGGAAACAGACTGAGAAACCAGAGTAAATGTTTCTCCTGCAACCCTTTCCGTTTGTGCTAGATGAACGAACGTCTCTCCTCATGCTCAGTTCTGAGAGATAAGTGTGTGTGAAAGCCGTTCTTCACCTAGCTTGTTGGGAACACAAAGTTTCTTTTCAGTTGCAAACTCCAATCCATACATATATATGGGGAGGTACTAGCTCCAACTCTGTTTTACAGTGAAAACTGCAGGAACTTCAAACCGGCTCTAGGAAACAGACTGAGAAACCAGAGTAAAATTTCTCCTGCAACACGTTCCCTTTGTGCTAGATGAACGAACGTCTCTCCACATGCTCAGTTCTGAGAGATATGTGTGTGTGAAAGCCGTCCATCACCTACCTTGTTGGGAACACAAAGTTTCTTTTCAGTTGCAAACTCCACTCCATACATATCTATGGGGAGGTATTAGCTCCAACTCGGTTTTACAGTGAAAACTGCAGGAACATCAAACCGGCACTAGGAAACAGACTGAGAGACCTGAGAAAAAGTTTCTTCTGCAACACGTTCCCTTTGTGCTAGATGAACGAACGTCTCTCCACATGCTCAGTTCTGAGACATAAGTGTGTGTGAAAGCCGTCCTTCAACTAGCTTGTTGGGAACACAAAGTTTCTTTTCAGTTGCAAACTCCACTCCATACATATCTATGGGGAGGTACTAGCTCCAACTCTGTTTTACAGTGAAAACTGCAGGAACTTCAAACCGGCACTAAGAAACAGACTGAGAAACCAGAGTAAAAGTTTCTCCTGCAACCCGTTCCGTTTGTGCTAGATGAACGAACGTCTCTCCACATGCTCAGTTCTGAGAGATAAGTGAGTGTGAAAGCCGTCCTTCAACTAGCTTGTTGGGAACACAAAGTTTCTTTTCAGTTGCAAACTCCACTCCATACATATCTATGGGGAGGTACTAGCTCCAAATCGGTTTTACAGTGAAAACTGCAGGAACTTCAAACCGGCACTAGGAAACAGACTGAGAGACCTGAGTAAAAGTGTCTCCTGCAACACGTTCCCTTTGTGCTAGATGAACGAACGTCTCTCCACATGCCCAGTTCTGAGAGATAAGTGTGTGTGAAAGCCGTCCTTCACCTAGCTTGTTGGGAACACAAAGTTTCTTTTCAGTTGCAAACTCCACTCCATACATATCTATGGGGAGGTACTAGCTCCAACTCGGTTTTACAGTGAAAACTGCAGGAACTTCAAACCGGCACTAGGAAACGGACTGAGAGACCTGAGTAAAAGTTCCTTCTGCAACACGTTCCATTTGTGCTAGATGAACGAACGTCTCTCCACATGCTCAGTTCTGAGAGATAAGTGTGTGTGAAAGCCGTCCTTCACCTAGCTTGTTGGGAACACAAAGTTTCTTTTCAGTTGCAAACTCCACTCCATACATATCTATGGGGAGGTACTAGCTCCAACTCGGTTTTACAGTGAAAACTGCAGGAACTTCAAACCGGCACTAGGAAACAGACTGAGAAACCAGAGTAAAAGTTTCTCCTGCAACCCGTTCCGTTTGTGCTAGATGAACGAACGTCTCTCCACATGCTCAGTTCTGAGAGATAAGTGTGTGTGAAAGCCGTCCTTCACCTAGCTTGTTGGGAACACAAAGTTTCTTTTCAGTTGCAAACTCCACTCCATACATATCTATGGGGAGGTACTAGCTCCAACTCGGTTTTACAGTGAAAACTGCAGGAACTTCAAACCGGCACTAGGAAACAGACTGAGAAACCAGAGTAAAAGTTTCTCCTGCAACCCGTTCCCTTTGTGCTAGATGAACGAACGTCTCTCCACATGCTCAGTTCTAAGAGATAAGTGTGTGTGAAACACGTCCTTCACCTAGCTTGTTGGGAACACAAAGTTTCTTTCCAGTTGCAAACTCCAATCCATACATATATATGGGGAGGTACTAGCTCCAACTCTGTTTTACAGTGAAAAGCGCAGGAACTTCAAACCGGCACTAGGAAACAGACTGAGAAACCAGAGTAAAAGTTTCTCCTGCAACCCATTCCGTTTGTGCTAGATGAACGAACGTCTCTCCACATGCTCAGTTCTGAGAGATTTGTGTGTGTGAAAGCCGTACTTCACCTAGCTTGTTGGGAACACAAAGTTTCTTTTCAGTTGCAAACTCCACTCCATACATATCTATGGGGAGGTACTAGCTCCAACTCGGTTTTACAGTTAAAACTGCAGGAACTTCAAACCAACACTAGGAAACAGACTGAGAATCCAGAGTAAAACTTTCTCCTGCAACCCGTTCCCTTTGTGCTAGATGAACGAACGTCTCTCCACATGCTCAGTTCTGAGAGATAAGTGTGTGTGAAAGCTGTCCTTCACCTATCTTTTTGGGAACACAAAGTTTCTTTTCAGTTGCAAACTCCACCCCATACATATCTATGGGGAGGTACTAGCTCCAAATCGGTTTTACAGTGAAAACTGCAGGAACTTCAAACCGGCACTAGGAAACAGACTGAGCAACCAGAGTAAAAGTTTCTCCTGCAACCCGTTCCGTTTGTGCTAGATGAACGAACGTCTCTCCACATGCTCAGTTCTGAAGAGATAAGTGTGTGTGAAAGCCGTCCATCACCTAGCTTGTTGGGAACACAAAGTTTCTTTTCAGTTGAAATCTCCTCTAAATACATATCTATGGGGAGGTACTAGCTCCAACTCTGTTTTACAGTGAAAACTGCAGTAACTTCAAACCGGAACTAGGAACAGACTGAGAAACCAGAGTAAAAGTTTCTCCTGCAACCCATTCCATTTGTGCTACATGAACGAACGTCTCTCCACATGCTCAGTTCTGAGAGATAAGTGTGTGTGGAAGCCGTCCTTCACCTAGCTTGTTGGGAACACAAAGTTTCTTTTCAGTTGCAAACTCCACTCCATACATATCTATGGGGAGGTACTAGCTCCAACTCTATTTTACAGTGAAAACTGCAGGAACTTCAAACCGGCACTAGGAAACAGACTGAGAAACCAGAGTAAAAGTTTTTCCTGCAACCCGTTCCCTTTGTGCTAGATGAACGAACGTCTCTTCACATGCTCAGTTCTGAGAGATAAGTGTGTGTGAAAGCCGTAATTCACCTAGCTTGTTGGGAACACAAAGTTTTTTTCAGTTGCAAACTCCACTCCATACATATCTATGGGGAGGTACAAGCTCCAACACGGTTTTACAGTGAAAACTGCAGGAACTTCAAACCGGCACTAGGAAACAGACTGAGAAACCAGAGTAAAATTTTCTCCTGCATCCCGTTCAATTTGTGCTAGATGAACGAACTTCTCTCCACATACTCAGTTCTAAGAGATATGTGTGTGTGAAAGCCATCCTTCACATAGCTTGTTGGGAACACAAAGTTTCTTTTCAGTTGCAAACTCCACTCCATACATATCTATGGGGAGGTACTAGCTCCAACTCTGTTTTACAGTGAAAACTGCAGGAACTTCAAACCGGCACTAAGAAACAGACTGAGAAACCAGAGTAAAAGTTTCTCCTGCAACCCGTTCCGTTTGTGCTAGATGAACGAACGTCTCTCCACATGCTCAGTTCTGAGAGATAAGTGTGTGTGAAAGCCGTCCTTCAACTAGCTTGTTGGGAACACAAAGTTTCTTTTCAGTTGCAAACTCCACTCCATACATATCTATGGGGAGGTACTAGCTCCAAATCGGTTTTACAGTGAAAACTGCAGGAACTTCAAACCGGCACTAGGAAACAGACTGAGAGACCTGAGTAAAAGTGTCTCCTGCAACACGTTCCCTTTGTGCTAGATGAACGAACGTCTCTCCACATGCCCAGTTCTGAGAGATAAGTGTGTGTGAAAGCCGTCCTTCACCTAGCTTGTTGGGAACACAAAGTTTCTTTTCAGTTGCAAACTCCACTCCATACATATCTATGGGGAGGTACTAGCTCCAACTCGGTTTTACAGTGAAAACTGCAGGAACTTCAAACCGGCACTAGGAAACGGACTGAGAGACCTGAGTAAAAGTTCCTTCTGCAACACGTTCCATTTGTGCTAGATGAACGAACGTCTCTCCACATGCTCAGTTCTGAGAGATAAGTGTGTGTGAAAGCCGTCCTTCACCTAGCTTGTTGGGAACACAAAGTTTCTTTTCAGTTGCAAACTCCACTCCATACATATCTATGGGGAGGTACTAGCTCCAACTCGGTTTTACAGTGAAAACTGCAGGAACTTCAAACCGGCACTAGGAAATAGACTGAGAAACCAGAGTAAAAGTTTCTCCTGCAACCCGTTCCGTTTGTGCTAGATGAACGAACGTCTCTCCACATGCTCAGTTCTGAGAGATAAGTGTGTGTGAAAGCCGTCCTTCACCTAGCTTGTTGGGAACACAAAGTTTCTTTTCAGTTGCAAACTCCACTCCATACATATCTATGGGGAGGTACTAGCTCCAACTCGGTTTTACAGTGAAAACTGCAGGAACTTCAAACCGGCACTAGGAAACAGACTGAGAAACCAGAGTAAAAGTTTCTCCTGCAACCCGTTCCCTTTGTGCTAGATGAACGAACGTCTCTCCACATGCTCAGTTCTAAGAGATAAGTGTGTGTGAAACACGTCCTTCACCTAGCTTGTTGGGAACACAAAGTTTCTTTCCAGTTGCAAACTCCAATCCATACATATATATGGGGAGGTACTAGCTCCAACTCTGTTTTACAGTGAAAAGCGCAGGAACTTCAAACCGGCACTAGGAAACAGACTGAGAAACCAGAGTAAAAGTTTCTCCTGCAACCCATTCCGTTTGTGCTAGATGAACGAACGTCTCTCCACATGCTCAGTTCTGAGAGATTTGTGTGTGTGAAAGCCGTACTTCACCTAGCTTGTTGGGAACACAAAGTTTCTTTTCAGTTGCAAACTCCACTCCATACATATCTATGGGGAGGTACTAGCTCCAACTCGGTTTTACAGTTAAAACTGCAGGAACTTCAAACCAACACTAGGAAACAGACTGAGAATCCAGAGTAAAACTTTCTCCTGCAACCCGTTCCCTTTGTGCTAGATGAACGAACGTCTCTCCACATGCTCAGTTCTGAGAGATAAGTGTGTGTGAAAGCTGTCCTTCACCTATCTTTTTGGGAACACAAAGTTTCTTTTCAGTTGCAAACTCCACCCCATACATATCTATGGGGAGGTACTAGCTCCAAATCGGTTTTACAGTGAAAACTGCAGGAACTTCAAACCGGCACTAGGAAACAGACTGAGCAACCAGAGTAAAAGTTTCTCCTGCAACCCGTTCCGTTTGTGCTAGATGAACGAACGTCTCTCCACATGCTCAGTTCTGAAGAGATAAGTGTGTGTGAAAGCCGTCCATCACCTAGCTTGTTGGGAACACAAAGTTTCTTTTCAGTTGAAATCTCCTCTCCATACATATCTATGGGGAGGTACTAGCTCCAAATCTGTTTTACAGTGAAAACTGCAGTAACTTCAAACCGGAACTAGGAACAGACTGAGAAACCAGAGTAAAAGTTTCTCCTGCAACCCATTCCATTTGTGCTACATGAACGAACGTCTCTCCACATGCTCAGTTCTGAGAGATAAGTGTGTGTGGAAGCCGTCCTTCACCTAGCTTGTTGGGAACACAAAGTTTCTTTTCAGTTGCAAACTCCACTCCATACATATCTATGGGGAGGTACTAGCTCCAACTCTATTTTACAGTGAAAACTGCAGGAACTTCAAACCGGCACTAGGAAACAGACTGAGAAACCAGAGTAAAAGTTTTTCCTGCAACCCGTTCCCTTTGTGCTAGATGAACGAACGTCTCTTCACATGCTCAGTTCTGAGAGATAAGTGTGTGTGAAAGCCGTAATTCACCTAGCTTGTTGGGAACACAAAGTTTTTTTCAGTTGCAAACTCCACTCCATACATATCTATGGGGAGGTACAAGCTCCAACACGGTTTTACAGTGAAAACTGCAGGAACTTCAAACCGGCACTAGGAAACAGACTGAGAAACCAGAGTAAAATTTTCTCCTGCATCCCGTTCAATTTGTGCTAGATGAACGAACTTCTCTCCACATACTCAGTTCTAAGAGATATGTGTGTGTGAAAGCCATCCTTCACATAGCTTGTTGGGAACACAAAGTTTCTTTTCAATTGCAAACTCCACTCCATACATATCTATGGGGAGGTACTAGCTCCAACTCGGTTTTACAGTGAAAACTGCAGGAACTTCAAACCGGCACTAGGAAACAGACTGACAAACCAGAGTAAAAGTTTCCCCTGCAACCCGTTCCCTTTGTGCTAGATGAACGAACGTCTCTCCACATGCTCAGTTCTGAGAGATAAGTGTGTGTGAAAGGTGCCCTTCACCTAGCTTGTTGGGATCACAAAGTTTCTTTTCAGTTGCAAACTCCACTCCATACATATCTATGGGGAGGTACTAGCTCCAACTCGGTTTTACAGTGGAAACTGCAGGAACTTCAAACCGGCACTAGGAAACAGACTTAGCAACCAGAGTAAAAGTTTCTTCTGCAACCCGTTCCGTTTGTGCTAGATGAACGAACGTCTCTCCACATGCTCAGTTCTGAGAGATAAGTGTGTGTGAAAGCCGTCCTTCACCTAGCTTGTTGGGAACACAAAGTTTCTTTTCAGTTGCAAACTCCACTCCATACATATCTATGGGGAGGTACTAGCTCCAACTCTGTTTTACAGTGAAAACTGCAGTAACTTCAAACCGGAACTAGGAACAGACTGAGAAACCAGAGTAAAAGTTTCTCCTGCAACCCGTTCCTTTTGTGCTAGATGAACGAACGTCTCCCCACATGCTCAGTTCTGAGAGATAAGTGTGTGTGAAAGCCGTCCTTCAACTAGATTGTTGGGAACACAAAGTTACTTTTCAGTTGCAAACTCCACTCCATACATATCTATGGGGAGGTACAAGCTCCAACTCGGTTTTACAGTGAAAACTGCAGGAACTTCAAACCGGCACTAGGAAACAGACTGAGAAAACAGAGTAAAAGTTTCTCCTGCAAGACGTTCCCTTTGTGATAGATGAACGAACGTCTCTCCACATGCTCAGTTCAGAGAGATAAGTGTGTGTGAAAGCCGTCCTTCACCTAGCTTGTTGGGAACACAAAGTTTCTTTTCAGTTGCAAACTCCACTCCATATATATCTATGGGGAGGTACTAGCTCCAAGTCTGTTTTACAGTGAAAACTGCAGTAACTTCAAACCGGAACTAGGAACAGACTGAGATACCAGAGTAAAAGTTTCTCCTGCAAACCGTTCCCTTTGTGCTACATGAACGAAAGTCTCTCCACATGCTCAGTTCTGAGAGATAAGTATGTGTGAAAGCCGACCTTCACCTAGCTTGTTGGGAACACAAAGTTTCTTTTCAGTAGCAAACTCCACTCCATACATATCTATGGGGAGGTACTAGCTCCAAATCGGTTTTACAGTGAAAACTGCAGGAACTTCAAACCGGCACTAGGAAACAGACGGAGAAACCAGAGAAAAGTTTCTCCTGCAACCCGTTCCCATTGTGCTAGATGAACGAACGTCTCTCCACATGCTCAGTTCTGAGAAATAAGTGTGTGTGAAAGCCGTAATTCACCTAGCTTGTTGGGAACACAAAGTTTTTTTCAGTTGCAAACTCCACTCCATACATATCTATGGGGAGGTACTAGCTCCAACTCGGTTTTACAGTGAAAACTGCAGGAACTTCAAACCGGCACTAGGATACAGACTGACAATCCAGAGTAAAAGTTTCTCCTGCAACCCGTTCCCTTTGTGCTAGATGAACGAACGTCTCTCCACATGCTCAGTTCTGAGAGATAAGTGTGTGTGAAAGGTGCCCTTCACCTAGCTTGTTGGGATCACAAAGTTTCTTTTCAGTTGCAAACTCCACTCCATACATATCTATGGGGAGGTACTAGCTCCAACTCGGTTTTACAGTGGAAACTGCAGGAACTTCAAACCGGCACTAGGAAACAGACTGAGAAACCAGAGTAAAAGTTTCTCCTGCAACCCTTTCCGCTTGTGCTAGATGAACGAACGTCTCTCCACATGCTCAGTTCTGAGAGATAAGTGTGTGTGAAAGCCGTCCTTCACCTAGCTTGTTGGGAACACAAAGTTTCTTTTCAGTTGCAAACTCCACTCCATACATATATATGGGGAGGTACTAGCTCAAACTCTGTTTTACAGTGAAAACTGCAGGAACTTCAAACCGGCACTAGGAAACAGACTGAGAAACCAGAGTAAAAGTTTCTCCTGCAACCCATTCCCTTTGTGGTAGATGAACGAACGTCTCTCCACATGCTCAGTTCTGAGAGATTTGTGTGTGTTAAAGCCGTCCTTCACCTAGCTGATTGGGAACACAAAGTTTCTTTTCAGTTGCAAACTCCACTCCATACATATCTATGGGGAGGTACTAGCTCCAACTCGGTTTTACAGTGAAAACTGCAGGAACTTCAAACTGGAACTAGGAACAGACTGAGAAACCAGAGTAAAAGATTTTCCTGCAACCCGTTCCCTTTGTGCTACATGAACGAACGTCTCTCCACATGCTCAGTTCTGAGAGATAAGTGTGTGTGAAAGCCGTCCTTCATCTAGCTTGTTGGGAACACAAAGTTTCTTTTCAGTTGCAAACTCCACTGCATACATATCTATGGGGTGGTACTAGCTCCAACTCGGTTTTACAGTGAAAACTGCAGAAAATTCAAACCGGCACTAGGAAACAGACTGAGAAACCAGAGTAAAAGATTCTCCTGCAACCCGTTCCCTTTGTGCTAGATGAACGAACGTCTCTCCACATGCTCAGTTCTGAGAGATAAGTGTGTGTGAAAGCCTTCCTTCACATAGATTGTTGGGAACACAAAGTTTCTTTTCAGTTGCAAACTCCAATCCATACATATATATGGGGAGGTACTACTTCCAACTCTATTTTACAGTGAAAAGTGCAGGAACTTCAAACCGGCACTAGGAAACAGACTGAGAAACCAGAGTAAAAGATTCTCCTGCAACCCATTCCCTTTGTGCTAGATGAACGAACTTCTTTCCACATGCTCAGGTCTGAGAGATAAGTGTCTGTGAAAGCCGTCCTTCACCTTGCTTGTTGGGAACACAAAGTTTCTTTTCAGTTGCAAACTCCACTCCATACATATCTATTGGGAGGTACTAGCTCTAACTCGGTTTTACAGTGAAAACTGCAGGAACTTCAAACTGGCACTAGGAAACATGCTGAGAAACCAGAGTAAATGTTTCTCCTGCAACCCGTTCCGTTTGTGCTAGATGAACGAACGTCTCTCCACATGCTCAGTTCTGAGAGATAAGTGTGTGTGAAAGCCGTCCTTCATCTAGCTTGTTGGGAACACAAAGTTTCTTTTCAGTTGCAAACTCCACTCCATACATATCTATGGGGAGGTACTAGCTCCAACTCGGTTTTACAGTGAAAACTGCAGGAACTTCAAACCGGCTCTAGGAAAAAGACTGAGAAACCAGAGTAAAAGTTTCTTCTGCAACACGTTCCCTTTGTGCTAGATGAACGCACGTCTCTCCACATGCTCAGTTCTAAGAGATAAGTGTGTGTGAAAGCCGTTCTTCACCTAGCTTGTTGGGAGCACAAAGTTTCTTTTCAGTTGCAAACTCCACTCCATACATATATATGGGGTGGTACTAGCTCCAACACAGTTTTACAGTGAAAACTGCAGGAACTTCAAACAAGCACTAGGAAACAGACTGAGAAACCAGTGTAAAAGTTTCTCCTGCAACCCGTTCCCTTTGTGCTAGATGAACGAACGTCTCTCCACATGCTCAGTTCTGAGAGATAAGTGTGTGTGAAAGCTGTCCTTCACCTAGCTTGTTGGGAACACAAAGTTTCTTTTCAGTTGCAACTCCACTCCATACATATATATGGGGAGGTACTAGCTCCAACTCGGTTTTACAGTGAAAACTGCAGGAACTTCAAACCGGCACTAGGAAACAGACTGAGCAACCAGAGTAAAAGTTTCTCCTGCAACCGGTTCCGTTTGTGCTAGATGAACGAACGTCTCTCCACATGCTCAGTTCTGAAGAGATAAGTTTGTGTGAAAGCCGTCCTTCACCTAGATTGTTGGGAACACAAAGTTTCTTTTCAGTTGCAAACACCTCTCCATATATATCTCTGGGGAGGTACTAGCTCCAACTCTGTTTTACAATGAAAAACTGCAGGAACTTCAAACCGGAACTTGGAACAGACTGAGAAACCAGAGTAAAAGTTTCTCCTGCAACCCGTTCCATTTGTGCTACATGAACGAACGTCTCTCCACATGCTCAGTTCTGAGAGATAATTGTGTGTGAAAGCCGTCCTTCACATAGCTTGTTGGGAACACAAAGTTTCTTTTCAGTTGCCAACTCCACTCCATATATATCTATGGGGAGGTACCATCTCCAACTCGGTTTTACAGTGAAAACTGCAGGAACTTCAAACCGGCACTAGGAAACAGACTGAGAAACCAGAGTAAAAGTTTCTCCTGCAACCCGTTCCCTTTGTGCTAGATGAACGAACGTCTCTCCACATGCTCAGTTCTGAGAGATAAGTGAGTGTGAAAGCCATCCTTCATCTAGCTTGTTGGGAACACAAAGTTTCTTTTCAGTTGCAAACTCCAATCCATACATATATATGGGGTGGTACTAGCTCCAACTCTGTTTTACTGTGGCAAGTGCAGGAACTTCAAACCGGCACTAGGAAACAGACTGAGAAACCAGAGTAAAATTTCTCGTGCAACACGTTCTCTTTGTGCTAGATGAACGAACGTCTCTCCACATGCTCAGTTCTGAGAAAAAAGTGGGTGTGAAAGCCGTCCTTCACCTAGCTTGTTGGGAACACAAAGTTTCTTTTCAGTTGCAAACTCCACTCCATACATATCTATGGGGAGGTACTAGCTCCAACTCGGTTTTACAGTGAAAACTGCAGGAACTTCAAACCGGCACTAGGAAACAGACTGAGAAACCTGAGTAAAAGTTTCTTCTGCAACACGTTCCCTTTGTGCTAGATGAACGAACGTCTCTCCACATGCTCAGTTCTGAGAGATAAGTGTGTGTGAAAGCCGTCCTTCACCTAGCTTGTTGGGAACACAAAGTTTCTTTTCAGGTGCAAACTCCACTCCATACATATCTATGGGGAGGTAATAGCTCCAACTCGGTTTTACAGTGAAAACTGCAGGAACTTCAAAACGGCACTAGGAAACAGACTGAGAAACCAGAGTAAAAGTTTCCCCTGCAACACATTCCATTTGTGCTAGATGAACGAACGTCTATCCACATGCTCAGTTCTGAGAGATAAGTGTGTGTGAAAGCCGTCCTTCAACTAGCTTGTTGGGAACACAAAGTTTCTTTTCAGTTGCAAACTCCACTCCATACATATCTATGGGGAGGTACTAGCTCCAACTCGGTTTTACAGTGAAAACTGCAGGAACTTCAAACCGGCACTAGGAAACAGACTGAGAAACCAGAGTAAAATTTCTCCTGCAACCCGTTCCCTTTGTGCTAGATGAACGAACGTCTCTCCACATGCTCATTTCTGAGAGATATGTGTGTGTGAAGCCGTCCTTCACCTAGCTTGTTGGGAACACAAAGTTTCTTTTCAGTTGCAAACTCCACTCCATATATATCTATGGGGAGGTACTAGCTCCAACTCGGATTTACAGTGAAAACTGCAGGAATTTCAAACCGGCACTAGGAAACAGACTGAGAAACCTGAGTAAAAGTTTCTTCTGCAACACGTTCCCTTTGTGCTAGATGAACGAACGTCTCTCCACATGCTCAGTTCTGAGAGATAAGTGTGTGTGAAAGCCGTCCTTCACCTAGCTTGTTGGGAACACAAAGTTTCTTTTCAGTTGCAAACTCCACTCCATGCATATCTATGGGGAGGTAGTAGCTCCAACTCGGTTTTAGAGTGAAAACTGCAGGAACTTCAAACCGGCACTAGGAAACAGACTGAGAAACCTGAGTAAAAGTTTCTTCTGCAACACGTTCCCTTTGTGCTAGATGAACGAACGTCTCTCCACATGCTCAGTTCTGAGAGATAAGTGTGTGTGAAAGCCGTCCTTCACCTAGCTTATTGGGAACACAAAGTTTCTTTCCAGGTGCAAACTCCACTCCATACATATATATGGGGAGGTAATAGCTCCAACTCGGTTTTACAGTGAAAACTGCAGGAAATTCAAACCGGCACTAGGAAACAGACTGAGAAACCAGAGTAAAAGTTTCTCCTGCAACCCGTTCCCTTTGTGCTAGATGAACGAAAGTCTCTCCACATGCTCAGTTCTGAGAGATAAGTGTGTGTGAAAGCCGTCCTTCACCTAGCTTGTTGGGAACACAAAGTTTCTTTTCAGTTGCAAACTCCACTCCATACATATCTATGGGGAGGTACTAGCTCCAACTCGGTTTTACAGTGAAAACTGTAGGAACTTCAAACCGGCACTAGGAAACAGACTGAGAAACCAGAGTAAAAGTTTCTCCTGCAACCCGTTCCCTTTGTGCTAGATGAACGAACGTCTCTCCACATGCTCAGTTCTGAGAGATAAGTGTGTGTGAAAGACATTCTTCACCTAGCTTGTTGGGAACACAAAGTTTCTTTTCAGTTGCAAACTCCAATCCATACATATAAATGGGGTGGTACTAGCTCCAACTCTGTTTTACTGTGGCAAGTGCAGGAACTTCAAACCGGCACTAGGAAACAGACTGAGAAACCTGAATAAAAGTTTCTTCTGCAACAAGTTCCCTTTGTGCTAGATGAACGAACGTCTCTCCACATGCTCAGTTCTGAGAGATAAGTGTGTGTGAAAGCCGTCCTTCACCTAGCTTGTTGGGAACACAAAGTTTCTTTTCAGTTGCAAACTCCACTCCATACATATCTATGGGGAGGTACTAGCTCCAACTCGGTTTTACAGTGAAAACTGCAGGAACTTCAAACCGGCACTAGGAAACAGACTGAGAGACCTGAGTAAAAGTTTCTTCTGCAACCCGTTCCCTTTGTGCTAGATGAACGAACGTCTCTCCACATGCTCAGTTCTGAGAGATAAGTGTGTGTGAAAGCCGTCCTTCACCTAGCTTGTTGGGAACACAAAGTTTCTTTTCAGGTGCAAACTCCACTCCATACATATCTATGGGGAGGTACTAGCTCCAACTCTGTTTTACAGTGAAAACTGCAGGAACTTCAAACCGGCACTAGGAAACAGACTGAGAAACCAGAGTAAAATTTCTCCTGCAACCCGTTCCCTTTGTGCTAGATGAACGAACGTCTCTCCACATGCTCATTTCTGAGAGATATGTGTGTGTGAAGCCGTCCTTCACCTAGCTTGTTGGGAACACAAAGTTTCTTTTCAGTTGCAAACTCCACTCCATATATATCTATGGGGAGGTACTAGCTCCAACTCGGTTTTACAGTGAAAACTGCAGGAACTTCAAACCGGCACTAGGATACAGACTGAGAAACCTGAGTAAAAGTTTCTTCTGCAACACGTTCCCTTTGTGCTAGATGAACGAACGTCTCTCCACATGCTCAGTTCTGAGAGATAAGTGTGTGTGAAAGCCGTCCTTCACCTAGCTTGTTGGGAACACAAAGTTTCTTTTCAGTTGCAAAGTCCACTCCATACATATCTATGGGGAGGTACTAGCTCCAACTCTGTTTTACAGTGAAAACTGCAGGAACTTCAAACCGGCACTAGGAAACAGACTGAGAGACCTGAGTAAAAGTTTCTTCTGCAACCCGTTCCCTTTGTGCTAGATGAACGAACGTCTCTCCACATGCTCAGTTCTGAGAAATAAGTGTGTGTGAAAGCCGTCCTTCACCTAGCTTGTTGGGAACACAAAGTTTCTTTTCAGTTGCAAACTCCACTCCATACATATCTATGGGGAGGTACTAGCTCCAACTCTGTTTTACAGTGAAAACTGCAGGAACTTCAAACCGGCACTAGGAAACAGACTGAGAGACCTGAGTAAAAGTTTCTTCTGCAACCCGTTCCCTTTGTGCTAGATGAACGAACGTCTCTCCACATGCTCAGTTCTGAGAGATAAGTGTGTGTGAAAGCCGTCCTTCACCTAGCTTGTTGGGAACACAAAGTTTCTTTTCAGTTGCAAACTCCACTCCATACATATCTATGGGGAGGTACTAGCTCCAACTCTATTTTACAGTGAAAACTGCAGGAACTTCAAACCGGCACTAGGAAACAGACTGAGAAACCAGAGTAAAAGTTTCTCCTGCAACCCGTTCCGTTTGTGCTAGATGAACGAACGTCTCTCCACATGCTCAGTTCTGAGAGATAAGTGTGTGTGAAAGCCGTCCTTCACCTAGCTTGTTGGGAACACAAAGTTTCTTTTCAGTTGCAAACTCCACTCCATACATATCTATGGGGAGGTACTAGCTCCAACTCGGTTTTACAGTGAAAACTGCAGGAACTTCAAACCGGCACTAGGAAACAGACTGGGAAACCAGAGTAAAAGTTTCTCCTGCAACCCGTTCCCTTTGTGCTAGATGAACGAACGTCTCTCCACATGCTCAGTTCTAAGAGATAAGTGTGTGTGAAAGCCGTCCTTCACCTAGCTTGTTGGGAACACAAAGTTTCTTTTCAGTTGCAAACTCCACTCCATACATATCTATGGGGAGGTACTAGCTCCAACTCGGTTTTACAGTGAAAACTGCAGGAACTTCAAACCGGCACTAGGAAACAGACTGAGAGACCTGAGTAAAAGTTTCTTCTGCAACCCGTTCCCTTTGTGCTAGATGAACGAACGTCTCTCCACATGCTCAGTTCTGAGAGATAAGTGTGTGTGAAAGCCGTCCTTCACCTATCTTGTTGGGAACACAAAGTTTCTTTTCAGTTGCAAACTCCACTCCATACATATCTATGGGGAGGTACTAGCTCCAACTCTGTTTTACAGTGAAAACTGCAGGAACTTCAAACCGGCACTAGGAAACAGCCTGGGAAACCAGAGTAAAAGTTTCTCCTGCAACCCGTTCCCTTTGTGCTAGATGAACGAACGTCTCTCCACATGCTCAGTTCTAAGAGATAAGTGTGTGTGAAATCCGTCCTTCACCTAGCTTGTTGGGAACACAAAGTTTCTTTTCAGTTGCAAACTCCACTCCATACATATCTATGGGGAGGTACGAGCTCCAACTCGGTTTTACAGTGAAAACTGCAGGAACTTCAAACCGGCACTAGGAAACAGACTGAGAGACCTGAGTAAAAGTTTCTTCTGCAACCCGTTCCCTTTGTGCTAGATGAACGAACGTCTCTCCACATGCTCAGTTCTGAGAGATAAGTGTGTGTGAAAGCCGTCCTTCACCTAGCTTGTTGGGAACACAAAGTTTCTTTTCAGGTGCAAACACCACTCCATACATATCTATGGGGAGGTAATAGCTCCAACTCGATTTTACAGTGAAAACTGCAGGAACTTCAAAACGGTACTAGGAAACAGACTGAGAAACCAGAGTAAAAGTTTCCCCTGCAACACATTCCCTTTGTGCTAGATGAACGAACGTCTATCCACATGCTCAGTTCTGAGAGATAAGTGTGTGTGAAAGCCGTCCTTCAACTAGCTTGTTGGGAACACAAAGTTTCTTTTCAGTTGCAAACTCCACTCCATACATATCTATGGGGAGGTACTAGCTCCAACACGGTTTTACAGTGAAAACTGCAGGAACTTCAAACCGGCACTAGGAAACAGACTGAGAAACCAGTGTAAAATTTCTCCTGCAACCCGTTCCCTTTGTGCTAGATGAACGAACGTCTCTCCACATGCTCATTTCTGAGAGATATGTGTGTGTGAAGCCGTCCTTCAACTAGCTTGTTGGGAACACAAAGTTTCTTTTCAGTTGCAAACTCCACTCCATATATATCTATGGGGAGGTACTAGCTCCAACTCGGTTTTACAGTGAAAACTGCAGGAACTTCAAACCGGCACTAGGAAACAGACTGAGAAACCTGAGTAAAAGTTTCTTCTGCAACACGTTCCCTTTGTGCTAGATGAACGAACATCTCTCCACATGCTCAGTTCTGAGAGATAAGTGTGTGTGAAAGCCGTCCTTCACCTAGCTTGTTGGGAACACAAAGTTTCTTTTCAGTTGCAAACTCCACTCCATGCATATCTATGGGGAGGTAGTAGCTCCAACTCGGTTTTAGAGTGAAAACTGCAGGAACTTCAAACCGGCACTAGGAAACAGACTGAGAAACCTGAGTAAAAGTTTCTTCTGCAACACGTTCCCTTTGTGCTAGATGAACGAACGTCTCTCCACATGCTCATTTCTGAGAGATAAGTGTGTGTGAAAGCCGTCCTTCACATAGCTTATTGGGAACACAAAGTTTCTTTTCAGGTGCAAACTCCACTCCATACATATCTATGGGGAGGTAATAGCTCCAACTCGGTTTTACAGTGAAAACTGCAGGAACTTCAAACCGGCACTAGGAAACAGACTGAGAAACCAGAGTAAAAGTTTCTCCTGCAACCCGTTCCCTTTGTGCTAGATGAACGAAAGTCTCTCCACATGCTCAGTTCTGAGAGATAAGTGTGTGTGAAAGCCGTCCTTCACCTAGCTTGTTGGGAACACAAAGTTTCTTTTCAGTTGCAAACTCCACTCCATACATATCTATGGGGAGGTACTAGCTCCAACTCGGTTTTACAGTGAAAACTGTAGGAACTTCAAACCGGCACTAGGAAACAGACTGAGAAACCAGAGTAAAAGTTTCTCCTGCAACCCGTTCCCTTTGTGCTAGATGAACGAACGTCTCTCCACATGCTCAGTTCTGAGAGATAAGTGTGTGTGAAAGCCATCCTTCACCTAGCTTGTTGGGAACACAAAGTTTCTTTTCAGTTGCAAACTCCAATCCATACATATAAATGGGGTGGTACTAGCTCCAACTCTGTTTTACTGTGGCAAGTGCAGGAACTTCAAACCGGCACTAGGAAACAGACTGAGAAACCTGAGTAAAAGTTTCTTCTGCAACACGTTCCCTTTGTGCTAGATGAACGAACGTCTCTCCACATGCTCAGTTCTGAGAGATAAGTGTGTGTGAAAGCCGTCCTTCACCTAGCTTGTTGGGAACACAAAGTTTCTTTTCAGTTGCAAACTCCACTCCATACATATCTATGGGGAGGTACTAGCTCCAACTCGGTTTTACAGTGAAAACTGCAGGAACTTCTAACCGGCACTAGGAAACAGACTGAGAGACCTGAGTAAAAGTTTCTTCTGCAACCCGTTCCCTTTGTGCTAGATGAACGAACGTCTCTCCACATGCTCAGTTCTGAGAGATAAGTGTGTGTGAAAGCCGTCCTTCACCTAGCTTGTTGGGAACACAAAGTTTCTTTTCAGGTGCAAACTCCACTCCATACATATCTATGGGGAGGTACTAGCTCCAACTCTCTTTTACAGTGAAAACTGCAGGAACTTCAAACCGGCACTAGGAAACAGACTGAGAGACCTGAGTAAAAGTTTCTTCTGCAACCCGTTCCCTTTGTGCTAGATGAACGAACGTCTCTCCACATGCTGAGTTCTGAGAGATAAGTGTGTGTGAAAGCCGTCCTTCACCTAGCTTGTTGGGAACACAAAGTTTCTTTTCAGTTGCAAACTCCACTCCATACATATCTATGGGGAGGTACTAGCTCCAACTCGGTTTTACAGTGAAAACTGCAGGAACTTCAAACCGGCACTAGGAAACAGACTGAGAAACCAGAGTAAAAGTTTCTCCTGCAACCCGTTCCGTTTGTGCTAGATGAACGAACGTCTCTCCACATGCTCAGTTCTGAGAGATAAGTGTGTGTGAAAGCCGTCCTTCACCTAGCTTGTTGGGAACACAAAGTTTCTTTTCAGTTGCAAACTCCACTCCATACATATCTATGGGGAGGTACTAGCTCCAACTCGGTTTTACAGTGAAAACTGCAGGAACTTCAAACCGGCACTAGGAAACAGACTGGGAAACCAGAGTAAAAGTTTCTCCTGCAACCCGTTCCCTTTGTGCTAGATGAACGAACGTCTCTCCACATGCTCAGTTCTAAGAGATAAGTGTGTGTGAAAGCCGTCCTTCACATAGCTTGTTGGGAACACAAAGTTTCTTTTCAGTTGCAAACTCCACTCCATACATATCTATGGGGAGGTACTAGCTCCAACTCGGTTTTACAGTGAAAACTGCAGGAACTTCATACCGGCACTAGGAAACAGACTGAGAGACCTGAGAAAAGTTTCTTCTGCAACCCGTTCCCTTTGTGCTAGATAAACGAACGTCTCTCCACATGCTCAGTTCTGAGAGATAAGTGTGTGTGAAAGCCGTCCTTCACATAGCTTGTTGGGAACACAAAGTTTCTTTTCAGTTGCAAACTCCACTCCATACATATCTATGGGGAGGTACTAGCTCCAACTCGGTTTTACAGTGAAAACTGCAGGAACTTCATACCGGCACTAGGAAACAGACTGAGAGACCTGAGAAAAGTTTCTTCAGCAACCCGTTCCCTTTGTGCTAGATAAACGAACGTCTCTCCACATGCTCAGTTCTGAGAGATAAGTGTGTGTGAAAGCCGTCCTTCACCTAGCTTGTTGGGAACACAAAGTTTCTTTTCAGTTGCAAACTCCACTCCATACATATCTATGGGGAGGTACTAGCTCCAACTCTGTTTTACAGTGAAAACTGCAGGAACTTCAAACCGGCACTAGGAAACAGCCTGGGAAACCAGAGTAAAAGTTTCTCCTGCAACCCGTTCCCTTTGTGCTAGATGAACGAACGTCTCTCCACATGCTCAGTTCTAAGAGATAAGTGTGTGTGAAATCCGTCCTTCACCTAGCTTGTTGGGAACACAAAGTTTCTTTTCAGTTGCAAACTCCACTCCATACATATCTATGGGGAGGTACGAGCTCCAACTCGGTTTTACAGTGAAAACTGCAGGAACTTCAAACCGGCACTAGGAAACAGACTGAGAGACCTGAGTAAAAGTTTCTTCTGCAACCCGTTCCCTTTGTGCTAGATGAACGAACGTCTCTCCACATGCTCAGTTCTGAGAGATAAGTGTGTGTGAAAGCCGTCCTTCACCTAGCTTGTTGGGAACACAAAGTTTCTTTTCAGGTGCAAACACCACTCCATACATATCTATGGGGAGGTAATAGCTCCAACTCGATTTTACAGTGAAAACTGCAGGAACTTCAAAACGGTACTAGGAAACAGACTGAGAAACCAGAGTAAAAGTTTCCCCTGCAACACATTCCCTTTGTGCTAGATGAACGAACGTCTATCCACATGCTCAGTTCTGAGAGATAAGTGTGTGTGAAAGCCGTCCTTCAACTAGCTTGTTGGGAACACAAAGTTTCTTTTCAGTTGCAAACTCCACTCCATACATATCTATGGGGAGGTACTAGCTCCAACTCGGTTTTACAGTGAAAACTGCAGGAACTTCAAACCGGCACTAGGAAACAGACTGAGAAACCAGTGTAAAATTTCTCCTGCAACCCGTTCCCTTTGTGCTAGATGAACGAACGTCTCTCCACATGCTCATTTCTGAGAGATATGTGTGTGTGAAGCCGTCCTTCAACTAGCTTGTTGGGAACACAAAGTTTCTTTTCAGTTGCAAACTCCACTCCATATATATCTATGGGGAGGTACTAGCTCCAACTCGGTTTTACAGTGAAAACTGCAGGAACTTCAAACCGGCACTAGGAAACAGACTGAGAAACCTGAGTAAAAGTTTCTTCTGCAACACGTTCCCTTTGTGCTAGATGAACGAACGTCTCTCCACATGCTCAGTTCTGAGAGATAAGTGTGTGTGAAAGCCGTCCTTCACCTAGCTTGTTGGGAACACAAAGTTTCTTTTCAGTTGCAAACTCCACTCCATGCATATCTATGGGGAGGTAGTAGCTCCAACTCGGTTTTAGAGTGAAAACTGCAGGAACTTCAAACCGGCACTAGGAAACAGACTGAGAAACCTGAGTAAAAGTTTCTTCTGCAACACGTTCCCTTTGTGCTAGATGAACGAACGTCTCTCCACATGCTCAGTTCTGAGAGATAAGTGTGTGTGAAAGCCGTCCTTCACCTAGCTTGTTGGGAACACAAAGTTTCTTTTCAGGTGCAAACTCCACTCCATACATATCTATGGGGAGGTAATAGCTCCAACTCGGTTTTACAGTGAAAACTGCAGGAACTTCAAACCGGCACTAGGAAACAGACTGAGAAACCAGAGTAAAAGTTTCTCCTGCAACCCGTTCCCTTTGTGCTAGATGAACGAAAGTCTCTCCACATGCTCAGTTCTGAGAGATAAGTGTGTGTGAAAGCCGTCCTTCACCTAGCTTGTTGGGAACACAAAGTTTCTTTTCAGTTGCAAACTCCACTCCATACATATCTATGGGGAGGTACTAGCTCCAACTCGGTTTTACAGTGAAAACTGTAGGAACTTCAAACCGGCACTAGGAAACAGACTGAGAAACCAGAGTAAAAGTTTCTCCTGCAACCCGTTCCCTTTGTGCTAGATGAACGAACGTCTCTCCACATGCTCAGTTCTGAGAGATAAGTGTGTGTGAAAGCCATCCTTCACCTAGCTTGTTGGGAACACAAAGTTTCTTTTCAGTTGCAAACTCCAATCCATACATATAAATGGGGTGGTACTAGCTCCAACTCTGTTTTACTGTGGCAAGTGCAGGAACTTCAAACCGGCACTAGGAAACAGACTGAGAAACCTGAGTAAAAGTTTCTTCTGCAACACGTTCCCTTTGTGCTAGATGAACGAACGTCTCTCCACATGCTCAGTTCTGAGAGATAAGTGTGTGTGAAAGCCGTCCTTCACCTAGCTTGTTGGGAACACAAAGTTTCTTTTCAGTTGCAAACTCCACTCCATACATATCTATGGGGAGGTACTAGCTCCAACTCGGTTTTACAGTGAAAACTGCAGGAACTTCTAACCGGCACTAGGAAACAGACTGAGAGACCTGAGTAAAAGTTTCTTCTGCAACCCGTTCCCTTTGTGCTAGATGAACGAACGTCTCTCCACATGCTCAGTTCTGAGAGATAAGTGTGTGTGAAAGCCGTCCTTCACCTAGCTTGTTCTGAACACAAAGTTTCTTTTCAGGTGCAAACTCCACTCCATACATATCTATGGGGAGGTACTAGCTCCAACTCTCTTTTACAGTGAAAACTGCAGGAACTTCAAACCGGCACTAGGAAACAGACTGAGAGACCTGAGTAAAAGTTTCTTCTGCAACCCGTTCCCTTTGTGCTAGATGAACGAACGTCTCTCCACATGCTGAGTTCTGAGAGATAAGTGTGTGTGAAAGCCGTCCTTCACCTAGCTTGTTGGGAACACAAAGTTTCTTTTCAGTTGCAAACTCCACTCCATACATATCTATGGGGAGGTACTAGCTCCAACTCGGTTTTACAGTGAAAACTGCAGGAACTTCAAACCGGCACTAGGAAACAGACTGAGAAACCAGAGTAAAAGTTTCTCCTGCAACCCGTTCCGTTTGTGCTAGATGAACGAACGTCTCTCCACATGCTCAGTTCTGAGAGATAAGTGTGTGTGAAAGCCGTCCTTCACCTAGCTTGTTGGGAACACAAAGTTTCTTTTCAGTTGCAAACTCCACTCCATACATATCTATGGGGAGGTACTAGCTCCAACTCGGTTTTACAGTGAAAACTGCAGGAACTTCAAACCGGCACTAGGAAACAGACTGGGAAACCAGAGTAAAAGTTTCTCCTGCAACCCGTTCCCTTTGTGCTAGATGAACGAACGTCTCTCCACATGCTCAGTTCTAAGAGATAAGTGTGTGTGAAAGCCGTCCTTCACATAGCTTGTTGGGAACACAAAGTTTCTTTTCAGTTGCAAACTCCACTCCATACATATCTATGGGGAGGTACTAGCTCCAACTCGGTTTTACAGTGAAAACTGCAGGAACTTCATACCGGCACTAGGAAACAGACTGAGAGACCTGAGAAAAGTTTCTTCTGCAACCCGTTCCCTTTGTGCTAGATAAACGAACGACTCTCCACATGCTCAGTTCTGAGAGATAAGTGTGTGTGAAAGCCGTCCTTCACCTAGCTTGTTGGGAACACAAAGTTTCTTTTCAGTTGCAAACTCCACTCCATACATATCTATGGGGAGGTACTAGCTCCAACTCTGTTTTACAGTGAAAACTGCAGGAACTTCAAAACGGCACTAGGAAACAGACTGAGAAACCAGAGTAAAATTTCTCCTGCAACCCGTTCCCTTTGTGCTAGATGAACGAACGTCTCTCCACATGCTCATTTCTGAGAGATATGTGTGTGTGAAGCCGTCCTTCAGCTAGCTTGTTGGGAACACAAAGTTTCTTTTCAGTTGCAAACTCCACTCCATATATATCTATGGGGAGGTACTAGCTCCAACTCGGTTTTACAGTGAAAACTGCAGGATCTTCAAACCGGCACTAGGAAACAGACTGAGAAACCTGAGTAAAAGTTTCTCCTGCAACACGTTCCCTTTGTGCTAGATGAACGATCGTCTCTCCACATGCTCAGTTCTGAGAGATAAGTGTGTGTGAAAGCCGTCCTTCACCTAGCTTGTTGGGAACACAAAGTTTCTTTTCAGTTGCAAACTCCACTCCATACATATCTATGGGGAGGTACTAGCTCCAACTCTGTTTTACAGTGAAAACTGCAGGAACTTCAAACCGGCACTAGGAAACAGACTGAGAGACCTGAGTAAAAGTTTCTTCTGCAACCCGTTCCCTTTGTGCTAGATGAACGAACGTCTCTCCACATGCTCAGTTCTGAGAGATAAGTGTGTGTGAAAGCCGTCCTTCACCTAGCTTGTTGGGAACACAAAGTTTCTTTTCAGTTGCAAACTCCACTCCATACATATCTATGGGGAGGTACTAGCTCCAACTCGGTTTTACAGTGAAAACTGCAGGAACATCAAACCGGCACTAGGAAACAGCCTGGGAAACCAGAGTAAAAGTTTCTCCTGCAACCCGTTCCCTTTGTGCTAGATGAACGAACGTCTCTCCACATGATCAGTTCTAAGAGATAAGTGTGTGTGAAAGCCGTCCTTCACCTAGCTTGTTGGGAACACAAAGTTTCTTTTCAGTTGCAAACTCCACTCCATACATATCTATGGGGAGGTACGAGCTCCAACTCGGTTTTACAGTGAAAACTGCAGGAACTTCAAACCGGCACTAGGAAACAGACTGAGAGACCTGAGTAAAAGTTTCTTCTGCAACCCGTTCCCTTTGTGCTAGATGAACGAAAGTCTCTCCACATGCTCAGTTCGGAGAGATAAGTGTGTGTGAAAGCCGTCCTTCACCTAGCTTGTTGGGAACACAAAGTTTCTTTTCAGTTGCAAACTCCACTCCATACATATCTATGGGGAGGTACTAGCTCCAACTCTGTTTTACAGTGAAAACTGCAGGAACTTCAAACCGGCACTAGGAAACAGACTGAGAAACCAGAGTAAAATTTCTCCTGCAACCCGTTCCCTTTGTGCTAGATGAACGAACGTCTCTCCACATGCTCATTTCTGAGAGATATGTGTGTGTGAAGCCGTCCTTCACCTAGCTTGTTGGGAACACAAAGTTTCTTTTCAGTTGCAAACTCCACTCCATACATATCTATGGGGAGGTACTAGCTCCAACTCGGTTTTACAGTGAAAACTGCAGGAACTTCAAACCGGCACTAGGAAACAGACTGAGAAACCTGAGTAAAAGTTTCTTCTGCAACAAGTTCCCTTTGTGCTAGATGAACGAACGTCTCTCCACATGCTCAGTTCTGAGAGATAAGTGTGTGTGAAAGCCGTCCTTCACCTAGCTTGTTGGGAACACAAAGTTTCTTTTCAGTTGCAAACTCCACTCCATACATATCTATGGGGAGGTACTAGCTCCAACTCTGTTTTACACTGAAAACTGCAGGAACTTCAAACCGGCACTAGGAAACAGACTGAGAGACCTGAGTAAAAGTTTCTTCTGCAACCCGTTCCCTTTGTGCTAGATGAACGAACGTCTCTCCACATGCTCAGTTCTGAGAGATAAGTGTGTGTGAAAGCCGTCCTTCACCTAGCTTGTTGGGAACACAAAGTTTCTTTTCAGTTGCAAACTCCACTCCATACATATCTATGGGGAGGTACTAGCTCCAACTCGGTTTTACAGTGAAAACTGCAGGAACATCAAACCGGCACTAGGAAACAGCCTGGGAAACCAGAGTAAAAGTTTCTCCTGCAACCCGTTCCCTTTGTGCTAGATGAACGAACGTCTCTCCACATGATCAGTTCTAAGAGATAAGTGTGTGTGAAAGCCGTCCTTCACCTAGCTTGTTGGGAACACAAAGTTTCTTTTCAGTTGCAAACTCCACTCCATACATATCTATGGGGAGGTACGAGCTCCAACTCGGTTTTACAGTGAAAACTGCAGGAACTTCAAACCGGCACTAGGAAACAGACTGAGAGACCTGAGTAAAAGTTTCTTCTGCAACCCGTTCCCTTTGTGCTAGATGAACGAACGTCTCTCCACATGCTCAGTTCGGAGAGATAAGTGTGTGTGAAAGCCGTCCTTCACCTAGCTTGTTGGGAACACAAAGTTTCTTTTCAGTTGCAAACTCCACTCCATACATATCTATGGGGAGGTACTAGCTCCAACTCTGTTTTACAGTGAAAACTGCAGGAACTTCAAACCGGCACTAGGAAACAGACTGAGAAACCAGAGTAAAATTTCTCCTGCAACCCGTTCCCTTTGTGCTAGATGAACGAACGTCTCTCCACATGCTCATTTCTGAGAGATATGTGTGTGTGAAGCCGTCCTTCACCTAGCTTGTTGGGAACACAAAGTTTCTTTTCAGTTGCAAACTCCACTCCATACATATCTATGGGGAGGTACTAGCTCCAACTCGGTTTTACAGTGAAAACTGCAGGAACTTCAAACCGGCACTAGGAAACAGACTGAGAAACCTGAGTAAAAGTTTCTTCTGCAACAAGTTCCCTTTGTGCTAGATGAACGAACGTCTCTCCACATGCTCAGTTCTGAGAGATAAGTGTGTGTGAAAGCCGTCCTTCACCTAGCTTGTTGGGAACACAAAGTTTCTTTTCAGTTGCAAACTCCACTCCATACATATCTATGGGGAGGTACTAGCTCCAACTCTGTTTTACACTGAAAACTGCAGGAACTTCAAACCGGCACTAGGAAACAGACTGAGAGACATGAGTAAAAGTTTCTTCTGCAACCCGTTCCCTTTGTGCTAGATGAACGAACGTCTCTCCACATGCTCAGTTCTGAGAGATAAGTGTGTGTGAAAGCCGTCCTTCACCTAGCTTGTTGGGAACACAAAGTTTCTTTTCAGTTGCAAACTCCACTCCATACATATCTATGGGGAGGTACTAGCTCCAACTCGGTTTTACAGTGAAAACTGCAGGAACTTCAAACCGGCACTAGGAAACAGACTGAGAAACCAGAGTAAAAGTTTCTCCTGCAACCCGTTCCGTTTGTGCTAGATGAACGAACGTCTCTCCACATGCTCAGTTCTGAGAGATAAGTGTGTGTGAAAGCCGTCCTTCACCTAGCTTGTTGGGAACACAAAGTTTCTTTTCAGTTGCAAAGTCCACTCCATACATATCTATGGGGAGGTAATAGCCCCAACTCGGTTTTACAGTGAAAACTGCAAGAACTTCAAACCGGCACTAGGAAACAGACTGAGAAACCAGAGTAAAAGTTTCTTCTGCAACCCGTTCCCTTTGTGCTAGATGAACGAACGTCTCTCCACATGCTCAGTTCTGAGGGATAAGTGTGTGTGAAAGCCGTCCTTCACCTAGCTTGTTGGGAACACAAAGTTTCTTTTCAGTTGCAAACTCCACTCCATACATATCTATGGGGAGGTACTAGCTCCAACTCGGTTTTACAGTGAAAACTGCAGGAACTTCAAACCGGCACTAGGAAACAGACTGAGAGACCTGAGTAAAAGTTTCTTCTGCAACCCGTTCCCTTTGTGCTAGATGAACGAACGTCTCTCCACATGCTCAGTTCTGAGAGATAAGTGTGTGTGAAAGCCGTCCTTCACCTAGCTTGTTGGGAACACAAAGTTTCTTTTCAGTTGCAAACTCCACTCCATACATATCTATGGGGAGGTACTAGCTCCCACTCTGTTTTACAGTGAAAACTGCCGGAACTTCAAACCGGCACTAGGAAACAGACTGAGAAACCAGAGTAAAATTTCTCCTGCAACCCGTTCCCTTTGTGCTAGATGAACGAACGTCTCTCCACATGCTCATTTCTGAGAGATATGTGTGTGTGAAGCCGTCCTTCACCTAGCTTGTTGGGAACACAAAGTTTCTTTTCAGTTGCAAACTCCACTCCATATATATCTATGGGGAGGTACTAGCTCCAACTCGGTTTTACAGTGAAAACTGCAGGAACTTCAAACCTGCACTAGGAAACAGACTGAGAAACCTGAGTAAAAGTTTCTTCTGCAACACGTTCCCTTTGTGCTAGATGAACGAACGTCTCTCCACATGCTCAGTTCTGAGAGATAAGTGTGTGTGAAAGCCGTCCTTCACCTAGCTTGTTGGGAACACAAAGTTTCTTTTCAGTTGCAAACTCCACTCCATACATATCTATGGGGAGGTACTAGCTCCAACTCGGTTTTACAGTGAAAACTGCAGGAACTTCAAACCGGCACTAGGAAACAGACTGAGGAACCAGAGTAAAAGTTTCTCCTGCAACCCGTTCCCTTTGTGCTAGATGAACGAACGTCTCTCCACATGCTCAGTTCTAAGAGATAAGTGTGTGTGAAAGCCGTTCTTCACCTAGCTTGTTGGGAGCACAAAGTTTCTTTTCAGTTGCAAACTCCACTCCTTACATATATATGGGGTGGTACTAACTCCAACACAGTTTTACAGTGAAAACTGCAGGAACTTCAAACCAGCACTAGGAAACAGACTGAGAAACCAGAGTAAAAGTTTCTCCTGCAATCCGTTCCCTTTGTGCTAGATGAACGAACGTCTCTCCACATGCTCAGTTCTGAGGGATAAGTGTGTGTGAAAGCTGTCCTTCACCTAGCTTGTTGGGAACACAAAGTTTCTTTTCAGTTGCAAACTCCACTCCATACATATATATGGGGAGGTACTAGCTCCAAATCGGTTTTACAGTGAAAACTGCAGGAACTTCAAACCGGCACTAGGAAACAGACTGAGCAACCAGAGTAAAAGTTTCTCCTGCAACCAATTCCGTTTGTGCTAGATGAACGAACGTCTCTCCACATGCTCAGTTCTGAAGATATAAGTGTGTGTGAAAGCCGTCCTTCACCTAGCTTGTTGGGAACACAAAGTTTCTTTTCAGTTGCAAACTCCTCTCCATACATATCTATGGGGAGGTACTAGCTCCAACTCTGTTTTACAGTGAAAACTGCAGTAACTTCAAACCGGAATTAGGAACAGACTGAGAAACCAGAGTAAAAGTTTCTCCTGTAACCCGTTCCATTTTTGCTACATGAACGAACGTCTCTCCACATGCTCAGTTCTGAGAGATAAGTGTGTGTGAAAGCCGTCCTTCACCTAGCTTGTTGGGAACACAAAGTTTCTTTTCAGTTGCAAACTCCACTCCATACATATCTATGGGGAGGTACTAGCTCCAACTCGGTTTTACAGTGAAAACTGCAGGAACTTAAAACCGGCACTAGGAAACAGACTGAGAAACCAGAGTAAAAGTTTCTCCTGCAACCCGTTCCCTTTGTGCTAGATGAACGCACGTCTCTCCACATGCTCAGTTCTGAGAGATAAGTGTGTGTGAAAGCCGTAATTCACCTAGCTTGTTGGGAACACAAAGTTATTTTCAGTTGCAAACTCTACTCCATACATATCTATGGGGAGGTACTAGCACCAACACGGTTTTACAGTGAAAACTGCAGGAACTTCAAACCGGCACTAGGAAACAGACTGAGAAACCAGAGTAAAAGTTTCTCCTGCAACCCGTTCCGTTTGTGCTAGATGAACGAACGTCTCTCCACATGCTCAGTTCTGAGAGATAAGTGTGTGTGAAAGCCGTCATTCACCTAGCTTGTTGGGAACACAAAGTTTCTTTTCAGGTGCAAACTCCACTCCATACATATCTATGGGGAGGTAATAGCTCCAACTCGGTTTTACAGTGAAAACTGCAGGAACTTCAAAACGGCACTAGGAAACAGACTGAGAAACCAGAGTAAAAGTTTCCCCAGCAACCCGTTCCCTTTGTGCTAGATGAACGAACGTCTCTCCACATGCTCAGTTCTGAGAGATAAGTGTGTGTGAAAGCCGTCCTTCACCTTGCTTCTTGGGAACACAAAGTTTCTTCTCAGTTGCAAACTCCACTCCATACATATCTATGGGGAGGTACTAGCTCCAACTCGGTTTTACAGTGAAAACTGCAGGTACTTCAAACCGGCACTAGGAAACAGACTGAGAAACCAGAGTAAAAGTTTCTCCTGCAACACATTCCCTTTGTGCTAGATGAACGAACGTCTATCCACATGCTCAGTTCTGAGAGATAAGTGTGTGTGAAAGCCGTCCTTCACCTAGCTTGTTGGGAACACAAAGTTTCTTTTCAGTTGCAAACTCCACTCCATACATATCTATGGGGAGGTACTAGCTCCAACTCTGTTTTACAGTGAAAACTGCAGGAACTTCAAAACGGCACTAGGAAACAGACTGAGAAACCAGAGTAAAATTTCTCCTGCAACCCGTTCCCTTTGTGCTAGATGAACGAACGTCTCTCCACATGCTCATTTCTGAGAGATATGTGTGTGTGAAGCCGTCCTTCACCTAGCTTGTTGGGAACACAAAGTTTCTTTTCAGTTGCAAACTCTACTCCATATATATCTATGGGGAGGTACTAGCTCCAACTCGGTTTTACAGTGAAAACTGCAGGAACTTCAAACCGGCACTAGGAAACAGACTGAGAAACCTGAGTAAAAGTTTCTTCTGCAACACGTTCCCTTTGTGCTAGATGAACGAACGTCTCTCCACATGCTCAGTTCTGAGAGATAAGTGTGTGTGAAAGCCGTCCTTCACCTAGCTTGTTGGGAACACAAAGTTTCTTTTCAGTTGCAAACTCCACTCCATACATATCTATGGGGAGGTACTAGCTCCAACTCAGTTTTACAGTGAAAACTGCAGGAACTTCAAACCGGCACTAGGAAACAGACTGAGAAACCAGAGTAAAATTTCTCCTGCAACCCGTTCCCTTTGTGCTAGATGAACGAACGTCTCTCCACATGCTCAGTTCTGAGAGATATGTGTGTGTGAAGCCGTCCTTCACCTAGCTTGTTGGGAACACAAAGATTCTTTTCAGTTGCAAACCCCACTCCATATATATCTATGGGGAGGTACTAGCTCCAACTCGGTTTTACAGTGAAAACTGCAGGAAATTCAAACCGGCACTATGAAACAGACTGAGAAACCTGAGTAAAAGTTTCTTCTGCAACACGTTCCCTTTGTGCTAGATGAACGAACGTCTCTCCACATGCTCAGTTCTGAGAGATAAGTGTGTGTGAAAGCCGTCCTTCACTTAGCTTGTTGGGAACACAGAGTTTCTTTTCAGTTGCAAACTCCACTCCATACATATCTATGGGGAGGTACTAGCTCCAACTCTGTTTTACAGTGAAAACTGCAGGAACTTCAAACCGGCACTAGGAAACAGACTGAGAAACCAGAGTAAAATTTCTCCTGCAACCCGTTCCCTTTGTGCTAGATGAACGAACGTCTCTCCACATGCTCATTTCTGAGGGATATGTGTGTGTGAAGCCGTCCTTCACCTAGCTTGTTGGGAACACAAAGTTTCTTTTCAGTTGCAAACTCCACTCCATATATATCTATGGGGAAGTACTAGCTCCAACTCGGTTTTACAGTGAAAACTGCAGGAACTTCAAACCGGCACTAGGAAACAGACTGAGAAACCTGAGTAAAAGTTTCTTCTGCAACACGTTCCCTTTGTGCTAGATGAACGAACGTCTCTCCACATGCTCAGTTCTGAGAGATAAGTGTGTGTGAAAGCCGTCCTTCACCTAGCTTGTTGGGAACACAAAGTTTCTTTTCAGTTGCAAACTCCACTCCATACATATCTATGGGGAGGTACTAGCTCCAACTCGGTTTTACAGTGAAAACTGCAGGAACTTCAAACCGGCACTAGGAAACAGACTGAGAGACCTGAGTAAAAGTTTCTTCTGCAACCCGTTCCCTTTGTGCTAGATGAACGAACGTCTCTCCACATGCTCAGTTCTGAGAGATAAGTGTGTGTGAAAGCCGTCCTTCACCTAGCTTGTTGGGAACACAAAGTTTCTTTTCAGTTGCAAACTCCACTCCATACTTATCTATGGGGAGGTACTAGCTCCAACTCGGTTTTACAGTGAAAAATGCAGGAACTTCAAACCGGCACTAGGAAACAGACTGAGAAACCAGAGTAAAAGTTTCTCCTGCAACCCGTTCCGTTTGTGCTAGATGAACGAACTTCTCTCCACATGCTCAGTTCTGAGAGATAAGTGTGTGTGAAAGCCGTCCTACACCTAGCTTGTTGGGAACACAAAGTTTCTTTTCAGTTGCAAACTCCACTCCATACATATCTATGGGTAGGTACTAGCTCCAACTCGGTTTTACAGTGAAAACTGCAGGAACTTCAAACCGGCACTAGGAAACAGACTGGGAAACCAGAGTAAAAGTTTCTCCTGCAACCCGTTCCCTTTGTGCTAGATGAACGAACGTCTCTCCACATGCTCAGTTCTAAGAGATAAGTGTGTGTGAAAGCCGTCCTTCACCTAGCTTGTTGGGAACACAAAGTTTCTTTTCAGTTGCAAACTCCACTCCATACATATCTATGGGGAGGTACTAGCTCCAACTCGGTTTTACAGTGAAAACTGCAGGAACTTCAAACCGGCACTAGGAAACAGACTGAGAAACCAGAGTAAAAGTTTCTTCTGCAACCCGTTCCCTTTGTGCTAGATGAACGAACGTCTCTCCACATGCTCAGTTCTAAGGGATAAGTGTGTGTGAAAGCCGTTCTTCACCTAGCTTGTTGGGAGCACAAAGTTTCTTTTCAGTTGCAAACTCCACTCCTTACATATATATTGGGTGGTACTAGCTCCAACACAGTTTTACAGTGAAAACTGCAGGAACTTCAAACCAGCACTAGGAAACAGACTGAGAAACCAGAGTAAAAGTTTCTCCTGAAACCAATTCCGTTTGTGCTAGATGAACGAACGTCTCTCCACATGCTCAGTTCTGAAGATATAAGTGTGTGTGAAAGCCGTCCTTCACCTAGCTTGTTGGGAACACAAAGTTTCTTTTCAGTTGCAAACTCCTCTCCATACATATCTATGGGGAGGTACTATCTCCAACTCTGTTTTACAGCGAAAACTGCAGTAACTTCAAACCGGAATTAGGAACAGACTGAGAAACCAGAGTAAAAGTTTCTCCTGTAACCCGTTCCATTTGTGCTACATGAACGAACGTCTCTCCACATGCTCATTTCTGAGAGATAAGTGTGTGTGAAAGCCGTCCTTCACCTAGATTGTTGGGAACACAAAGTTTATTTTCAGTTGCAAACTCCACTCCATACATATATATGGGGAGGTACTAGCTCCAACTCGGTTTTACAGTGAAAACTGCAGGAACTTAAAACCGGCACTAGGAAACAGACTGAGAAACCAGAGTAAAAGTTTCTCCTGCAACCCGTTCCCTTTGTGCTAGATGAACGAACGTCTCTCCACATGCTCAGTTCTGAGAGATAAGTGTGTGTGAAAGCCGTAATTCACCTAGCTTGTTGGGAACACAAAGTTTTTTTCAGTTGCAAACTCCACTCCATACATATCTATGGGGAGGTACTAGCTCCAACTCGGTTTTACAGTGAAAACTGCAGGAACTTCAAACCGGCACTAGGAAACAGACTGAGCAACCAGAGTAAAAGTTTCTCCTGCAACCCGTTCCGTTTGTCCTAGATGAACGAACGTCTCTCCACATGCTCAGTTCTGAGAGATAAGTGTGTGTGAAAGCCGTCCTTCACCTAGCTTGTTGGGAACACAAAGTTTCTTTTCAGTTGCAAACTCCACTCCATACATATCTATGGGGAGGTGCTAGCTCCAACTCTGTTTTACAGTGAAAACTGCAGTAACTTCAAACCGGAACTAGGAACAGACTGAGAAACCAGAGTAAAAGTTTCTCCTGCAACCCGTTCCCTTTGTGCTACATGAACGAACGTCTCTCCACATGCTCAGTTCTGAGAGATAAGTGTGTGTGAAAGCCGTCCTTCACCTAGCTTGTTTGGAACACAAAGTTTCTTTTCAGTTGCAAACTCCACTCCATACATATCTATGGGGAGGTACTAGCTCCAACTCGGTTTTACAGTGAAAACTGCAGGAACTTCAAACCGGCACTAGGAAACAGACTGAGAAACCTGAGTAAAAGTTTCTTCTGCAACACGTTCCCTTTGTGCTAGATGAACGAACGTCTCTCAACATGCTCAGTTCTGAGGGATAAGTGTGTGTGAAAGCCGTCCTTCACCTAGCTTGTTGGGAACACAAAGTTTCTTTTCAGGTGCAAACTCCACTCCATACATATCTATGGGGAGGTAATAGCTCCAACTCGGTTTTACAGTGAAAACTGCAGGAACTTCAAAACGGCACTAGGAAACAGACTGAGAAACCAGAGTAAAAGTTTCCCCAGCAACCCGTTCCCTTTGTGCTAGATGAACGAACGTCTCTCCACATGCTCAGTTCTGAGAGATAAGTGTGTGTGAAAGCCGTCCTTCACCTTGCTTCTTGGGAACACAAAGTTTCTTCTCAGTTGCAAACTCCACTCCATACATATCTATGGGGAGGTACTAACTCCAACTCGGTTTTACAGTGAAAACTGCAGGTACTTCAAACCGGCACTAGGAAACAGACTGAGAAACCAGAGTAAAAGTTTCTCCTGCAACACATTCCCTTTGTGCTAGATGAACGAACGTCTCTCCACATGCTCATTTCTGAGAGATATGTGTGTGTGAAGCCGTCCTTCACCTAGCTTGTTGGGAACACAAAGTTTCTTTTCAGTTGCAAATTCCACTCCATATATATCTATGGGGAGGTACTAGCTCCAACTCGGTTTTACAGTGAAAACTGCAGGAACTTCAAACCGGCACTAGGAAACAGACTGAGAAACCTGAGTAAAAGTTTCTTCTGCAACACGTTCCCTTTGTGCTAGATGAACGAACGTCTCTCCACATGCTCAGTTCTGAGAGATTTGTGTGTGTGAAAGCCGTCCTTCACCTAGCTTGTTGGGAACACAAAGTTTCTTTTCAGTTGCAAACTCCACTCCATACATATCTATGGGGAGGTACTAGCTCCAACTCGGTTTTACAGTGAAAACTGCAGGAACTTCAAAACGGAACTAGGAACAGACTGAGAAACCAGAGTTAAATTTTCTCCTGCAACCCTTTCCCTTTGTGCTACATGAACGAACGTCTCTCCACATGCTCAGTTCTGAGAGATAAGTGTGTGTGAAAGCCGTCCTTCACCTAGCTTGTTGGGAACACAAAGTTTCTTTTCAGTTGCAAACTCCTCTCCATACATATATATGGGGAGATACTAGCTCCAACTCGGTTTTACAGTGAAAACTGCAGGAACTTCAAACCGGCACTAGAAAACAGACTGAGAAACCAGAGTAAAATTTGCTCCTGCAAACCGTTCCCTTTGTGCTAGATGAACGAACGTCTCTCCACATGCTCAGTTCTGAGAGATTTGTGTGTGTGAAAGCCGTCCTTCACCTAGCTTGTTGGGAACACAAAGTTCCTTTTCAGTTGCAAACCCCACTCCATACATATCTATGGGGAGGTACTAGCTCCAACTCTGTTTTACAGTGAAAACTGCAGGAACTTCAAACCGGCACAAGAAACAGACTGAGAAACCAGAGTAAATGTTTCTCCTGCAACCCATTCCCTTTGTGCTAGATGAACGAACGTCTCTCCACATGCTCAGGTCTGAGAGATAAGTGTGTGTGAAAGCCGTCCTTCACCTAGCTTGTTGGGAACACAAAGTTTCTTTTCAGTTGCAAACTCCACTCCATACATATCTATGGGGAGGTACTAGCTCCAACTCGGTTTTACAGTGAAAACTGCAGGAACTTCAAACCGGCACTAGGAAACAGACTGAGAAACCAGAGTAAAAGTTTCTCCTGCAACCCGTTCCGTTTGTGCTAGATGAGCGAACGTCTCTCCACATGTTCAATTCTGAGAGATAAGTGTGTGTGAAAGCCGTACTTCACATAGCTTGTTGGGAAAACAAAGTTTCTTTTAAGTTGCAAACTCCACTCCATACATATATGGGGAGGTACTAGCTCCAACTCGGTTTTACAGTGAAAACTGCAGGAACTTCAAACCGGCACTAGGAAACAGACTCAGAAACCAGAGTAAAAGTTTCTCCTGCAACCCGTTCCCTTTGTGCTAGATTAACGAACGTCTCTCCACATGCTCAGTTCTGAGAGATAATTGTGTGTGAAAGCCGTTCTTCACCTATCTTGTTGGGAACACAAAGTTTCTTTTCAGTTGCAAACTCCACTCCATACATATCTATGGGGAGGTACTAGCTCCAACTCGGTTTTACAGTGAAAACTGCAGGAACTTCAAACCGGCACTAGGAAACAGACTGAGAAACCAGAGTAAAAGTTTCTCCTGCAACCCGTTCCGTTTGTGCTAGATGAGCGAACGTCTCTCCACATGTTCAATTCTGTGAGATAAGTGTGTGTGAAAGCCGTACTTCACATAGCTTGTTGGGAAAACAAAGTTTCTTTTCAGTTGCAAACTGCACTCCATACATATCTATGGGGAGGTACTAGCTCCAACTCGATTTTACAGTGAATACTGCAGGAACTTCAAACCGGCACTAGGAAACAGACTGAGAAACCAGAGTAAAAGTTTCTCCTGCAACCCGTTCCCTTTGTGCTAGATGAACGAACGTCTCTCCACATTCTCATTTCTAAGAGATAATTGTGTGTGAAAGCCGTTCTTCACCTAGCTTGTTGGGAACACAAAGTTTCTTTTAAGTTGCAAACTCCACTCCATACATATATGGGGAGGTACTAGCTCCAACTCGGTTTTACAGTGAAAACTGCAGGAACTTCAAACCGGCACTAGGAAACAGACTCAGAAACCAGAGTAAAAGTTTCTCCTGCAACCCGTTCCCTTTGTGCTAGATTAACGAACGTCTCTCCACATGCTCAGTTCTGAGAGATAATTGTGTGTGAAAGCCGTTCTTCACCTAGCTTGTTGGGAACACAAAGTTTCTTTTCAGTTGCAAACTCCACTCCATACATATCTATGGGGAGGTACTAGCTCCAACTCTGTTTTACAGTGAAAACTGCAGTAACTTCAAACCGGAACTAGGAACAGACTGAGAAACCAGAGTAAAAGTTTCTCCTGCAACCCGTTCCCTTTGTGCTACATGAACGAACGTCTCTCCACATGCTCAGTTCTGAGAGATAAGTGTGTGTGAAAGCCGTCCTTCACCTAGCTTGTTGGGAACACAAAGTTTTTTTCAGTTGCAAACTCCACTCCATACATATCTATGGGGAGGTACTAGCTCCAACTCGGTTTTACAGTGAAAACTGCAGGAACTTCAAACCGTCACTAGGAAACAGACTGAGAAACCAGAGAAAAAGTTTTTTCTGCAACCCGTTCCCTTTATGCTAAATGAACGAACATCTGTCCACATACTCAGTCCTAAGTGATAAGTGTCTGTGAAAGCCGTTCTTCACCTAGCTTGTTGGGAACACAAAGTTTCTTTTCAGTTGCAAACTCCACTCCATACATATCTATGGGGAGGTACTAGCTCCAACTCGGTTTTACAGTGAAAAGTGCAGGAAATTCAAACCGGCACTAGGAAACAGACTGAGAAACCAGATTAAAGTTTCTCCTGCAACCCATTCCCTTTGTGCTAGATGAACGAACGTCTCTCCACATGCTAAGGTCTGAGAGATAAGTGTGTGTGAAAGCCGTCCTTCACCTAGCTTGTTGGGAACACAAAGTTTCTTTTCAGTTGCAAACTCCACTCCATACATATCTATGGGGAGGTACTAGCTCCAACTCGGTTTTACAGTGAAAACTGCAGGAACTTCAAACCGGCACTAGGAAACAGACTGAGAAACCAGAGTAAAAGTTTCTCCTGCAACCCGTTCCGTTTGTGCTAGATGAGCGAACGTCTCTCCACATGTTCAATTCTGAGAGACAAGTGTGTGTGAAAGCCGTACTTCACATAGCTTGTTGGGAACACAAAGTTTCTTTTCAGTTGCAAACTCCAATCCATACATATCTATGGGGAGGTACTAGCTCCAACTCGGTTTTACAGTGAATACTGCAGGAACTTCAAACCGGCACTAGGAAACAGACTGAGAAACCAGAGTAAAAGTTTCTCCTGCAACCCGTTCCATTTGTGCTAGATGAACGAACGTCTCTCCACATGCTCATTTCTAAGAGATAAGTGTGTGTGAAAGCCGTTCTTCACCTAGCTTGTTGGGAACACAAAGTTTCTTTTAAGTTGCAAACTCCACTCCATACATATATGGGGAGGTACTAGCTCCAACTCGGTTTTACAGTGAAAACTGCAGGAACTTCAAACCGGCACTAGGAAACAGACTCAGAAACCAGAGTAAAAGTTTCTCCTGCAAACCGTTCCGTTTGTGCTAGATGAACGAACGTCTCTCCACATGCTCAGTTCTGAGAGATAATTGTGTGTGAAAGCCGTTCTTCACCTAGCTTGTTGGGAACACAAAGTTTCTTTTCAGTTGCAATCTCCACTCCATACATATCTATGGGGAGGTACTAGCTCCAACTCTGTTTTACAGTGGAAACTGCAGTAACTTCAAACCGGAACTAGGAACAGACTGAGAAACCAGAGTAATAGTTTCTCCTGCAAACCGTTCCCTTTGTGCTACATGAACGAACGTCTCTCCACATGCTCAGTTCTGAGAGAAAATTGTGTGTGAAAGCTGTACTTCACCTAGCTTTTTGGGAACACAAAGTTTCTTTTCAGTTGCAAACTCCACTCCATACATATATATGGGGAGGTACTAGCTCCAACTCTGTTTTACAGTGAAAACTGCACGAACTTCACACCGGCACTAATAAACAGACTGAGCAACCAGAGTAAAAGTTTCTCCTGCAACCCGTTACGTTTGTGCTAGATGAACGAACGTCTCTCCACATGCTCATTTCTGAGAGATAAGTGTGTGTGAAAGCCGTCCTTCACCTAGCTTGTTGGGAACACAAAGTTTCTTTTCAGTTGCAAACTCCACTCCATACATATCTATGGGGAGGTACTAGCTCCAACTCTGTTTTACAGTGAAAACTGCAGGAACTTCAAACCGGCACTAGGAAACAGACTGAGAAACCAGAGTAAAAGTTTCTACTGTAACCCGTTCCATTTGTGCTACATGAACGAACGTCTCTCCACATGCTCAGTTCTGAGAGATAAGTGTGAGTGAAAGCATTCCTTCACCTAGCTTGTTGGGAACACAAAGTTTCTTTTCAGTTGCAAACCCCACTCCATACATATCTATGGGGAGGTACTAGCTCCAATTCGGTTTTACAGTGAAAACTGCAGGAACTTCAACCCGGCACTAGGAAACAGACTCAGAAACCAGAGAAAAAGTTTCTCCTGCAAACCGTTCCGTTTGTGCTAGATGAACGAACGTCTCTCCACATGCTCAGTTCTGAGAGATAATTGTGTGTGAAAGCCGTTCTTCACCTAGCTTGTTGGGAACACAAAGTTTCTTTTCAGTTGCAATCTCCACTCCATACATATCTATGGGGAGGTACTAGCTCCAACTCTGTTTTACAGTGGAAACTGCAGTAACTTCAAACCGGAACTAGGAACAGACTGAGAAACCAGAGAAATAGTTTCTCCTGCAACCCGTTCCCTTTGTGCTACATGAACGAACGTCTCTCCACATGCTCAGTTCTGAGAGATAAGTGTGTGTGAAAGCCGTCCTTCACCTAGCTTGTTGGGAACACAAAGTTTCTTTTCAGTTGCAAACTCCACTCCATACATATATATGGGGAGGTACTAGCTCCAACTCGGTTTTACAGTGAAAACTGCACGAAATTCACACCGGCACTAATAAACAGACTGAGCAACCAGAGTAAAAGTTTCTCCGGCAACCCGTTCCGTTTGTGCTAGATGAACGAACGTCTCTCCACATGCTCAGTTCTGAGAGATAAGTGTGTGTGAAAGCCGTAATTCACCTAGCTTGTTGGGAACACAAGGTTTTTTTCAGTTGCAAACTCCATTCCATACATATCTATGGGTAGGTACTAGCTCTAACTCGGTTTTACAGTGAAAACTGCAGGAACTTCAAACCGGCACTAGGAAACAGACTCAGAAACCAGAGTAAAAGTTTCTCCTGCAACCCGTTCCCTTTGTGCTAGATGAACGAACGTCTCTCCACATGCTCAGTTCTGAGAGAAAATTGTGTGTGAAAGCTGTACTTCACCTAGCTTTTTGGGAACACAAAGTTTCTTTTCAGTTGCAAACACCACTCCATACATATATATGGGGAGGTACTAGCTCCAACTCGGTTTTACAGTGAAAACTGCACGAACTTCACACCGGCACTAATAAACAGACTGAGCAACCAGAGTAAAAGTTTCTCCTGCAACCCGTTACGTTTGTGCTAGATGAACGAACGTCTCTCCACATGCTCATTTCTGAGAGATAAGTGTGTGTGAAAGCCGTCCTTCACCTAGCTTGTTGGGAACACAAAGTTTCTTTTCAGTTGCAAACTCCACTCCATACATATCTATGGGGAGGTACTAGCTCCAACTCTGTTTTACAGTGAAAACTGCAGGAACTTCAAACCGGCACTAGGAAACAGACTGAGAAACCAGAGTAAAAGTTTCTACTGTAACCCGTTCCATTTGTGCTACATGAACGAACGTCTCTCCACATGCTCAGTTCTGAGAGATAAGTGTGAGTGAAAGCATTCCTTCACCTAGCTTGTTGGGAACACAAAGTTTCTTTTCAGTTGCAAACCCCACTCCATACATATCTATGGGGAGGTACTAGCTCCAATTCGGTTTTACAGTGAAAAGTGCAGGAACTTCAAACCGGCACTAGGAATCAGACTGAGAAACCATAGTAAAAGTTTCCCTGCAACCCATTCCCTTTGTGCTAGATGAACGAACGTCTCTCCACATGCTCATTTCTGAGAGATAAGTGTGTGTGAAAGCCTTCCTTCACCTAGCTTGTTGGGAACACAAAGTTTCTTTTCAGTTGCAAACTCCACTCCATACATATCTATGTGGAGGTAGTAGCTCCAACACGGTTTTACAGTGAAAACTGCAGGAACTTCAAACCGGCACTAGGAAATAGACTGAGAAACCAGAGAAAAGTTTCTCCTGCAACCCGTTCCCTTTGTGCTAGATGAACGAACGTCTCTCCACATGTTCAGTTCTGAGAGATAAGTGTGTGTGAAAGCTGTCCTTCACCTAGCTTGTTGGGAACACAAAGTTTCTTTTCAGTTGCAAACTCCACTCCATACATATATATGGGGAGGTACTAGCTCCAACTCTGTTTTACAGTGAAAACTGCAGGAACTTCAAACCGGCACTAGGAAACAGACTGAGCAACCAGAGTAAAAGTTTCTCCTGCAACCCGTTCCGTTTGTGCTAGATGAACGAACGTCCCTCCACATGCTCAGTTCTGAAGAGATAAGTGTGTGTGAAAGCCGTCCTTCACCTAGCTTGTTGGGAACACAAAGTTTCTTTTCAGTTGCAAACTCCTCTCCATACATATCTATGGGGAGGTACTAGCTCCAACTCTGTTTTACAGTGTAAACTGCAGGAACTTCAAACCAGATCTACGAACACACTGAGAAACCAGAGTAAAATTTCTCCTGCAACCCGTTCCCTTTGTGCTAGATGAACGAACGTCTCTCCACATGCTCAGTTCTGAGAGATAAGTGTGTGTGAAAGCCGTCCTTCACCTAGCTTGTTGGGAACACAAAGTTTCTTTTCAGTTGCAAACTCCACTCCATACATATCTATGGGGAGGTACTAGCTCCAACTCGGTTTTACAGTGAAAACTGCAGGAACTTCAAACCGGCACTAATAAACAGACTGAGCAACCAGAGTAAAAGTTTCTCCTGCAAACCGTTCCCTTTGTGCTAGATGAACGAAAGTCTCTCCACATGCTCCGTTCTGAGAGATAAGTGTGTGTGAAAGCCGTCCTTCACCTAGCTTGTTGGGAACACAAAGTATCTTTTCAGTTGCAAACTCCACTCCATACATATCTATGGGGAGGTACTAGCTCCAACTCGGTTTTACAGTGAAAACTGCAGGAACTTCAAACCGGCACTAGGAAACAGACTGAGAAACCAGAGTAAAAGTTTCTCCTGCAACACGTTCCATTTGTGCTAGATGAACGAACATCTCTCCACATACTCAGTTCTAAGAGATAAGTGTGTGTGAAAGCCGTTCTTCAACTAGCTTGTTGGGAACACAAAGTTTCTTTTCAGTTGCAAACTCCACTCCATACATATATGGGGAGGTACTAGCTCCAACTCGGTTTTACAGTGAAAACTGCAGGAACTTCAAACCGGCACTAGGAAACAGTCTCAGAAACCAGAGTAAAAGTTTCTCCTGCAACCCGTTCCATTTGTGCTAGGTTAACGAACGTCTCTCCACATGCTCAGTTCTGAGAGATAAGTGTGTGTGAAAGCCGTACTTCACCTAGCTTGTTGGGAACACAAAGTTTCTTTTCAGTTGCAAACTCCACTCCATACATATATATGGGGAGGTACTAGCTCCAAATCGGTTTTACAGTGAAAACTGCAGGAACTTCAAACCGGCACTAATAAACAGACTGAGCAACCAGAGTAAAAGTTTCTCCTGCAACCCGTTCCGTTTGTGCTAGATGAACGAACGTCTCTCCACATGCTCAGTTCTGAGAGATAAGTGTGTGTGAAAGCCGTCCTTCACCTAGCTTGTTGGGAACACAAGGTTTCTTTTCAGTTGCAAACTCCACTCCATACATATCTATGGTGAGGTACTAGCTCCAACTCGGTTTTACAGTGAAAACTGCAGTAACTTCAAACCAGAACTAGGAACAGACTGAGAAACCACAGTAAAAGTTTCTCCTGCAACCCGTTACATTTGTGCTACATGAACGAACGTCTCTCCACATGCTCAGTTCTGAGAGATAAGTGTGTGTGAAAGCCGTCCTTCACATAGCTTGTTGGGAACACAAAGTTTCTTTTCAGTTGCAAACTCCACTCCGTACATATCTATGGGGAGGTACTAGCTCCAACTCGGTTTTACAGTGAAAACTGCAGGAACTTCAAACCGGCACTAGGAAACAGACTTAGCAACCAGAGTAAAAGTTTCTCCTGCAACCCGTTCCGTTTGTGCTAGATGAATGAACGTCTCTCCACATGCTCAGTTCTGAGAGATAAGTGTGTGTGAAAGCCGTCCTTCACCTAGCTTGTTGGGAACACAAAGTTTCTTTTCAGTTGCAAACTCCACTCCATACATATCTATGGGGAGGTACTAGCTCCAACTCTGATTTACAGTGAAAACTGCAGTAACTTCAAACCGGAACTAGGAACAGAGTGAGAAACCAGAGTAAAAGTTTCTCCTGCAACCCGTTCCATTTGTGCTACATGAACGAACGTCTCTCCACATGCTCAGTTCTGAGAGATAAGTGTGAGTGAAAGCATTCCTTCACCTAGCTTGTTGGGAACACAAAGTTTCTTTTCAGTTGCAAACCCCACTCCATACATATCTATGGGGAGGTACTAGCTCCAATTCGGTTTTACAGTGAAAAGTGCAGGAACTTCAAACCGGCACTAGGAATCAGACTGAGAAACCATAGTAAAAGTTTCCCTGCAACCCATTCCCTTTGTGCTAGATGAACGAACGTCTCTCCACATGCTCATTTCTGAGAGATAAGTGTGTGTGAAAGCCGTCCTTCACCTAGATTGTTGGGAACACAAAGTTTCTTTTCAGTTGCAAACTCCACTCCATACATATATATGGGGAGGTACTAGCTCCAACACGGTTTTACAGTGAAAACTGCAGGAACTTCAAACCGGCACTAGGAAACAGACTGAGAAACCAGAGAAAAGTTTCTCCTGCAACCCGTTCCCTTTGTGCTAGATGAACGAACGTCTCTCCACATGTTCAGTTCTGAGAGATAAGTGTGTGTGAAAGCTGTCCTTCACCTAGCTTGTTGGGAACACAAAGTTTCTTTTCAGTTGCAAACTCCACTCCATACATATATATGGGGAGGTACTAGCCCCAACTCTTTTTTACAGTGAAAACTGCAGGAACTTCAAACCGGCTCTAGGAAACAGACTGAGCAACCAGAGTAAAAGTTTCTCCTGCAACCCGTTCCGTTAGTGCTAGATGAACGAACGTCCCTCCACATGCTCAGTTCTGAAGAGATAAGTGTGTGTGAAAGCCGTCCTTCACCTAGCTTGTTGGGAACACAAAGTTTCTTTTCAGTTGCAAACTCCTCTCCATACATATCTATGGGGAGGTACTAGCTCCAACTCTGTTTTACAGTGTAAACTGCAGGAATTTCAAACCAGATCTAGGAACAGACTGAGAAACCAGAGTAAAATTTCTCCTGCAACCCGTTCCCTTTGTGCTAGATGAACGAACGTCTCTCCACATGCTCAGTTCTGAGAGATAAGTGTGTGTGAAAGCCGTCCTTCACCTAGCTTGTTGGGAACACAAAGTTTCTTTTCAGTTGAAAACTCCACTCCATACATATCTATGGGGAGGTACTAGCTCCAACTCGATTTTACAGTGAAAACTGCAGGAACTTCAAACCGGCACTAATAAACAGACTGAGCAACCAGAGTAAAAGTTTCTCCTGCAAACCGTTCCCTTTGTGCTAGATGAACGAAAGTCTCTCCACATGCTCCGTTCTGAGAGATAAGAGTGTGTGAAAGCCGTCCTTCACCTAGCTTGTTGGGAACACAAAGTATCTTTTCAGTTGCAAACTCCACTCCATACATATCTATGGGGAGGTACTAGCTCCAACTCGGTTTTACAGTGAAAACTGCAGGAACTTCAAACCGGCACTAGGAAACAGACTGAGAAACCAGAGTAAAAGTTTCTCCTGTAACACATTCCATTTGTGCTAGATGAACGAACATCTCTCCACATACTCAGTTCTAAGAGATAAGTGTGTGTGAAAGCCGTTCTTCAACTAGCTTGTTGGGAACACAAAGTTTCTTTTCAGTTGCAAACTCCACTCCATACATATATGGGGAGGTACTAGCTCCAACTCGGTTTTACAGTGAAAACTGCAGGAACTTCAAACCGGCACTAGGAAACAGTCTCAGAAACCAGAGTAAAAGTTTCTCCTGCAACCCGTTCCATTTGTGCTAGATTAACGAACGTCTCTCCACATGCTCAGTTCTGAGAGATAAGTGTGTGTGAAAGCCGTACTTCACCTAGCTTGTTGGGAACACAAAGTTTCTTTTCAGTTGCAAACTCCACTCCATAAATATATATGGGGAGGTACTAGCTCCAAATCGGTTTTACAGTGAAAACTGCAGGAACTTCAAACCGGCACTAATAAACAGACTGAGCAACCAGAGTAAAAGTTTCTCCTGCAACCCGTTCCGTTTGTGCTAGATGAACGAACGTCTCTCCACATGCTCAGTTCTGAGAGATAAGTGTGTGTGAAAGCCGTCCTTCACCTAGCTTGTTGGGAACACAAGGTTTCTTTTCAGTTGCAAACTCCACTCCATACATATCTATGGTGAGGTACTAGCTCCAACACTGTTTTACAGTGAAAACTGCAGTAACTTCAAACCAGAACTAGGAACAGACTGAGAAACCACAGTAAAAGTTTCTCCTGCAACCCGTTCCATTTGTGCTACATGAACGAACGTCTCTCCACATGCTCAGTTCTGAGAGATAAGTGTGTGTGAAAGCCGTCCTTCACATAGCTTGTTGGGAACACAAAGTTTCTTTTCAGTTGCAAACTCCACTCCGTACATATCTATGGGGAGGTACTAGCTCCAACTCGGTTTTACAGTGAAAACTGCAGGAACTTCAAACCGGCACTAGGAAACAGACTTAGCAACCAGAGTAAAAGTTTCTCCTGCAACCCGTTCCGTTTGTGCTAGATGAACGAACGTCTCTCCACATGCTCAGTTCTGAGAGATAAGTGTGTGTGAAAGCCGTCCTTCACCTAGCTTGTTGGGAACACAAAGTTTCTTTTCAGTTGCAAACTCCACTCCATACATATCTATGGGGAGGTACTAGCTCCAACTCTGATTTACAGTGAAAACTGCAGTAACTTCAAACCGGAACTAGGAACAGAGTGAGAAACCAGAGTAAAAGTTTCTCCTGCAACCCGTTCCATTTGTGCTACATGAACGAACGTCTCTCCACATGCTCAGTTCTGAGAGATAAGTGTGTGTGAAAGCCGTCCTTCACCTAGCTTGTTGGGAACACAAAGTTTCTTTTCAGTTGCAAACTCCACTCCATACATATATATGGGGAGGTACTAGCTCCAACTCGGTTTTACAGTGAAAACTGCAGGAACTTCAAACCGGCACTAGGAAACAGCCTGAGAAACCAGAGTAAAAGTTTCTAAGGCAAACCGATCCCTTTGTGCTAGATGAACGAACGTCTCTCCACATGTTCAGTTCTGAGAGATAAGTGTGTGTGAAAGCTGTCCTTCACCTAGCTTGTTGGGAACACAAAGTTTCTTTTCAGTAACAAACTCCAATCCATACATATATATGGGGAGGTACTAGCTCCAACTCTGTTTTACAATGAAAACTGCAGGAACTTCAAACCGGAACTAGGAACAGAGTGAGAAACCAGAGTAAAAGTTTCTCCTGCAACCCGTTCCATTTGTGCTACATGAACGAACGTCTCTCCACATGCTCAGTTCTGAGAGATAAGTGTGTGTGAAAGCCGTCCTTCACCTAGCTTGTTGGGAACACAAAGTTTCTTTTCAGTTGCAAACTCCACTCCATACATATATATGGGGAGGTACTAGCTCCAACTCGGTTTTACAGTGAAAACTGCAGGAACTTCAAACCGGCACTAGGAAACAGCCTGAGAAACCAGAGTAAAAGTTTCTAAGGCAACCCGATCCCTTTGTGCTAGATGAACGAACGTCTCTCCACATGTTCAGTTCTGAGAGATAAGTGTGTGTGAAAGCTGTCCTTCACCTAGCTTGTTGGGAACACAAAGTTTCTTTTCAGTTACAAACTCCAATCCATACATATATATGGGGAGGTACTAGCTCCAACTCTGTTTTACAGTGAAAACTGCAGGAACTTCAAACCGGAACTAGGAACAGAGTGAGAAACCAGAGTAAAAGTTTCTCCTGCAACCCGTTCCATTTGTGCTACATGAACGAACGTCTCTCCACATGCTCAGTTCTGAGAGATAAGTGTGTGTGAAAGCCGTACTTCACCTAGCTTGTTGGGAACACAAAGTTTCTTTTCAGTTGCAAACTCCACTCCATACATATATATGGGGAGGTACTAGCTCCAACTCGGTTTTACAGTGAAAACTGCAGGAACTTCAAACCGGCACTAGGAAACAGCCTGAGAAACCAGAGTAAAAGTTTCTAATGCAACCCGATCCCTTTGTGCTAGATGAACGAACGTCTCTCCACATGCTCAGTTCTGAGAGATAAGTGTGTGTGAAAGCTGTCCTTCACCTAGGTTGTTGGGAACACAAAGTTTCTTTTCAGTTACAAACTCCAATCCATACATATATATGGGGAGGTACTAGCTCCAACTCGGTTTTACAGTGAAAACTGCAGGAATTTCAAACCGGCACTAGGAAACAGACTGAGAAACTAGAGTAAAAGTTTCTCCTGCAACCCGTTCCGTTTGTGCTAGATGAACGAACGACTCTCCACATGCTCGTTCTGAAGAGATAAGTGTGTGTGAAAGCCGTCCTTAACCTCGCTTGTTGGGAACACAAAGTTTCTTTTCAGTTGCAAACTCCTCTCCATACATATCTATGGGGAGGTAATAGCTCCAACTCTGTTTTACAGTGTAAACTGCAGGAACTTCAAACCGGAACTAGGAACAGACTGAGAAAAAAGAGTAAAATTTCTCCTGCAACACGTTCCCTTTGTGCTAGATGAACGAACGTCTCTCCACATGCTCAGTTCTGAGAGATAAGTGTGTGTGAAAGCCGTCCTTCAACTAGCTTGTTGGGAACACAAAGTTTCTTTTCAGTTGCAAACTCCACTCCATACATATCTATGGGGAGGTACTAGCTCCAACTCTGTTTTACAGTGTAAACTGCAGGAACTTCAAACCGGCACTAGGAAACAGACTGAGAAACCAGAGTAAAAGTTTCTCCTGCAACCAGTTCCATTTGTGCTAGATGAACGAACATCTCTCCACATACTCAGTTCTAAGAGATAAGTGTGTGTGAAAGCCGATCTTCACCTAGCTTGTTGGGAACACAAAGTTTCTTTTCAGTTGCAAACTCCAATCCATACATATATGGGGAGGTACTAGCTCCAACTCGGTTTTACAGTGAAAACTGCAGGAACTTCAAACCGGCACTAGGAAACAGTCTCAGAAACCAGAGTAAAAGTTTCTCCGGCAACCCGTTCCCTTTGTGTTAGATTAACGAAAGTCTCTCCACATGCTCAGTTCTGAGAGATAAGTGGGTGTGAAAGCCGTCCTTCAAAATGCTTGTTGGGAACACAAAGTCTCTTTTCAGTACAAACTCGACTCCATACATATATATGGGGAGGTACTAGCTCCAACTCGGTTTTACAGTGAAAACTGCAGGAACTTCAAACCGGCACTAGGAAACAGACTGAGAAACCAGAGTAAAAGTTTCTAATGCAACCCGATCCCTTTGTGCTAGATGAACGAACGTCTCTCCACATGCTCAGTTCTGAGAGATAAGTGTGTGTGAAAGCTGTCCTTCACCTAGCTTGTTGGGAACACAAAGTTTCTTTTCAGTTACAAACTCCACTCCATACATATATATGGGGAGGTACTAGCTTCAATTCCGTTTTACAGTGAAAACTGCAGGAACTTCAAACCGGCACTAGGAAACAGACTGAGAAACTAGAGTAAAAGTTTCTCCTGCAACCCGTTCCGTTTGTGCTAGATGAACGAACGTCTCTCCACATGCTCAGTTCTGAAGAGATAAGTGTGTGTGAAAGCCGTCCTTCACCTAGCTTGTTGGGAACACAAAGTTTCTTTTCAGTTGCAAACTCCACTCCATACATATCTATGGGGAGGTACTAGCTCCAACTCTGTTTTACAGTGTAAACTGCAGTAACTTCAAACCGGCACTAGGAAACAGACTGAGAAACCAGAGAAAAAGTTTCTCCTGCAACCCGTTCCTTTTGTGCTAGATGAACGAACATCTCTCCACATACTCAGTTCTAAGAGATAAGTGTGTGTGAAAGCCGTCCTACACCTAGCTTGTTGGGAACACAAAGTTTTTTTCAGTTGCAAACTCCACTCCATACATATCTATGGGGAGGTACTAGCTCCAACACGGTTTTACAGTGAAAACTGCAGGAACTTCAAACCGGCACTAATAAACAGACTGAGCAAAAAGAGTAAAAGTTTCTCCTGCAACCCGTTCCGTTTGTGCTAGATGAACGAACGTCTCTCCACATGCACAGTTCTGAGAGATAAGTGTGTGTGAAAGCCGTCCTTCACCTAGCTTGTTGGGAAAACAAAGTTTCTTTTCAGTTGCAAACTCCACTCCATACATATCTATGGGGAGGTACTAGCTCCAACTCTGTTTTACAGTGAAAACTGCAGTAACTTCCAACCGGAACTAGGAACAGTGTGAGAAACCAGAGTAAAAGTTTCTCCTGCAACCCGTTCCATTTGTGCTACATGAACGAACGTCTCTCCACATGCTCAGTTCTGAGAGATAAGTGTGTGTGAAAGCCGTCCTTCACCTAGCTTGTTGGGAACACAAAGTTTCTTTTCAGTTGCAAACTCCACACCATACATATCTATGTGGAGGTACTAGCTCCAAAACTGTTTTACAGTGAAAACTGCAGGAACTTCAAACCGGCACTTGGAAACAGACTGAGCAACCAGAATAAAAGTTTCTCCTGCAACCCGTTTCGTTTGTGCTAGATGAACGAACGTCTCTCCACATGCTCAGTTCTAAGAGATAAGTGTGTGTGAAAGCCGTCCTTCAACTAGCTTGTTGGGAACACAAAGTTTCTTTTCAGTTGCAAACTCCACTCCATACATATCAATGGGGAGGTACTAGTTCCAACTCCGTTTTACAGTGAAAACTGCAGGAACTTCAAACCGGCACTAGGAAACAGACTGAGAAACCAGAGTAAAAGTTTCTCCTGCAACCCGTTCCCTTTGTGCTAGATGAACGAACGTCTCTCCACATGCTCAGTTCTGAGAGATAAGTGTGTGTGAAAGCCGTCCTTCACCTAGCTTGTTGGGAACACAAAGTTTCTTTTCAGTTGCAAACTCCACTCCATACATATCTATGGGGAGGTACTAGCTCCAACTCGGTTTTACAGTGAAAACTGCAGGAACTTCAAACCGGCACTAGAAAACAGACTGAGAAACAAGAGTAAAAGTTTCTCCTGCAACCAGTTCCATTTGTGCTAGATGAACGAACATCTCTCCACATACTCAGTTCTACTAGATAATTGTGTGTGAAAGCCGTTCTTCACCTAGCTTGTTGGCAACACAAAGTTTCTTTTCAGTTGCAAACTCCACTCCATACATATATGGGGAGGTACGAGCTCCAATTCGGTTTTACAGTGAAAACTGCAGGAACTTCAAACCGGCACTAGGAAACAGTCTCAGAAACCAGAGTAAAAGTTTCTCCGGCAATCCGTTCCCTTTGTGCTAGATTAACGAACGTCTCTCCACATGCTCAGTTCTGAGAGATAAGTGTGTGTGAAAGCCGTCCTTCACCTAGCTTGTTGGGAACACAAAGTTTCTTTTCAGTTGCAAACTCCACTCCATACATATATATGGGGAGGTACTAGCTCCAACTCGGTTTTACAGTGAAAACTGCAGGAACTTCAAACCGGCACTAGGAAACAGACTGAGAAACCAGAGTAAAAGTTTCTAATGCAACCCGATCCCTTTGTGCTAGATGAACGAACGTCTCTCCACATGCTCAGTTCTGAGAGATAAGTGTGTGTGAAAGCTGTCCTTCACCTAGCTTGTTGGGAACACAAAGTTTCTTTTCAGTTACAAACTCCACTCCATACATATATATGGGGAGGTACTAGCTTCAATTCCGTTTTACAGTGAAAACTGCAGGAACTTCAAACCGGCACTAGGAAACAGACTGAGAAACTAGAGTAAAAGTTTCTCCTGCAACCCGTTCCCTTTGTGCTAGATGAACGAACGTCTCTCCACATGCTCAGTTCTGAAGAGATAAGTGTGTGTGAAAGCCGTCCTTCACCTAGCTTGTTGGGAACACAAAGTTTCTTTTCAGTTGCAAACTCCTCTCCATACATATCTATGGGGAGGTACTAGCTCCAACTCTGTTTTACAGTGTAAACTGCAGTAACTTCAAACCGGCACTAGGAAACAGACTGAGAAACCAGAGTAAAAGTTTCTCCTGCAACCCGTTCCTTTTCTGCTAGATGAACGAACATCTCTCCACATACTCAGTTCTAAGAGATAAGTGTGTGTGAAAGCCGTCCTTCACCTAGCTTGTTGGGAACACAAATTTTCTTTTCAGTTGCAAACTCCACTCCATACATATCTATGGGGAGGTACTAGCTCCAACTCGGTTTTACAGTGAAAACTGCAGGAACTTCAAACCGGCACTAATAAACAGACTGAGCAACCAGAGTAAAAGTTTCTCCTGCAACCCGTTCCGTTTGTGCTAGATGAACGAACGTCTCTCCACATGCTCAGTTCTGAGAGATAAGTGTGTGTGAAAGCCGTCCTTCACCTAGCTTGTTGGGAAAACAAAGTTTCTTTTCAGTTGCAAACTCCACTCCATACATATCTATGGGGAGGTACCAGCTCCAACTCTGTTTTACAGTAAAAACTGCAGTAACTTCCAACCGGAACTAGGAACAGTGTGAGAAACCAGAGTAAAAGTTTCTCCTGCAACCCGTTCCATTTGTGCTACATGAACGAACGTCTCTCCACATGCTCAGTTCTGAGAGATAAGTGTGTGTGAAAGCCGTCCTTCACCTAGCTTGTTGGGAACACAAAGTTTCTTTTCAGTTGCAAACTCCACTCCATACATATCTATGGGGAGGTACTAGCTCCAACTCTGTTTTACAGTGAAAACTGCAGGAACTTCAAACCGGCACTTGGAAACAGACTGAGCAACCAGAGTAAAAGTTTCTCCTGCAACCCGTTTCGTTTGTGCTAGATGAACGAACGTCTCTCCACATGCTCAGTTCTAAGAGATAAGTGTGTGTGAAAGCCGTCCTTCAACTAGCTTGTTGGGAACACAAAGTTTCTTTTCAGTTGCAAACTCCACTCCATACATATCTATGGGGAGGTACTAGCTCCAACTCCGTTTTACAGTGAAAACTGCAGGAACTTCAAACCGGCACTAGGAAACAGACTGAGAAACCAGAGTAAAAGTTTCTCCTGCAACCCGTTCCCTTTGTGCTAGATGAACGAACGTCTCTCCACATGCTCAGTTCTGAGAGATAAGTGTGTTTGAAAGCCGTAATTCACCTAGCTTGTTGGGAACACAAAGTTTTTTTCAGTTGCAAACTCCACTCCATACATATCTATGGGGAGGTACTAGCTCCAACTCGGTTTAACAGTGAAAACTGCAGGAACTTCAAACCGGCACTAGGAAACAGACTGAGAAACCAGAGTAAAAGTTTCTCCTGCAAACCATTCCCTTTGTGCTAGATGAACGAACGTCTCTCCACATGCTCAGTTCTGAGAGATAAGTGTGTGTGAAAGCTGTCCTTCACCTAGCTTGTTGGGAACACAAAGTTTCTTTTCAGTTGCAAACTCCACTCCATACATATATATGGGGAGGTACTAGCTCCAACTCGGTGTTACAATGAAAACTGCAGGAACTTCAAACCGGCACTAGGAAACAGACTGAGCAACCAGAGTAAAAGTTTCTCCTGCAACCCGTTCCCTATGTGCTAGATGAACGAACGTCTCTCCACATGCTCAGTTCTGAGAGATAAGTGTGTGTGAAAGCCGTCCTTCAACTAGCTTGTTGGGAACACAAAGTTTCTTTTCAGTTGCAAACTCCACTCCATACATATCTATGGGGAGGTACTAGCTCCAACTCTGTTTTACAGTGAAAACTGCCGTAACTTCAAACCGGAACTAGGAACAGACTGAGAAACCAGAGTAAATGTTTCTCCTGCAACCCGTTACATTTGTGCTACATGAACGAACGTCTCTCCACATGCTCAGTTCTGAGAGATAAGTGTGTGTGAAAGCCGTCCTTCACCTAGCTTGTTGGGAACACAAAGTTTCTTTTCAGTTGCAAACTCCACTCCATACATATCTATGGGGAGGTACTAGCTCCAACTCGGTTTTACAGTGAAAACTGCAGGAACTTCAAACCGGCCCTAGGAAAGAGACTGAGAAACCAGAGTAAAAGTTTCTCCTGCAACCCGTTCCGTTTGTGCTAGATGAACGAACGTCTCTCCACATGCTCAGTTCTGAGAGATAAGTGTGTGTGAAAGCCGTCCTTCACCTAGCTTGTTGGGAACACAAAGTTTCTTTTCAGTTGCAAACTCCACTCCATACATATCTATGGATAGGTACTAGCTCCAACTCGGTTTTACAGTGAAAACTGCAGGAAATTCAAACCGGCACTATGAAACAGACTGAGAAACCAGAGTAAAAGTTTCTCCTGCAACCCGTTCCCTTTGTGCTAGATGAACGAACGTCTCTCCACATGCTCAGTTCTGAGAGATATGTGTGTTTGAAAGCCGTCCTTCACCTAGCTTGTTGGGAACACAAAGTTTCTTTTCAGTTGCAAACTCCATTCCATACATATATATGGGGAGGTACTAGCTCCAACTCGGTTTTACAGTGAAAACTGCAGGAACTTCAAACCGGCACTAGGAAACAGACTGAGAAACCAGAGTAAAAGTTTCTCCTGCAACCCGTTCCGTTTGTGCTAGATGAACGAACGTCTCTCCACATGCTCAGTTCTGAGAGATAAGTGTGTGTGAAAGCCGTCCTTCAACTAGCTTGTTGGGAACACATAGTTTCTTTTCAGTTGCAAACTCCACTCCATACATATCTATGGGGAGGTACTAGCTCCAACTCTGTTTTACAGTGAAAACTGCCGTAACTTCAAACCAGAACTAGGAACAGACTGAGAAACCAGAGTAAAAGTTTCTCCTGCAAACCGTTACATTTGTGCTACATGAACGAACGTCTCTCCACATGCTCAGTTCTGAGAGATAATTGTGTGTGAAAGCCGTCCTTCACCTAGCTTGTTGGGAACACAAAGTTTCTTTTCAGTTGCAAACTCCACTCCATACATATCTATGGGGAGGTACAAGCTCCAACTCGGTTTTACAGTGAAAACTGCAGGAACTTCAAACCGGCACTAGGAAACAGACTGAGCAACCAGAGTAAAAGTTTCTCCTGCAAACCGTTCCGTTTGTGCTAGATGAACGAACGTCTCTCCACATGCTCAGTTCTGAGAGATAAGTGTGTGTGAAAGCCGTCCTTCACCTAGCTTGTTGGGAACACAAAGTTTCTTTTCAGTTGCAAACCCCACTCCATACATATCTATGGGGAGGTACGAGCTCCAACTCTGTTTTACAGTGAAAACTGCAGTAACTTCAAACCGGAACTAGGAACAGACTGAGAAACCAGAGTAAAAGTTTCTCCTGCAACCCGTTCCATTTGTGTTACATGAACGAACGTCTCTCCACATGCTCAGTTCTGAGAGATAAGTGTGTGTGAAAGCCGTCCTTCACCTAGCTTGTTGGGAACACAAAGTTTCTTTTCAGTTGCAAACTCCACTCCATACATATCTATGGATAGGTACTAGCTCCAACTCGGTTTTACAGTGAAAACTGCAGGAAATTCAAACCGGCACTATGAAACAGACTGAGAAACCAGAGTAAAAGTTTCTCCTGCAACCCGTTCCCTTTGTGCTAGATGAACGAACGTCTCTCCACATGCTCAGTTCTGAGAGATATGTGTGTTTGAAAGCCGTCCTTCACCTAGCTTGTTGGGAACACAAAGTTTCTTTTCAGTTGCAAACTCCATTCCATACATATATATGGGGAGGTACTAGCTCCAACTCGGTTTTACAGTGAAAACTGCAGGAACTTCAAACCAGCACTAGGAAACAGACTGATAAACCAGAGTAAAAGTTTCTCCTGCAACCCGTTCCCTTTGTGCTAGATGAACGAACGTCTCTCCACATGCTCAGTTCTGAGAGATAAGTGTGTGTGAAAGCCGTAATTCACCTAGCTTGTTGGGAACACAAAGTTTTTTTCAGTTGCAAACTCCACTCCATACATATTTATGGGGTGGTACTAGCTCCAACTCGGTTTCACAGTGAAAACTGCAGGAACTTCAAACCGGCACTAGGAAACAGACTGAGAAACCAGAGTAAAAGTTCCTCCTGCAAACCTTTCCGTTTGTGCTAGATGAACGAACGTCTCTCCACATGCTCAGTTCTGAGAGATAAGTGTGTGTGAAAGCTGTCCTTCACCTAGCTTGTTGGGAACACAAAGTTTCTTTTCAGTTGCAAACTCCACTCCGTACATATATATGGGGAGGTACTAGCTCCAACTCGGTTTCACAGTGAAAACTGCAGGAACTTCAAACCGGCACTAGGAAACAGACTGAGCAACCAGAGTTAAAGTTTCTCCTGCAACCCGTTCCGTTTGTGCTAGATGAACGAACGTCTCTCCACATGTTCAGTTCTGAGAGATAAGTGTGTGTGAAAGCCGTACTTCACCTAGCTTCTTGGGAACACAAAGTTTCTTTTCAGTGGCAAACTCCACTCCATACATATCTATGGGGAGATACTAGCTCCAACTCTGTTTTATAGTGAAAACTGCAGGAACTTCAAACCGGAACTAGGAACAGACTGAGAAACCAGAGTAAAAGTTTCTCCTGCAACCCGTTCCTTTTGTGCTAGATGAACGAACATCTCTCCACATACTCAGTTCTAAGAGATAAGTGTGTGTGAAAGCCGTCCTTCACCTAGCTTGTTGGGAACACAAATTTTCTTTTCAGTTGCAAACTCCACTCCATACATATCTATGGGGAGGTACTAGCTCCAACTCGGTTTTACAGTGAAAACTGCAGGAACTTCAAACCGGCACTAATAAACAGACTGAGCAACCAGAGTAAAAGTTTCTCCTGCAACCCGTTCCGTTTGTGCTAGATGAACGAACGTCTCTCCACATGCTCAGTTCTGAGAGATAAGTGTGTGTGAAAGCCGTCCTTCACCTAGCTTGTTGGGAAAACAAAGTTTCTTTTCAGTTGCAAACTCCACTCCATACATATCTATGGGGAGGTACCAGCTCCAACTCTGTTTTACAGTAAAAACTGCAGTAACTTCCAACCGGAACTAGGAACAGTGTGAGAAACCAGAGTAAAAGTTTCTCCTGCAACCCGTTCCATTTGTGCTACATGAACGAACGTCTCTCCACATGCTCAGTTCTGAGAGATAAGTGTGTGTGAAAGCCGTCCTTCAACTAGCTTGTTGGGTACACAAAGTTCTTTTCAGTTGCAAACTCCACTCCATACATATCTATGGGGAGGTACTAGCTCCAACTCCGTTTTACAGTGAAAACTGCAGGAACTTCAAACCGGCACTAGGAAACAGACTGAGAAGCCAGAGTAAAAGTTTCTCCTGCAACCCGTTCCCTTTGTGCTAGATGAACGAACGTCTCTCCACATGCTCAGTTCTGAGAGATAAGTGTGTTTGAAAGCCGTAATTCACCTAGCTTGTTGGGAACACAAAGTTTTTTTCAGTTGCAAACTCCACTCCATACATATCTATGGGGAGGTACTAGCTCCAACTCGGTTTCACAGTGAAAACTGCAGGAACTTCAAACCGGCACTAGGAAACAGACTGAGAAACCAGAGTAAAAGTTTCTCCTGCAAACCATTCCCTTTGTGCTAGATGAACGAACGTCTCTCCACATGCTCAGTTCTGAGAGATAAGTGTGTGTGAAAGCTGTCCTTCACCTAGCTTGTTGGGAACACAAAGTTTCTTTTCAGTTGCAAACTCCACTCCATACATATATATGGGGAGGTACTAGCTCCAACTCGGTGTTACAGTGAAAACTGCAGGAACTTCAAACCGGCACTAGGAAACAGACTGAGCAAGCAGAGTAAAAGTTTCTCCTGCAACCCGTTCCCTATGTGCTAGATGAACGAACGTCTCTCCACATGCTCAGTTCTGAGAGATAAGTGTGTGTGAAAGCCGTCCTTCAACTAGCTTGTTGGGAACACAAAGTTTCTTTTCAGTTGCAAACTCCACTCCATACATATCTATGGGGAGGTACTAGCTCCAACTCTGTTTTACAGTGAAAACTGCCGTAACTTCAAACCGGAACTAGGAACAGACTGAGAAACCAGAGTAAATGTTTCTCCTGCAACCCGTTACATTTGTGCTACATGAACGAACGTCTCTCCACATGCTCAGTTCTGAGAGATAAGTGTGTGTGAAAGCCGTCCTTCACCTAGCTTGTTGGGAACACAAAGTTTCTTTTCAGTTGCAAACTCCACTCCATACATATCTATGGGGAGGTACTAGCTCCAACTCGGTTTTACAGTGAAAACTGCAGGAACTTCAAACCGGCACTAGGAAACAGACTGAGAAACCAGAGTAAAAGTTTCCCCTGCAACCCGTTCCCTTTGTGCTAGATGAACGAACGTCTCTCCACATGCTCAGTTCTGAGAGATAAGTGTGTGTGAAAGCCGTAATTCACCTAGCTTGTTGGGAACACAAAGTTTTTTTCAGTTGCACCCTCCACTCCATACATATCTATGGGGAGGTACTAGCTCCAACTCGGTTTCACAGTGAAAACTGCAGGAACTTCAAACCGGCACTAGGAAACAGACTGAGAAACCAGAGTAAAAGTTTCTCCTGCAACCCGTTCCCTTTGTGCTAGATGAACGAACGTCTCTCCACATGCTCAGTTCTGAGAGATAAGTGTGTGTGAAAGCTCTCCTTCACCTAGCTTGTTGGGAACACAAAGTTTCTTTTCAGTTGCAAACTCCACTCCATACATATATATAGGGACGTACTAGCTCCAACTCGGTTTTACAGTGAAAACTGCAGGAACTTCAAACCGGCACTAGGAAACAGACTGAGAAACCAGAGTAAAAGTTTCTCCTGCAACCCGTTCCGTTTGTGCTAGATGAACGAACGTCTCTCCACATGCTCAGTTCTGAGAGATAAGTGTGTGTGAAAGCCGTCCTTCACCTAGCTTGTTGGGAACAGAAAGTTTCTTTTCAGCTGCAAACTCCACTCCATACATATATATGGGGAGGTACTAGCTCCAACTCGGTTTTACAGTGAAAACTGCAGGAACTTCAAACCGGCACTAGGAAACAGACTGGGAAACCAGAGTAAAAGTTTCTCCTGCAACCCGTTCCGTTTGTGCTAGATGAACGAACGTCTCTCCACATGCTCATTTCTGAGAGATAAGTGTGTGTGAAAGCCGTCCTTCAACTAGCTTGTTGGGAACACATAGTTTCTTTTCAGTTGCAAACTCCACTCCATACATATCTATGGGGAGGTACTAGCTCCAACTCTGTTTTACAGTGAAAACTGCCGTAACTTCAAACCAGAACTAGGAACAGACTGGGAAACCAGAGTAAAAGTTTCTCCTGCAACCCGTTCCGTTTGTGCTAGATGAACGAACGTCTCTCCACATGCTCAGTTCTGAGAGATAAGTGTGTGTGAAAGCCGTCCTTCACCTAGCTTGTTGGGAAAACAAAGTTTCTTTTCAGTTCCAAACTCCACTCCATACATATCTATGGGGAGGTACCAGCTCCAACTCTGTTTTACAGTAAAAACTGCAGTAACTTCCAACCGGAACTAGGAACAGTGTGAGAAACCAGAGTAAAAGTTTCTCCTGCAACCCGTTCCATTTGTGCTACATGAACGAACGTCTCTCCACATGCTCAGTTCTGAGAGATAAGTGTGTGTGAAAGCCGTCCTTCACCTAGCTTGTTGGGAACACAAAGTTTCTTTTCAGTTGCAAACTCCACTCCATACATATATATGTGGAGGTACTAGCTCCAACTCTGTTTTACAGTGAAAACTGCAGGAAATTCAAACCGGCACTTGGAAACAGACTGAGCAACCAGAGTAAAAGTTTCTCCTGCAACCCGTTACATTTGTGCTACATGAACGAACGTCTCTCCACATGCTCAGTTCTAAGAGATAAGTGTGTGTGAAAGCCGTCCTTCAACTAGCTTGTTGGGAACACAAAGTTTCTTTTCAGTTGCAAACTCCACTCCATACATATCTATGGGGAGGTACTAGCTCCAACTCCGTTTTACAGTGAAAACTGCAGGAACTTCAAACCGGCACTAGGAAACAGACTGAGAAACCAGAGTAAAAGTTTCTCCTGCAACCCGTTCCCTTTGTGCTAGATGAACGAACGTATCTCCACATGCTCAGTTCTGAGAGATAAGTGTGTTTGAAAGCCGTAATTCACCTAGCTTGTTGGGAACACAAAGATTTTTTCAGTTGCAAACTCCAATCCATACATATCTATGGGGAGGTACTAGCTCCAACTCGGTTTCACAGTGAAAACTGCAGGAACTTCAAACCGGCACTAGGAAACAGACTGAGAAACCAGAGTAAAAGTTTCTCCTGCAAACCATTCCCTTTGTGCTAGATGAACGAACGTCTCTCCACATGCTCAGTTCTGAGAGATAAGTGTGTGTGAAAGCTGTCCTTCACCTAGCTTGTTGGGAACACAAAGTTTCTTTTCAGTTGCAAACTCCACTCCATACATATATATGGGGAGGTACTAGCTCCAACTCGGTGTTACAGTGAAAACTGCAGGAACTTCAAACCGGCACTAGGAAACAGACTGAGCAACCAGAGTAAAAGTTTCTCCTGCAACCCGTTCCCTATGTGCTAGATGAACGAACGTCTCTCCACATGCTCAGTTCTGAGAGATAAGTGTGTGTGAAAGCCGTCCTTCAACTAGCTTGTTGGGAACACAAAGTTTCTTTTCAGTTGCAAACTCCACTCCATACATATCTATGGGGAGGTACTAGCTCCAACTCTGTTTTACAGTGAAAACTGCCGTAACTTCAAACCGGAACTAGGAACAGACTGAGAAACCAGAGTAAATGTTTCTCCTGCAACCCGTTACATTTGTGCTACATGAACGAACGTCTCTCCACATGCTAAGTTCTGAGAGATAAGTGTGTGTGAAAGCCGTCCTTCACCTAGCTTGTTGGGAACACAAAGTTTCTTTTCAGTTGCAAACTCCACTCCATACATATCTATGGGGAGGTACTAGCTCCAACTCGGTTTTACAGTGAAAACTGCAGGAACTTCAAACCGGCACTAGGAAACAGACTGAGAAACCAGAGTAAAAGTTTCTCCTGCAACCCGTTCCCTTTGTGCTAGATGAACGAACGTCTCTCCACATGCTCAGTTCTGAGAGATAAGTGTGTGTGAATGCCGTAATTCACCTAGCTTGTTGGGAACACAAAGTTTTTTTCAGTTGCACCCTCCACTCCATACATATCTATGGGGAGGTACTAGCTCCAAATCGGTTTCACAGTGAAAACTGCAGGAACTTCAAACCGGCACTAGGAAACAGACTGAGAAACCAGAGTAAAAGTTTCTCCTGCAACCCGTTCCCTTTGTGCTAGATGAACGAACGTCTCTCCACATGCTCAGTTCTGAGAGATAAGTGTGTGTGAATGCTCTCCTTCACCTAGCTTGTTGGGAACACAAAGTTTCTTTTCAGTTGCAAACTCCACTCCATACATATATATAGGGAGGTACTAGCTCCAACTCGGTTTTACAGTGAAAACTGCAGGAACTTCAAACCGGCACTAGGAAAGAGACTGAGAAACCAGAGTAAAAGTTTCTCCTGCAACCCGTTCCGTTTGTGCTAGATGAACGAACGTCTCTCCACATGCTCAGTTCTGAGAGATAAGTGTGTGTGAAAGCCGTCCTTCACCTAGCTTGTTGGGAACAGAAAGTTTCTTTTCAGCTGCAAACTCCACTCCATACATATATATGGGGAGGTACTAGCTCCAACTCGGTTTTACAGTGAAAACTGCAGGAACTTCAAACCGGCACTAGGAAACAGACTGGGAAACCAGAGTAAAAGTTTCTCCTGCAACCCGTTCCGTTTGTGCTAGATGAACGAACGTCTCTCCACATGCTCAGTTCTGAGAGATTTGTGTGTGTGAAAGCCGTCCTTCACCTAGCTTGTTGGGAACACAAAGTTTCTTTTCAGTTGCAAACTCCACTCCATACATATCTATGGGGAGGTACAAGCTCCAACTCGGTTTTACAGTGAAAACTGCAGGAACTTCAAACCGGCACTAGGAAACAGACTGAGCAACCAGAGTAAAAGTTTCTCCTGCAAACCGTTCCGTTTGTGCTAGATGAACGAACGTCTCTCCACATGCTCAGTTCTGAGAGATAAGTGTGTGTGAAAGCCGTCCTTCACCTAGCTTGTTGGGAACACAAAGTTTCTTTTCAGTTGCAAACTCCACTCCATACATATCTATGGGGAGGTACGAGCTCCAACTCTGTTTTACAGTGAAAACTGCAGTAACTTCAAACCGGAACTAGGAACAGACTGAGAAACCAGAGTAAAAGTTTCTCCTGCAACCCGTTCCATTTGTGTTACATGAACGAACGTCTCTCCACATGCTCAGTTCTGAGAGATTTGTGTGTGTGAAAGCCGTCCTTCACCTAGCTTGTTGGGAACACAAAGTTTCTTTTCAGTTGCAAACTCCACTCCATACATATCTATGGATAGGTACTAGCTCCAACTCGGTTTTACAGTGAAAACTGCAGGAAATTCAAACCGGCACTATGAAACAGACTGAGAAACCAGAGTAAAAGTTTCTCCTGCAACCCGTTCCCTTTGTGCTAGATGAACGAACGTCTCTCCACATGCTCAGTTCTGAGAGATATGTGTGTTTGAAAGCCGTCCTTCACCTAGCTTGTTGGGAACACAAAGTTTCTTTTCAGTTGCAAACTCCATTCCATACATATATATGGGGAGGTACTAGCTCCAAATCGGTTTTACAGTGAAAACTGCAGGAACTTCAAACCAGCACTAGGAAACAGACTGAGAAACCAGAGTAAAAGTTTCTCCTGCAAACCGTTCCCTTTGTGCTAGATGAACGAACGTCTCTCCACATGCTCAGTTCTGAGAGATAAGTGTGTGTGAAAGCCGTAATTCACCTAGCTTTTTGGGAACACAAAGTTTTTTTCAGTTGCAAACTCCACTCCATACATATTTATGGGGTGGTACTAGCTCCAACTCGGTTTCACAGTGAAAACTGCAGGTACTTCAAACCGGCACTAGGAAACAGACTGAGAAACCAGAGTAAAAGTTCCTCCTGCAAACCTTTCCGTTTGTGCTAGATGAACGAACGTCTCTCCACATGCTCAGTTCTGAGAGATAAGTGTGTGTGAAAGCTGTCCTTCACCTAGCTTGTTGGGAAAACAAAGTTTCTTTTCAGTTGCAAACTCCACTCCGTACATATATATGGGGAGGAACTAGCTCCAACTCGGTTTCACAGTGAAAACTGCAGGAACTTCAAACCGGCACTAGGAAACAGACTGAGAAACCAGAGTTAAAGTTTCTCCTGCAACCCGTTCCGTTTGTGCTAGATGAACGAACGTCTCTCCACATGTTCAGTTCTGAGAGATAAGTGTGTGTGAAAGCCGTACTTCACCTAGCTTCTTGGGAACACAAAGTTTCTTTTCAGTTGCAAACTCCACTCCATACATATCTATGGGGAGATACTAGCTCCAACTCTGTTTTATAGTGAAAACTGCAGGAACTTCAAACCGGAACTAGGAACAGACTGAGAAACCAGAGTAAAAGTTTCTCCTGCAACCCGTTCCATTTGTGTTACATGAACGAACGTCTCTCCACATGCTCAGTTCTGAGAGATAAGTGTGTGTGAAAGCCGTCCTTCACCTAGCTTGTTGGGAACACAAAGTTTCTTTTCAGTTGCAAACTCCACTCCATACATATCTATGGGGAGGTACAAGCTCCAACTCGGTTTTACAGTGAAAACTGCAGGAACTTCAAACCGGCACTAGGAAACAGACTGAGCAACCAGAGTAAAAGTTTCTCCTGCAAACCGTTCCGTTTGTGCTAGATGAACGAACGTCTCTCCACATGCTCAGTTCTGAGAGATAAGTGTGTGTGAAAGCCGTCCTTCACCTAGCTTGTTGGGAACACAAAGTTTCTTTTCAGTTGCAAACTCCACTCCATACATATCTATGGGGAGGTACGAGCTCCAACTCTGTTTTTCAGTGAAAACTGCAGTAACTTCAAACCGGAACTAGGAACAGAATGAGAAACCAGAGTAAAAGTTTCTCCTGCAACCCGTTCCATTTGTGTTACATGAACGAACGTCTCTCCACATGCTCAGTTCTGAGAGATTTGTGTGTGTGAAAGCCGTCCTTCACCTAGCTTGTTGGGAACACAAAGTTTCTTTTCAGTTGCAAACTCCACTCCATACATATCTATGGATAGGTACTAGCTCCAACTCGGTTTTACAGTGAAAACTGCAGGAAATTCAAACCGGCACTATGAAACAGACTGAGAAACCAGAGTAAAAGTTTCTCCTGCAACCCGTTCCCTTTGTGCTAGATGAACGAACGTCTCTCCACATGCTCAGTTCTGAGATATATGTGTGTTTGAAAGCCGTCCTTCACCTAGCTTGTTGGGAACACAAAGTTTCTTTTCAGTTGCAAACTCCATTCCATACATATATATGGGGAGGTACTAGCTCCAACTCGGTTTTACAGTGAAAACTGCAGGAACTTCAAACCAGCACTAGGAAACAGACTGAGAAACCAGAGTAAAAGTTTCTCCTGCAACCCGTTCCGTTAGTGCTAGATGAACGAACGTCCCTCCACATGCTCAGTTCTGAAGAGATAAGTGTGTGTGAAAGCCGTCCTTCACCTAGCTTGTTGGGAACACAAAGTTTCTTTTCAGTTGCAAACTCCTCTCCATACATATCTATGGGGAGGTACTAGCTCCAACTCTGTTTTACAGTGTAAACTGCAGGAATTTCAAACCAGATCTAGGAACAGACTGAGAAACCAGAGTAAAATTTCTCCTGCAACCCGTTCCCTTTGTGCTAGATGAACGAACGTCTCTCCACATGCTCAGTTCTGAGAGATAAGTGTGTGTGAAAGCCGTCCTTCACCTAGCTTGTTGGGAACACAAAGTTTCTTTTCAGTTGAAAACTCCACTCCATACATATCTATGGGGAGGTACTAGCTCCAACTCGATTTTACAGTGAAAACTGCAGGAACTTCAAACCGGCACTAATAAACAGACTGAGCAACCAGAGTAAAAGTTTCTCCTGCAAACCGTTCCCTTTGTGCTAGATGAACGAAAGTCTCTCCACATGCTCCGTTCTGAGAGATAAGAGTGTGTGAAAGCCGTCCTTCACCTAGCTTGTTGGGAACACAAAGTATCTTTTCAGTTGCAAACTCCACTCCATACATATCTATGGGGAGGTACTAGCTCCAACTCGGTTTTACAGTGAAAACTGCAGGAACTTCAAACCGGCACTAGGAAACAGACTGAGAAACCAGAGTAAAAGTTTCTCCTGCAACACATTCCATTTGTGCTAGATGAACGAACATCTCTCCACATACTCAGTTCTAAGAGATAAGTGTGTGTGAAAGCCGTTCTTCAACTAGCTTGTTGGGAACACAAAGTTTCTTTTCAGTTGCAAACTCCACTCCATACATATATGGGGAGGTACTAGCTCCAACTCGGTTTTACAGTGAAAACTGCAGGAACTTCAAACCGGCACTAGGAAACAGTCTCAGAAACCAGAGTAAAAGTTTCTCCTGCAACCCGTTCCATTTGTGCTAGATTAACGAACGTCTCTCCACATGCTCAGTTCTGAGAGATAAGTGTGTGTGAAAGCCGTACTTCACCTAGCTTGTTGGGAACACAAAGTTTCTTTTCAGTTGCAAACTCCACTCCATAAATATATATGGGGAGGTACTAGCTCCAAATCGGTTTTACAGTGAAAACTGCAGGAACTTCAAACCGGCACTAATAAACAGACTGAGCAACCAGAGTAAAAGTTTCTCCTGCAACCCGTTCCGTTTGTGCTAGATGAACGAACGTCTCTCCACATGCTCAGTTCTGAGAGATAAGTGTGTGTGAAAGCCGTCCTTCACCTAGCTTGTTGGGAACACAAGGTTTCTTTTCAGTTGCAAACTCCACTCCATACATATCTATGGTGAGGTACTAGCTCCAACACTGTTTTACAGTGAAAACTGCAGTAACTTCAAACCAGAACTAGGAACAGACTGAGAAACCACAGTAAAAGTTTCTCCTGCAACCCGTTCCATTTGTGCTACATGAACGAACGTCTCTCCACATGCTCAGTTCTGAGAGATAAGTGTGTGTGAAAGCCGTCCTTCACATAGCTTGTTGGGAACACAAAGTTTCTTTTCAGTTGCAAACTCCACTCCGTACATATCTATGGGGAGGTACTAGCTCCAACTCGGTTTTACAGTGAAAACTGCAGGAACTTCAAACCGGCACTAGGAAACAGACTTAGCAACCAGAGTAAAAGTTTCTCCTGCAACCCGTTCCGTTTGTGCTAGATGAACGAACGTCTCTCCACATGCTCAGTTCTGAGAGATAAGTGTGTGTGAAAGCCGTCCTTCACCTAGCTTGTTGGGAACACAAAGTTTCTTTTCAGTTGCAAACTCCACTCCATACATATCTATGGGGAGGTACTAGCTCCAACTCTGATTTACAGTGAAAACTGCAGTAACTTCAAACCGGAACTAGGAACAGAGTGAGAAACCAGAGTAAAAGTTTCTCCTGCAACCCGTTCCATTTGTGCTACATGAACGAACGTCTCTCCACATGCTCAGTTCTGAGAGATAAGTGTGTGTGAAAGCCGTCCTTCACCTAGCTTGTTGGGAACACAAAGTTTCTTTTCAGTTGCAAACTCCACTCCATACATATATATGGGGAGGTACTAGCTCCAACTCGGTTTTACAGTGAAAACTGCAGGAACTTCAAACCGGCACTAGGAAACAGCCTGAGAAACCAGAGTAAAAGTTTCTAAGGCAACCCGATCCCTTTGTGCTAGATGAACGAACGTCTCTCCACATGTTCAGTTCTGAGAGATAAGTGTGTGTGAAAGCTGTCCTTCACCTAGCTTGTTGGGAACACAAAGTTTCTTTTCAGTAACAAACTCCAATCCATACATATATATGGGGAGGTACTAGCTCCAACTCTGTTTTACAATGAAAACTGCAGGAACTTCAAACCGGAACTAGGAACAGAGTGAGAAACCAGAGTAAATGTTTCTCCTGCAACCCGTTCCATTTGTGCTACATGAACGAACGTCTCTCCACATGCTCAGTTCTGAGAGATAAGTGTGTGTGAAAGCCGTCCTTCACCTAGCTTGTTGGGAACACAAAGTTTCTTTTCAGTTGCAAACTCCACTCCATACATATATATGGGGAGGTACTAGCTCCAACTCGGTTTTACAGTGAAAACTGCAGGAACTTCAAACCGGCACTAGGAAACAGCCTGAGAAACCAGAGTAAAAGTTTCTAAGGCAACCCGATCCCTTTGTGCTAGATGAACGAACGTCTCTCCACATGTTCAGTTCTGAGAGATAAGTGTGTGTGAAAGCTGTCCTTCACCTAGCTTGTTGGGAACACAAAGTTTCTTTTCAGTTACAAACTCCAATCGATACATATATATGGGGAGGTACTAGCTCCAACTCTGTTTTACAGTGAAAACTGCAGGAACTTCAAACCGGAACTAGGAACAGAGTGAGAAACCAGAGTAAAAGTTTCTCCTGCAACCCGTTCCATTTGTGCTACATGAACGAACGTCTCTCCACATGCTCAGTTCTGAGAGATAAGTGTGTGTGAAAGCCGTCCTTCACCTAGCTTGTTGGGAACACAAAGTTTCTTTTCAGTTGCAAACTCCACTCCATACATATATATGGGGAGGTACTAGCTCCAACTCGGTTTTACAGTGAAAACTGCAGGAACTTCAAACCGGCACTAGGAAACAGCCTGAGAAACCAGAGTAAAAGTTTCTAATGCAACCCGATCCCTTTGTGCTAGATGAACGAACGTCTCCCAACATGCTCAGTTCTGAGAGATAAGTGTGTGTGAAAGCTGTCCTTCACCTAGGTTGTTGGGAACACAAAGTTTCTTTTCAGTTACAAACTCCAATCCATACATATATATGGGGAGGTACTAGCTCCAACTCGGTTTTACAGTGAAAACTGCAGGAATTTCAAACCGGCACTAGGAAACAGACTGAGAAACTAGAGTAAAAGTTTCTCCTGCAACCCGTTCCGTTTGTGCTAGATGAACGAACGACTCTCCACATGCTCGTTCTGAAGAGATAAGTGTGTGTGAAAGCCGTCCTTAACCTCGCTTGTTGGGAACACAAAGTTTCTTTTCAGTTGCAAACTCCTCTCCATACATATCTATGGGGAGGTAATAGCTCCAACTCTGTTTCACAGTGTAAACTGCAGGAACTTCAAACCGGAACTAGGAACAGACTGAGAAAAAAGAGTAAAATTTCTCCTGCAACACGTTCCCTTTGTGCTAGATGAACGAACGTCTCTCCACATGCTCAGTTCTGAGAGATAAGTGTGTGTGAAAGCCGTCCTTCAACTAGCTTGTTGGGAACACAAAGTTTCTTTTCAGTTGCAAACTCCACTCCATACATATCTATGGGGAGGTACTAGCTCCAACTCTGTTTTACAGTGAAAACTGCAGGAACTTCAAACCGGCACTAGGAAACAGACTGAGAAACCAGAGTAAAAGTTTCTCCTGCAACCAGTTCCATTTGTGCTAGATGAACGAACATCTCTCCACATACTCAGTTCTAAGAGATAAGTGTGTGTGAAAGCCGATCTTCACCTAGCTTGTTGGGAACACAAAGTTTCTTTTCAGTTGCAAACTCCAATCCATACATATATGGGGAGGTACTAGCTCCAACTCGGTTTTACAGTGAAAACTGCAGGAACTTCAAACCGGCACTAGGAAACAGTCTCAGAAACCAGAGTAAAAGTTTCTCCGGCAACCCGTTCCCTTTGTGTTAGATTAACGAAAGTCTCTCCACATGCTCAGTTCTGAGAGATAAGTGGGTGTGAAAGCCGTCCTTCAAAATGCTTGTTGGGAACACAAAGTCTCTTTTCAGTACAAACTCGACTCCATACATATATATGGGGAGGTACTAGCTCCAACTCGGTTTTACAGTGAAAACTGCAGGAACTTCAAACCGGCACTAGGAAACAGACTGAGAAACCAGAGTAAAAGTTTCTAATGCAACCCGATCCCTTTGTGCTAGATGAACGAACGTCTCTCCACATGCTCAGTTCTGAGAGATAAGTGTGTGTGAAAGCTGTCCTTCACCTAGCTTGTTGGGAACACAAAGTTTCTTTTCAGTTACAAACTCCACTCCATACATATATATGGGGAGGTACTAGCTTCAATTCCGTTTTACAGTGAAAACTGCAGGAACTTCAAACCGGCACTAGGAAACAGACTGAGAAACTAGAGTAAAAGTTTCTCCTGCAACCCGTTCCGTTTGTGCTAGATGAACGAACGTCTCTCCACATGCTCAGTTCTGAAGAGATAAGTGTGTGTGAAAGCCGTCCTTCACCTAGCTTGTTGGGAACACAAAGTTTCTTTTCAGTTGCAAACTCCACTCCATACATATCTATGGGGAGGTACTAGCTCCAACTCTGTTTTACAGTGTAAACTGCAGTAACTTCAAACCGGCACTAGGAAACAGACTGAGAAACCAGAGAAAAAGTTTCTCCTGCAACCCGTTCCTTTTGTGCTAGATGAACGAACATCTCTCCACATACTCAGTTCTAAGAGATAAGTGTGTGTGAAAGCCGTCCTACACCTAGCTTGTTGGGAACACAAAGTTTTTTTCAGTTGCAAACTCCACTCCATACATATCTATGGGGAGGTACTAGCTCCAACACGGTTTTACAGTGAAAACTGCAGGAACTTCAAACCGGCACTAATAAACAGACTGAGCAAAAAGAGTAAAAGTTTCTCCTGCAACCCGTTCCGTTTGTGCTAGATGAACGAACGTCTCTCCACATGCACAGTTCTGAGAGATAAGTGTGTGTGAAAGCCGTCCTTCACCTAGCTTGTTGGGAAAACAAAGTTTCTTTTCAGTTGCAAACTCCACTCCATACATATCTATGGGGAGGTACTAGCTCCAACTCTGTTTTACAGTGAAAACTGCAGTAACTTCCAACCGGAACTAGGAACAGTGTGAGAAACCAGAGTAAAAGTTTCTCCTGCAACCCGTTCCATTTGTGCTACATGAACGAACGTCTCTCCACATGCTCAGTTCTGAGAGATAAGTGTGTGTGAAAGCCGTCCTTCACCTAGCTTGTTGGGAACACAAAGTTTCTTTTCAGTTGCAAACTCCACACCATACATATCTATGTGGAGGTACTAGCTCCAAATCTGTTTTACAGTGAAAACTGCAGGAACTTCAAACCGGCACTTGGAAACAGACTGAGCAACCAGAATAAAAGTTTCTCCTGCAACCCGTTTCGTTTGTGCTAGATGAACGAACGTCTCTCCACATGCTCAGTTCTAAGAGATAAGTGTGTGTGAAAGCCGTCCTTCAACTAGCTTGTTGGGAACACAAAGTTTCTTTTCAGTTGCAAACTCCACTCCATACATATCAATGGGGAGGTACTAGTTCCAACTCCGTTTTACAGTGAAAACTGCAGGAACTTCAAACCGGCACTAGGAAACAGACTGAGAAACCAGAGTAAAAGTTTCTCCTGCAACCCGTTCCCTTTGTGCTAGATGAACGAACGTCTCTCCACATGCTCAGTTCTGAGAGATAAGTGTGTGTGAAAGCCGTCCTTCACCTAGCTTGTTGGGAACACAAAGTTTCTTTTCAGTTGCAAACTCCACTCCATACATATCTATGGGGAGGTACTAGCTCCAACTCGGTTTTACAGTGAAAACTGCAGGAACTTCAAACCGGCACTAGAAAACAGACTGAGAAACAAGAGTAAAAGTTTCTCCTGCAACCAGTTCCATTTGTGCTAGATGAACGAACATCTCTCCACATACTCAGTTCTAAGAGATAATTGTGTGTGAAAGCCGTTCTTCACCTAGCTTGTTGGCAACACAAAGTTTCTTTTCAGTTGCAAACTCCACTCCATACATATATGGGGAGGTACGAGCTCCAATTCGGTTTTACAGTGAAAACTGCAGGAACTTCAAACCGGCACTAGGAAACAGTCTCAGAAACCAGAGTAAAAGTTTCTCCGGCAATCCGTTCCCTTTGTGCTAGATTAACGAACGTCTCTCCACATGCTCAGTTCTGAGAGATAAGTGTGTGTGAAAGCCGTCCTTCACCTAGCTTGTTGGGAACACAAAGTTTCTTTTCAGTTGCAAACTCCACTCCATACATATATATGGGGAGGTACTAGCTCCAACTCGGTTTTACAGTGAAAACTGCAGGAACTTCAAACCGGCACTAGGAAACAGACTGAGAAACCAGAGTAAAAGTTTCTAATGCAACCCGATCCCTTTGTGCTAGATGAACGAACGTCTCTCCACATGCTCAGTTCTGAGAGATAAGTGTGTGTGAAAGCTGTCCTTCACCTAGCTTGTTGGGAACACAAAGTTTCTTTTCAGTTACAAACTCCACTCCATACATATATATGGGGAGGTACTAGCTTCAATTCCGTTTTACAGTGAAAACTGCAGGAACTTCAAACCGGCACTAGGAAACAGACTGAGAAACTAGAGTAAAAGTTTCTCCTGCAACCCGTTCCGTTTGTGCTAGATGAACGAACGTCTCTCCACATGCTCAGTTCTGAAGAGATAAGTGTGTGTGAAAGCCGTCCTTCACCTAGCTTGTTGGGAACACAAAGTTTCTTTTCAGTTGCAAACTCCTCTCCATACATATCTATGGGGAGGTACTAGCTCCAACTCTGTTTTACAGTGTAAACTGCAGTAACTTCAAACCGGCACTAGGAAACAGACTGAGAAACCAGAGTAAAAGTTTCTCCTGCAACCCGTTCCTTTTCTGCTAGATGAACGAACATCTCTCCACATACTCAGTTCTAAGAGATAAGTGTGTGTGAAAGCCGTCCTTCACCTAGCTTGTTGGGAACACAAATTTTCTTTTCAGTTGCAAACTCCACTCCATACATATCTATGGGGAGGTACTAGCTCCAACTCGGTTTTACAGTGAAAACTGCAGGAACTTCAAACCGGCACTAATAAACAGACTGAGCAACCAGAGTAAAAGTTTCTCCTGCAACCCGTTCCGTTTGTGCTAGATGAACGAACGTCTCTCCACATGCTCAGTTCTGAGAGATAAGTGTGTGTGAAAGCCGTCCTTCACCTAGCTTGTTGGGAAAACAAAGTTTCTTTTCAGTTGCAAACTCCACTCCATACATATCTATGGGGAGGTACCAGCTCCAACTCTGTTTTACAGTAAAAACTGCAGTAACTTCCAACCGGAACTAGGAACAGTGTGAGAAACCAGAGTAAAAGTTTCTCCTGCAACCCGTTCCATTTGTGCTACATGAACGAACGTCTCTCCACATGCTCAGTTCTGAGAGATAAGTGTGTGTGAAAGCCGTCCTTCACCTAGCTTGTTGGGAACACAAAGTTTCTTTTCAGTTGCAAACTCCACTCCATACATATCTATGGGGAGGTACTAGCTCCAACTCTGTTTTACAGTGAAAACTGCAGGAACTTCAAACCGGCACTTGGAAACAGACTGAGCAACCAGAGTAAAAGTTTCTCCTGCAACCCGTTTCGTTTGTGCTAGATGAACGAACGTCTCTCCACATGCTCAGTTCTAAGAGATAAGTGTGTGTGAAAGCCGTCCTTCAACTAGCTTGTTGGGAACACAAAGTTTCTTTTCAGTTGCAAACTCCACTCCATACATATCTATGGGGAGGTACTAGCTCCAACTCCGTTTTACAGTGAAAACTGCAGGAACTTCAAACCGGCACTAGGAAACAGACTGAGAAACCAGAGTAAAAGTTTCTCCTGCAACCCGTTCCCTTTGTGCTAGATGAACGAACGTCTCTCCACATGCTCAGTTCTGAGAGATAAGTGTGTTTGAAAGCCGTAATTCACCTAGCTTGTTGGGAACACAAAGTTTTTTTCAGTTGCAAACTCCACTCCATACATATCTATGGGGAGGTACTAGCTCCAACTCGGTTTAACAGTGAAAACTGCAGGAACTTCAAACCGGCACTAGGAAACAGACTGAGAAACCAGAGTAAAAGTTTCTCCTGCAAACCATTCCCTTTGTGCTAGATGAACGAACGTCTCTCCACATGCTCAGTTCTGAGAGATAAGTGTGTGTGAAAGCTGTCCTTCACCTAGCTTGTTGGGAACACAAAGTTTCTTTTCAGTTGCAAACTCCACTCCATACATATATATGGGGAGGTACTAGCTCCAACTCGGTGTTACAATGAAAACTGCAGGAACTTCAAACCGGCACTAGGAAACAGACTGAGCAACCAGAGTAAAAGTTTCTCCTGCAACCCGTTCCCTATGTGCTAGATGAACGAACGTCTCTCCACATGCTCAGTTCTGAGAGATAAGTGTGTGTGAAAGCCGTCCTTCAACTAGCTTGTTGGGAACACAAAGTTTCTTTTCAGTTGCAAACTCCACTCCATACATATCTATGGGGAGGTACTAGCTCCAACTCTGTTTTACAGTGAAAACTGCCGTAACTTCAAACCGGAACTAGGAACAGACTGAGAAACCAGAGTAAATGTTTCTCCTGCAACCCGTTACATTTGTGCTACATGAACGAACGTCTCTCCACATGCTCAGTTCTGAGAGATAAGTGTGTGTGAAAGCCGTCCTTCACCTAGCTTGTTGGGAACACAAAGTTTCTTTTCAGTTGCAAACTCCACTCCATACATATCTATGGGGAGGTACTAGCTCCAACTCGGTTTTACAGTGAAAACTGCAGGAACTTCAAACCGGCCCTAGGAAAGAGACTGAGAAACCAGAGTAAAAGTTTCTCCTGCAACCCGTTCCGTTTGTGCTAGATGAACGAACGTCTCTCCACATGCTCAGTTCTGAGAGATAAGTGTGTGTGAAAGCCGTCCTTCACCTAGCTTGTTGGGAACAGAAAGTTTCTTTTCAGCTGCAAACTCCACTCCATACATATATATGGGGAGGTACTAGCTCCAACTCGGTTTTACAGTGAAAACTGCAGGAACTTCAAACCGGCACTAGGAAACAGACTGGGAAACCAGAGTAAAAGTTTCTCCTGCAACCCGTTCCGTTTGTGCTAGATGAACGAACGTCTCTCCACATGCTCAGTTCTGAGAGATAAGTGTGTGTGAAAGCCGTCCTTCAACTAGCTTGTTGGGAACACATAGTTTCTTTTCAGTTGCAAACTCCACTCCATACATATCTATGGGGAGGTACTAGCTCCAACTCTGTTTTACAGTGAAAACTGCCGTAACTTCAAACCAGAACTAGGAACAGACTGAGAAACCAGAGTAAAAGTTTCTCCTGCAAACCGTTACATTTGTGCTACATGAACGAACGTCTCTCCACATGCTCAGTTCTGAGAGATAATTGTGTGTGAAAGCCGTCCTTCACCTAGCTTGTTGGGAACACAAAGTTTCTTTTCAGTTGCAAACTCCACTCCATACATATCTATGGGGAGGTACAAGCTCCAACTCGGTTTTACAGTGAAAACTGCAGGAACTTCAAACCGGCACTAGGAAACAGACTGAGCAACCAGAGTAAAAGTTTCTCCTGCAAACCGTTCCGTTTGTGCTAGATGAACGAACGTCTCTCCACATGCTCAGTTCTGAGAGATAAGTGTGTGTGAAAGCCGTCCTTCACCTAGCTTGTTGGGAACACAAAGTTTCTTTTCAGTTGCAAACCCCACTCCATACATATCTATGGGGAGGTACGAGCTCCAACTCTGTTTTACAGTGAAAACTGCAGTAACTTCAAACCGGAACTAGGAACAGACTGAGAAACCAGAGTAAAAGTTTCTCCTGCAACCCGTTCCATTTGTGTTACATGAACGAACGTCTCTCCACATGCTCAGTTCTGAGAGATAAGTGTGTGTGAAAGCCGTCCTTCACCTAGCTTGTTGGGAACACAAAGTTTCTTTTCAGTTGCAAACTCCACTCCATACATATCTATGGATAGGTACTAGCTCCAACTCGGTTTTACAGTGAAAACTGCAGGAAATTCAAACCGGCACTATGAAACAGACTGAGAAACCAGAGTAAAAGTTTCTCCTGCAACCCGTTCCCTTTGTGCTAGATGAACGAACGTCTCTCCACATGCTCAGTTCTGAGAGATATGTGTGTTTGAAAGCCGTCCTTCACCTAGCTTGTTGGGAACACAAAGTTTCTTTTCAGTTGCAAACTCCATTCCATACATATATATGGGGAGGTACTAGCTCCAACTCGGTTTTACAGTGAAAACTGCAGGAACTTCAAACCAGCACTAGGAAACAGACTGATAAACCAGAGTAAAAGTTTCTCCTGCAACCCGTTCCCTTTGTGCTAGATGAACGAACGTCTCTCCACATGCTCAGTTCTGAGAGATAAGTGTGTGTGAAAGCCGTAATTCACCTAGCTTGTTGGGAACACAAAGTTTTTTTCAGTTGCAAACTCCACTCCATACATATTTATGGGGTGGTACTAGCTCCAACTCGGTTTCACAGTGAAAACTGCAGGAACTTCAAACCGGCACTAGGAAACAGACTGAGAAACCAGAGTAAAAGTTCCTCCTGCAAACCTTTCCGTTTGTGCTAGATGAACGAACGTCTCTCCACATGCTCAGTTCTGAGAGATAAGTGTGTGTGAAAGCTGTCCTTCACCTAGCTTGTTGGGAACACAAAGTTTCTTTTCAGTTGCAAACTCCACTCCGTACATATATATGGGGAGGTACTAGCTCCAACTCGGTTTCACAGTGAAAACTGCAGGAACTTCAAACCGGCACTAGGAAACAGACTGAGCAACCAGAGTTAAAGTTTCTCCTGCAACCCGTTCCGTTTGTGCTAGATGAACGAACGTCTCTCCACATGTTCAGTTCTGAGAGATAAGTGTGTGTGAAAGCCGTACTTCACCTAGCTTCTTGGGAACACAAAGTTTCTTTTCAGTGGCAAACTCCACTCCATACATATCTATGGGGAGATACTAGCTCCAACTCTGTTTTATAGTGAAAACTGCAGGAACTTCAAACCGGAACTAGGAACAGACTGAGAAACCAGAGTAAAAGTTTCTCCTGCAACCCGTTCCTTTTGTGCTAGATGAACGAACATCTCTCCACATACTCAGTTCTAAGAGATAAGTGTGTGTGAAAGCCGTCCTTCACCTAGCTTGTTGGGAACACAAATTTTCTTTTCAGTTGCAAACTCCACTCCATACATATCTATGGGGAGGTACTAGCTCCAACTCGGTTTTACAGTGAAAACTGCAGGAACTTCAAACCGGCACTAATAAACAGACTGAGAAACCAGAGTAAAAGTTTCTCCTGCAACCCGTTCCGTTTGTGCTAGATGAACGAACGTCTCTCCACATGCTCAGTTCTGAGAGATAAGTGTGTGTGAAAGCCGTCCTTCACCTAGCTTGTTGGGAACAGAAAGTTTCTTTTCAGCTGCAAACTCCACTCCATACATATATATGGGGAGGTACTAGCTCCAACTCGGTTTTACAGTGAAAACTGCAGGAACTTCAAACCGGCACTAGGAAACAGACTGGGAAACCAGAGTAAAAGTTTCTCCTGCAACCCGTTCCGTTTGTGCTAGATGAACGAACGTCTCTCCACATGCTCAGTTCTGAGAGATAAGTGTGTGTGAAAGCCGTCCTTCAACTAGCTTGTTGGGAACACATAGTTTCTTTTCAGTTGCAAACTCCACTCCATACATATCTATGGGGAGGTACTAGCTCCAACTCTGTTTTACAGTGAAAACTGCCGTAACTTCAAACCAGAACTAGGAACAGACTGAGAAACCAGAGTAAAAGTTTCTCCTGCAAACCGTTACATTTGTGCTACATGAACGAACGTCTCTCCACATGCTCAGTTCTGAGAGATAATTGTGTGTGAAAGCCGTCCTTCACCTAGCTTGTTGGGAACACAAAGTTTCTTTTCAGTTGCAAACTCCACTCCATACATATCATGGGGAGGTACAAGCTCCAACTCGGTTTTACAGTGAAAACTGCAGGAACTTCAAACCGGCACTAGGAAACAGACTGAGCAACCAGAGTAAAAGTTTCTCCTGCAAACCGTTCCGTTTGTGCTAGATGAACGAACGTCTCTCCACATGCTCAGTTCTGAGAGATAAGTGTGTGTGAAAGCCGTCCTTCACCTAGCTTGTTGGGAACACAAAGTTTCTTTTCAGTTGCAAACCCCACTCCATACATATCTATGGGGAGGTACGAGCTCCAACTCTGTTTTACAGTGAAAACTGCAGTAACTTCAAACCGGAACTAGGAACAGACTGAGAAACCAGAGTAAAAGTTTCTCCTGCAACCCGTTCCATTTGTGTTACATGAACGAACGTCTCTCCACATGCTCAGTTCTGAGAGATAAGTGTGTGTGAAAGCCGTCCTTCACCTAGCTTGTTGGGAACACAAAGTTTCTTTTCAGTTGCAAACTCCACTCCATACATATCTATGGATAGGTACTAGCTCCAACTCGGTTTTACAGTGAAAACTGCAGGAAATTCAAACCGGCACTATGAAACAGACTGAGAAACCAGAGTAAAAGTTTCTCCTGCAACCCGTTCCCTTTGTGCTAGATGAACGAACGTCTCTCCACATGCTCAGTTCTGAGAGATATGTGTGTTTGAAAGCCGTCCTTCACCTAGCTTGTTGGGAACACAAAGTTTCTTTTCAGTTGCAAACTCCATTCCATACATATATATGGGGAGGTACTAGCTCCAACTCGGTTTTACAGTGAAAACTGCAGGAACTTCAAACCGGCACTAGGAAACAGACTGAGAAACCAGAGTAAAAGTTTCTCCTGCAACCCGTTCCGTTTGTGCTAGATGAACGAACGTCTCTCCACATGCTCAGTTCTGAGAGATAAGTGTGTGTGAAAGCCGTCCTTCAACTAGCTTGTTGGGAACACATAGTTTCTTTTCAGTTGCAAACTCCACTCCATACATATCTATGGGGAGGTACTAGCTCCAACTCTGTTTTACAGTGAAAACTGCCGTAACTTCAAACCAGAACTAGGAACAGACTGAGAAACCAGAGTAAAAGTTTCTCCTGCAAACCGTTACATTTGTGCTACATGAACGAACGTCTCTCCACATGCTCAGTTCTGAGAGATAATTGTGTGTGAAAGCCGTCCTTCACCTAGCTTGTTGGGAACACAAAGTTTCTTTTCAGTTGCAAACTCCACTCCATACATATCTATGGGGAGGTACAAGCTCCAACTCGGTTTTACAGTGAAAACTGCAGGAACTTCAAACCGGCACTAGGAAACAGACTGAGCAACCAGAGTAAAAGTTTCTCCTGCAAACCGTTCCGTTTGTGCTAGATGAACGAACGTCTCTCCACATGCTCAGTTCTGAGAGATAAGTGTGTGTGAAAGCCGTCCTTCACCTAGCTTGTTGGGAACACAAAGTTTCTTTTCAGTTGCAAACCCCACTCCATACATATCTATGGGGAGGTACGAGCTCCAACTCTGTTTTACAGTGAAAACTGCAGTAACTTCAAACCGGAACTAGGAACAGACTGAGAAACCAGAGTAAAAGTTTCTCCTGCAACCCGTTCCATTTGTGTTACATGAACGAACGTCTCTCCACATGCTCAGTTCTGAGAGATAAGTGTGTGTGAAAGCCGTCCTTCACCTAGCTTGTTGGGAACACAAAGTTTCTTTTCAGTTGCAAACTCCACTCCATACATATCTATGGATAGGTACTAGCTCCAACTCGGTTTTACAGTGAAAACTGCAGGAAATTCAAACCGGCACTATGAAACAGACTGAGAAACCAGAGTAAAAGTTTCTCCTGCAACCCGTTCCCTTTGTGCTAGATGAACGAACGTCTCTCCACATGCTCAGTTCTGAGAGATATGTGTGTTTGAAAGCCGTCCTTCACCTAGCTTGTTGGGAACACAAAGTTTCTTTTCAGTTGCAAACTCCATTCCATACATATATATGGGGAGGTACTAGCTCCAACTCGGTTTTACAGTGAAAACTGCAGGAACTTCAAACCAGCACTAGGAAACAGACTGATAAACCAGAGTAAAAGTTTCTCCTGCAACCCGTTCCCTTTGTGCTAGATGAACGAACGTCTCTCCACATGCTCAGTTCTGAGAGATAAGTGTGTGTGAAAGCCGTAATTCACCTAGCTTGTTGGGAACACAAAGTTTTTTTCAGTTGCAAACTCCACTCCATACATATTTATGGGGTGGTACTAGCTCCAACTCGGTTTCACAGTGAAAACTGCAGGAACTTCAAACCGGCACTAGGAAACAGACTGAGAAACCAGAGTAAAAGTTCCTCCTGCAAACCTTTCCGTTTGTGCTAGATGAACGAACGTCTCTCCACATGCTCAGTTCTGAGAGATAAGTGTGTGTGAAAGCTGTCCTTCACCTAGCTTGTTGGGAACACAAAGTTTCTTTTCAGTTGCAAACTCCACTCCGTACATATATATGGGGAGGTACTAGCTCCAACTCGGTTTCACAGTGAAAACTGCAGGAACTTCAAACCGGCACTAGGAAACAGACTGAGCAACCAGAGTTAAAGTTTCTCCTGCAACCCGTTCCGTTTGTGCTAGATGAACGAACGTCTCTCCACATGTTCAGTTCTGAGAGATAAGTGTGTGTGAAAGCCGTACTTCACCTAGCTTCTTGGGAACACAAAGTTTCTTTTCAGTGGCAAACTCCACTCCATACATATCTATGGGGAGATACTAGCTCCAACTCTGTTTTATAGTGAAAACTGCAGGAACTTCAAACCGGAACTAGGAACAGACTGAGAAACCAGAGTAAAAGTTTCTCCTGCAACCCGTTCCTTTTGTGCTAGATGAACGAACATCTCTCCACATACTCAGTTCTAAGAGATAAGTGTGTGTGAAAGCCGTCCTTCACCTAGCTTGTTGGGAACACAAATTTTCTTTTCAGTTGCAAACTCCACTCCATACATATCTATGGGGAGGTACTAGCTCCAACTCGGTTTTACAGTGAAAACTGCAGGAACTTCAAACCGGCACTAATAAACAGACTGAGCAACCAGAGTAAAAGTTTCTCCTGCAACCCGTTCCGTTTGTGCTAGATGAACGAACGTCTCTCCACATGCTCAGTTCTGAGAGATAAGTGTGTGTGAAAGCCGTCCTTCACCTAGCTTGTTGGGAAAACAAAGTTTCTTTTCAGTTGCAAACTCCACTCCATACATATCTATGGGGAGGTACCAGCTCCAACTCTGTTTTACAGTAAAAACTGCAGTAACTTCCAACCGGAACTAGGAACAGTGTGAGAAACCAGAGTAAAAGTTTCTCCTGCAACCCGTTCCATTTGTGCTACATGAACGAACGTCTCTCCACATGCTCAGTTCTGAGAGATAAGTGTGTGTGAAAGCCGTCCTTCAACTAGCTTGTTGGGTACACAAAGTTTCTTTTCAGTTGCAAACTCCACTCCATACATATCTATGGGGAGGTACTAGCTCCAACTCCGTTTTACAGTGAAAACTGCAGGAACTTCAAACCGGCACTAGGAAACAGACTGAGAAGCCAGAGTAAAAGTTTCTCCTGCAACCCGTTCCCTTTGTGCTACATGAACGAACGTCTCTCCACATGCTCAGTTCTGAGAGATAAGTGTGTTTGAAAGCCGTAATTCACCTAGCTTGTTGGGAACACAAAGTTTTTTTCAGTTGCAAACTCCACTCCATACATATCTATGGGGAGGTACTAGCTCCAACTCGGTTTCACAGTGAAAACTGCAGGAACTTCAAACCGGCACTAGGAAACAGACTGAGAAACCAGAGTAAAAGTTTCTCCTGCAAACCATTCCCTTTGTGCTAGATGAACGAACGTCTCTCCACATGCTCAGTTCTGAGAGATAAGTGTGTGTGAAAGCTGTCCTTCACCTAGCTTGTTGGGAACACAAAGTTTCTTTTCAGTTGCAAACTCCACTCCATACATATATATGGGGAGGTACTAGCTCCAACTCGGTGTTACAGTGAAAACTGCAGGAACTTCAAACCGGCACTAGGAAACAGACTGAGCAAGCAGAGTAAAAGTTTCTCCTGCAACCCGTTCCCTATGTGCTAGATGAACGAACGTCTCTCCACATGCTCAGTTCTGAGAGATAAGTGTGTGTGAAAGCCGTCCTTCAACTAGCTTGTTGGGAACACAAAGTTTCTTTTCAGTTGCAAACTCCACTCCATACATATCTATGGGGAGGTACTAGCTCCAACTCTGTTTTACAGTGAAAACTGCCGTAACTTCAAACCGGAACTAGGAACAGACTGAGAAACCAGAGTAAATGTTTCTCCTGCAACCCGTTACATTTGTGCTACATGAACGAAAGTCTCTCCACATGCTCAGTTCTGAGAGATAAGTGTGTGTGAAAGCCGTCCTTCACCTAGCTTGTTGGGAACACAAAGTTTCTTTTCAGTTGCAAACTCCACTCCATACATATCTATGGGGAGGTACTAGCTCCAACTCGGTTTTACAGTGAAAACTGCAGGAACTTCAAACCGGCACTAGGAAACAGACTGAGAAACCAGAGTAAAAGTTTCCCCTGCAACCCGTTCCCTTTGTGCTAGATGAACGAACGTCTCTCCACATGCTCAGTTCTGAGAGATAAGTGTGTGTGAAAGCCGTAATTCACCTAGCTTGTTGGGAACACAAAGTTTTTTTCAGTTGCACCCTCCACTCCATACATATCTATGGGGAGGTACTAGCTCCAACTCGGTTTCACAGTGAAAACTGCAGGAACTTCAAACCGGCACTAGGAAACAGACTGAGAAACCAGAGTAAAAGTTTCCCCTGCAACCCGTTCCCTTTGTGCTAGATGAACGAACGTCTCTCCACATGCTCAGTTCTGAGAGATAAGTGTGTGTGAAAGCTCTCCTTCACCTAGCTTGTTGGGAACACAAAGTTTCTTTTCAGTTGCAAACTCCACTCCATACATATATATAGGGACGTACTAGCTCCAACTCGGTTTTACAGTGAAAACTGCAGGAACTTCAAACCGGCACTAGGAAACAGACTGAGAAACCAGAGTAAAAGTTTCTCCTGCAACCCGTTCCGTTTGTGCTAGATGAACGAACGTCTCTCCACATGCTCAGTTCTGAGAGATAAGTGTGTGTGAAAGCCGTCCTTCACCTAGCTTGTTGGGAACAGAAAGTTTCTTTTCAGCTGCAAACTCCACTCCATACATATATATGGGGAGGTACTAGCTCCAACTCGGTTTTACAGTGAAAACTGCAGGAACTTCAAACCGGCACTAGGAAACAGACTGGGAAACCAGAGTAAAAGTTTCTCCTGCAACCCGTTCCGTTTGTGCTAGATGAACGAACGTCTCTCCACATGCTCAGTTCTGAGAGATAAGTGTGTGTGAAAGCCGTCCTTCAACTAGCTTGTTGGGAACACATAGTTTCTTTTCAGTTGCAAACTCCACTCCATACATATCTATGGGGAGGTACTAGCTCCAACTCTGTTTTACAGTGAAAACTGCCGTAACTTCAAACCAGAACTAGGAACAGACTGGGAAACCAGAGTAAAAGTTTCTCCTGCAACCCGTTCCGTTTGTGCTAGATGAACGAACGTCTCTCCACATGCTCAGTTCTGAGAGATAAGTGTGTGTGAAAGCCGTCCTTCACCTAGCTTGTTGGGAAAACAAAGTTTCTTTTCAGTTCCAAACTCCACTCCATACATATCTATGGGGAGGTACCAGCTCCAACTCTGTTTTACAGTAAAAACTGCAGTAACTTCCAACCGGAACTAGGAACAGTGTGAGAAACCAGAGTAAAAGTTTCTCCTGCAACCCGTTCCATTTGTGCTACATGAACGAACGTCTCTCCACATGCTCAGTTCTGAGAGATAAGTGTGTGTGAAAGCCGTCCTTCACCTAGCTTGTTGGGAACACAAAGTTTCTTTTCAGTTGCAAACTCCACTCCATACATATATATGTGGAGGTACTAGCTCCAACTCTGTTTTACAGTGAAAACTGCAGGAAATTCAAACCGGCACTTGGAAACAGACTGAGCAACCAGAGTAAAAGTTTCTCCTGCAACCCGTTCCCTTTGTGCTAGATGAACGAACGTCTCTCCACATGCTCAGTTCTGAGAGATATGTGTGTTTGAAAGCCGTCCTTCACCTAGCTTGTTGGGAACACAAAGTTTCTTTTCAGTTGCAAACTCCATTCCATACATATATATGGGGAGGTACTAGCTCCAACTCGGTTTTACAGTGAAAACTGCAGGAACTTCAAACCGGCACTAGGAAACAGACTGAGAAACCAGAGTAAAAGTTTCTCCTGCAACCCGTTCCGTTTGTGCTAGATGAACGAACGTCTCTCCACATGCTCAGTTCTGAGAGATAAGTGTGTGTGAAAGCCGTCCTTCAACTAGCTTGTTGGGAACACATAGTTTCTTTTCAGTTGCAAACTCCACTCCATACATATCTATGGGGAGGTACTAGCTCCAACTCTGTTTTACAGTGAAAACTGCCGTAACTTCAAACCAGAACTAGGAACAGACTGAGAAACCAGAGTAAAAGTTTCTCCTGCAAACCGTTACATTTGTGCTACATGAACGAACGTCTCTCCACATGCTCAGTTCTGAGAGATAATTGTGTGTGAAAGCCGTCCTTCACCTAGCTTGTTGGGAACACAAAGTTTCTTTTCAGTTGCAAACTCCACTCCATACATATCTATGGGGAGGTACAAGCTCCAACTCGGTTTTACAGTGAAAACTGCAGGAACTTCAAACCGGCACTAGGAAACAGACTGAGCAACCAGAGTAAAAGTTTCTCCTGCAAACCGTTCCGTTTGTGCTAGATGAACGAACGTCTCTCCACATGCTCAGTTCTGAGAGATAAGTGTGTGTGAAAGCCGTCCTTCACCTAGCTTGTTGGGAACACAAAGTTTCTTTTCAGTTGCAAACCCCACTCCATACATATCTATGGGGAGGTACGAGCTCCAACTCTGTTTTACAGTGAAAACTGCAGTAACTTCAAACCGGAACTAGGAACAGACTGAGAAACCAGAGTAAAAGTTTCTCCTGCAACCCGTTCCATTTGTGTTACATGAACGAACGTCTCTCCACATGCTCAGTTCTGAGAGATAAGTGTGTGTGAAAGCCGTCCTTCACCTAGCTTGTTGGGAACACAAAGTTTCTTTTCAGTTGCAAACTCCACTCCATACATATCTATGGATAGGTACTAGCTCCAACTCGGTTTTACAGTGAAAACTGCAGGAACTTCAAACCGGCACTATGAAACAGACTGAGAAACCAGAGTAAAAGTTTCTCCTGCAACCCGTTCCCTTTGTGCTAGATGAACGAACGTCTCTCCACATGCTCAGTTCTGAGAGATATGTGTGTTTGAAAGCCGTCCTTCACCTAGCTTGTTGGGAACACAAAGTTTCTTTTCAGTTGCAAACTCCATTCCATACATATATATGGGGAGGTACTAGCTCCAACTCGGTTTTACAGTGAAAACTGCAGGAACTTCAAACCAGCACTAGGAAACAGACTGATAAACCAGAGTAAAAGTTTCTCCTGCAACCCGTTCCCTTTGTGCTAGATGAACGAACGTCTCTCCACATGCTCAGTTCTGAGAGATAAGTGTGTGTGAAAGCCGTAATTCACCTAGCTTGTTGGGAACACAAAGTTTTTTTCAGTTGCAAACTCCACTCCATACATATTTATGGGGTGGTACTAGCTCCAACTCGGTTTCACAGTAAAAACTGCAGGAACTTCAAACCGGCACTAGGAAACAGACTGAGAAACCAGAGTAAAAGTTCCTCCTGCAAACCTTTCCGTTTGTGCTAGATGAACGAACGTCTCTCCACATGCTCAGTTCTGAGAGATAAGTGTGTGTGAAAGCTGTCCTTCACCTAGCTTGTTGGGAACACAAAGTTTCTTTTCAGTTGCAAACTCCACTCCGTACATATATATGGGGAGGTACTAGCTCCAACTCGGTTTCACAGTGAAAACTGCAGGAACTTCAAACCGGCACTAGGAAACAGACTGAGCAACCAGAGTTAAAGTTTCTCCTGCAACCCGTTCCGTTTGTGCTAGATGAACGAACGTCTCTCCACATGTTCAGTTCTGAGAGATAAGTGTGTGTGAAAGCCGTACTTCACCTAGCTTCTTGGGAACACAAAGTTTCTTTTCAGTGGCAAACTCCACTCCATACATATCTATGGGGAGATACTAGCTCCAACTCTGTTTTATAGTGAAAACTGCAGGAACTTCAAACCGGAACTAGGAACAGACTGAGAAACCAGAGTAAAAGTTTCTCCTGCAACCCGTTCCTTTTGTGCTAGATGAACGAACATCTCTCCACATACTCAGTTCTAAGAGATAAGTGTGTGTGAAAGCCGTCCTTCACCTAGCGTGTTGGGAACACAAATTTTCTTTTCAGTTGCAAACTCCACTCCATACATATCTATGGGGAGGTACTAGCTCCAACTCGGTTTTACAGTGAAAACTGCAGGAACTTCAAACCGGCACTAATAAACAGACTGAGCAACCAGAGTAAAAGTTTCTCCTGCAACCCGTTCCGTTTGTGCTAGATGAACGAACGTCTCTCCACATGCTCAGTTCTGAGAGATAAGTGTGTGTGAAAGCCGTCCTTCACCTAGCTTGTTGGGAAAACAAAGTTTCTTTTCAGTTGCAAACTCCACTCCATACATATCTATGGGGAGGTACCAGCTCCAACTCTGTTTTACAGTAAAAACTGCAGTAACTTCCAACCGGAACTAGGAACAGTGTGAGAAACCAGAGTAAAAGTTTCTCCTGCAACCCGTTCCATTTGTGCTACATGAACGAACGTCTCTCCACATGCTCAGTTCTGAGAGATAAGTGTGTGTGAAAGCCGTCCTTCAACTAGCTTGTTGGGTACACAAAGTTTCTTTTCAGTTGCAAACTCCACTCCATACATATCTATGGGGAGGTACTAGCTCCAACTCCGTTTTACAGTGAAAACTGCAGGAACTTCAAACCGGCACTAGGAAACAGACTGAGAAGCCAGAGTAAAAGTTTCTCCTGCAACCCGTTCCCTTTGTGCTACATGAACGAACGTCTCTCCACATGCTCAGTTCTGAGAGATAAGTGTGTTTGAAAGCCGTAATTCACCTAGCTTGTTGGGAACACAAAGTTTTTTTCAGTTGCAAACTCCACTCCATACATATCTATGGGGAGGTACTAGCTCCAACTCGGTTTCACAGTGAAAACTGCAGGAACTTCAAACCGGCACTAGGAAACAGACTGAGAAACCAGAGTAAAAGTTTCTCCTGCAAACCATTCCCTTTGTGCTAGATGAACGAACGTCTCTCCACATGCTCAGTTCTGAGAGATAAGTGTGTGTGAAAGCTGTCCTTCACCTAGCTTGTTGGGAACACAAAGTTTCTTTTCAGTTGCAAACTCCACTCCATACATATATATGGGGAGGTACTAGCTCCAACTCGGTGTTACAGTGAAAACTGCAGGAACTTCAAACCGGCACTAGGAAACAGACTGAGCAAGCAGAGTAAAAGTTTCTCCTGCAACCCGTTCCCTATGTGCTAGATGAACGAACGTCTCTCCACATGCTCAGTTCTGAGAGATAAGTGTGTGTGAAAGCCGTCCTTCAACTAGCTTGTTGGGAACACAAAGTTTCTTTTCAGTTGCAAACTCCACTCCATACATATCTATGGGGAGGTACTAGCTCCAACTCTGTTTTACAGTGAAAACTGCCGTAACTTCAAACCGGAACTAGGAACAGACTGAGAAACCAGAGTAAATGTTTCTCCTGCAACCCGTTACATTTGTGCTACATGAACGAACGTCTCTCCACATGCTCAGTTCTGAGAGATAAGTGTGTGTGAAAGCCGTCCTTCACCTAGCTTGTTGGGAACACAAAGTTTCTTTTCAGTTGCAAACTCCACTCCATACATATCTATGGGGAGGTACTAGCTCCAACTCGGTTTTACAGTGAAAACTGCAGGAACTTCAAACCGGCACTAGGAAACAGACTGAGAAACCAGAGTAAAAGTTTCCCCTGCAACCCGTTCCCTTTGTGCTAGATGAACGAACGTCTCTCCACATGCTCAGTTCTGAGAGATAAGTGTGTGTGAAAGCCGTAATTCACCTAGCTTGTTGGGAACACAAAGTTTTTTTCAGTTGCACCCTCCACTCCATACATATCTATGGGGAGGTACTAGCTCCAACTCGGTTTCACAGTGAAAACTGCAGGAACTTCAAACCGGCACTAGGAAACAGACTGAGAAACCAGAGTAAAAGTTTCTCCTGCAACCCGTTCCCTTTGTGCTAGATGAACGAACGTCTCTCCACATGCTCAGTTCTGAGAGATAAGTGTGTGTGAAAGCTCTCCTTCACCTAGCTTGTTGGGAACACAAAGTTTCTTTTCAGTTGCAAACTCCACTCCATACATATATATAGGGACGTACTAGCTCCAACTCGGTTTTACAGTGAAAACTGCAGGAACTTCAAACCGGCACTAGGAAACAGACTGAGAAACCAGAGTAAAAGTTTCTCCTGCAACCCGTTCCGTTTGTGCTAGATGAACGAACGTCTCTCCACATGCTCAGTTCTGAGAGATAAGTGTGTGTGAAAGCCGTCCTTCACCTAGCTTGTTGGGAACAGAAAGTTTCTTTTCAGCTGCAAACTCCACTCCATACATATATATGGGGAGGTACTAGCTCCAACTCGGTTTTACAGTGAAAACTGCAGGAACTTCAAACCGGCACTAGGAAACAGACTGGGAAACCAGAGTAAAAGTTTCTCCTGCAACCCGTTCCGTTTGTGCTAGATGAACGAACGTCTCTCCACATGCTCAGTTCTGAGAGATAAGTGTGTGTGAAAGCCGTCCTTCAACTAGCTTGTTGGGAACACATAGTTTCTTTTCAGTTGCAAACTCCACTCCATACATATCTATGGGGAGGTACTAGCTCCAACTCTGTTTTACAGTGAAAACTGCCGTAACTTCAAACCAGAACTAGGAACAGACTGGGAAACCAGAGTAAAAGTTTCTCCTGCAACCCGTTCCGTTTGTGCTAGATGAACGAACGTCTCTCCACATGCTCAGTTCTGAGAGATAAGTGTGTGTGAAAGCCGTCCTTCACCTAGCTTGTTGGGAAAACAAAGTTTCTTTTCAGTTCCAAACTCCACTCCATACATATCTATGGGGAGGTACCAGCTCCAACTCTGTTTTACAGTAAAAACTGCAGTAACTTCCAACCGGAACTAGGAACAGTGTGAGAAACCAGAGTAAAAGTTTCTCCTGCAACCCGTTCCATTTGTGCTACATGAACGAACGTCTCTCCACATGCTCAGTTCTGAGAGATAAGTGTGTGTGAAAGCCGTCCTTCACCTAGCTTGTTGGGAACACAAAGTTTCTTTTCAGTTGCAAACTCCACTCCATACATATATATGTGGAGGTACTAGCTCCAACTCTGTTTTACAGTGAAAACTGCAGGAAATTCAAACCGGCACTTGGAAACAGACTGAGCAACCAGAGTAAAAGTTTCTCCTGCAACCCGTTTCGTTTGTGCTAGATGAACGAACGTCTCTCCACATGCTCAGTTCTAAGAGATAAGTGTGTGTGAAAGCCGTCCTTCAACTAGCTTGTTGGGAACACAAAGTTTCTTTTCAGTTGCAAACTCCACTCCATACATATCTATGGGGAGGTACTAGCTCCAACTCCGTTTTACAGTGAAAACTGCAGGAACTTCAAACCGGCACTAGGAAACAGACTGAGAAACCAGAGTAAAAGTTTCTCCTGCAACCCGTTCCCTTTGTGCTAGATGAACGAACGTATCTCCACATGCTCAGTTCTGAGAGATAAGTGTGTTTGAAAGCCGTAATTCACCTAGCTTGTTGGGAACACAAAGTTTTTTTCAGTTGCAAACTCCACTCCATACATATCTATGGGGAGGTACTAGCTCCAACTCGGTTTCACAGTGAAAACTGCAGGAACTTCAAACCGGCACTAGGAAACAGACTGAGAAACCAGAGTAAAAGTTTCTCCTGCAAACCATTCCCTTTGTGCTAGATGAACGAACGTCTCTCCACATGCTCAGTTCTGAGAGATAAGTGTGTGTGAAAGCTGTCCTTCACCTAGCTTGTTGGGAACACAAAGTTTCTTTTCAGTTGCAAACTCCACTCCATACATATATATGGGGAGGTACTAGCTCCAACTCGGTGTTACAGTGAAAACTGCAGGAACTTCAAACCGGCACTAGGAAACAGACTGAGCAACCAGAGTAAAAGTTTCTCCTGCAACCCGTTCCCTATGTGCTAGATGAACGAACGTCTCTCCACATGCTCAGTTCTGAGAGATAAGTGTGTGTGAAAGCCGTCCTTCAACTAGCTTGTTGGGAACACAAAGTTTCTTTTCAGTTGCAAACTCCACTCCATACATATCTATGGGGAGGTACTAGCTCCAACTCTGTTTTACAGTGAAAACTGCCGTAACTTCAAACCGGAACTAGGAACAGACTGAGAAACCAGAGTAAATGTTTCTCCTGCAACCCGTTACATTTGTGCTACATGAACGAACGTCTCTCCACATGCTAAGTTCTGAGAGATAAGTGTGTGTGAAAGCCGTCCTTCACCTAGCTTGTTGGGAACACAAAGTTTCTTTTCAGTTGCAAACTCCACTCCATACATATCTATGGGGAGGTACTAGCTCCAACTCGGTTTTACAGTGAAAACTGCAGGAACTTCAAACCGGCACTAGGAAACAGACTGAGAAACCAGAGTAAAAGTTTCTCCTGCAACCCGTTCCCTTGGTGCTAGATGAACGAACGTCTCTCCACATGCTCAGTTCTGAGAGATAAGTGTGTGTGAATGCCGTAATTCACCTAGCTTGTTGGGAACACAAAGTTTTTTTCAGTTGCACCCTCCACTCCATACATATCTATGGGGAGGTACTAGCTCCAAATCGGTTTCACAGTGAAAACTGCAGGAACTTCAAACCGGCACTAGGAAACAGACTGAGAAACCAGAGTAAAAGTTTCTCCTGCAACCCGTTCCCTTTGTGCTAGATGAACGAACGTCTCTCCACATGCTCAGTTCTGAGAGATAAGTGTGTGTGAATGCTCTCCTTCACCTAGCTTGTTGGGAACACAAAGTTTCTTTTCAGTTGCAAACTCCACTCCATACATATATATAGGGAGGTACTAGCTCCAACTCGGTTTTACAGTGAAAACTGCAGGAACTTCAAACCGGCACTAGGAAAGAGACTGAGAAACCAGAGTAAAAGTTTCTCCTGCAACCCGTTCCGTTTGTGCTAGATGAACGAACGTCTCTCCACATGCTCAGTTCTGAGAGATAAGTGTGTGTGAAAGCCGTCCTTCACCTAGCTTGTTGGGAACAGAAAGTTTCTTTTCAGCTGCAAACTCCACTCCATACATATATATGGGGAGGTACTAGCTCCAACTCGGTTTTACAGTGAAAACTGCAGGAACTTCAAACCGGCACTAGGAAACAGACTGGGAAACCAGAGTAAAAGTTTCTCCTGCAACCCGTTCCGTTTGTGCTAGATGAACGAACGTCTCTCCACATGCTCAGTTCTGAGAGATTTGTGTGTGTGAAAGCCGTCCTTCACCTAGCTTGTTGGGAACACAAAGTTTCTTTTCAGTTGCAAACTCCACTCCATACATATCTATGGGGAGGTACAAGCTCCAACTCGGTTTTACAGTGAAAACTGCAGGAACTTCAAACCGGCACTAGGAAACAGACTGAGCAACCAGAGTAAAAGTTTCTCCTGCAAACCGTTCCGTTTGTGCTAGATGAACGAACGTCTCTCCACATGCTCAGTTCTGAGAGATAAGTGTGTGTGAAAGCCGTCCTTCACCTAGCTTGTTGGGAACACAAAGTTTCTTTTCAGTTGCAAACTCCACTCCATACATATCTATGGGGAGGTACGAGCTCCAACTCTGTTTTACAGTGAAAACTGCAGTAACTTCAAACCGGAACTAGGAACAGACTGAGAAACCAGAGTAAAAGTTTCTCCTGCAACCCGTTCCATTTGTGTTACATGAACGAACGTCTCTCCACATGCTCAGTTCTGAGAGATTTGTGTGTGTGAAAGCCGTCCTTCACCTAGCTTGTTGGGAACACAAAGTTTCTTTTCAGTTGCAAACTCCACTCCATACATATCTATGGATAGGTACTAGCTCCAACTCGGTTTTACAGTGAAAACTGCAGGAAATTCAAACCGGCACTATGAAACAGACTGAGAAACCAGAGTAAAAGTTTCTCCTGCAACCCGTTCCCTTTGTGCTAGATGAACGAACGTCTCTCCACATGCTCAGTTCTGAGAGATATGTGTGTTTGAAAGCCGTCCTTCACCTAGCTTGTTGGGAACACAAAGTTTCTTTTCAGTTGCAAACTCCATTCCATACATATATATGGGGAGGTAGTAGCTCCAAATCGGTTTTACAGTGAAAACTGCAGGAACTTCAAACCAGCACTAGGAAACAGACTGAGAAACCAGAGTAAAAGTTTCTCCTGCAAACCGTTCCCTTTGTGCTAGATGAACGAACGTCTCTCCACATGCTCAGTTCTGAGAGATAAGTGTGTGTGAAAGCCGTAATTCACCTAGCTTTTTGGGAACACAAAGTTTTTTTCAGTTGCAAACTCCACTCCATACATATTTATGGGGTGGTACTAGCTCCAACTCGGTTTCACAGTGAAAACTGCAGGAACTTCAAACCGGCACTAGGAAACAGACTGAGAAACCAGAGTAAAAGTTCCTCCTGCAAACCTTTCCGTTTGTGCTAGATGAACGAACGTCTCTCCACATGCTCAGTTCTGAGAGATAAGTGTGTGTGAAAGCTGTCCTTCACCTAGCTTGTTGGGAAAACAAAGTTTCTTTTCAGTTGCAAACTCCACTCCGTACATATATATGGGGAGGAACTAGCTCCAACTCGGTTTCACAGTGAAAACTGCAGGAACTTCAAACCGGCACTAGGAAACAGACTGAGAAACCAGAGTTAAAGTTTCTCCTGCAACCCGTTCCGTTTGTGCTAGATGAACGAACGTCTCTCCACATGTTCAGTTCTGAGAGATAAGTGTGTGTGAAAGCCGTACTTCACCTAGCTTCTTGGGAACACAAAGTTTCTTTTCAGTTGCAAACTCCACTCCATACATATCTATGGGGAGATACTAGCTCCAACTCTGTTTTATAGTGAAAACTGCAGGAACTTCAAACCGGAACTAGGAACAGACTGAGAAACCAGAGTAAAAGTTTCTCCTGCAACCCGTTCCATTTGTGTTACATGAACGAACGTCTCTCCACATGCTCAGTTCTGAGAGATAAGTGTGTGTGAAAGCCGTCCTTCACCTAGCTTGTTGGGAACACAAAGTTTCTTTTCAGTTGCAAACTCCACTCCATACATATCTATGGGGAGGTACAAGCTCCAACTCGGTTTTACAGTGAAAACTGCAGGAACTTCAAACCGGCACTAGGAAACAGACTGAGCAACCAGAGTAAAAGTTTCTCCTGCAAACCGTTCCGTTTGTGCTAGATGAACGAACGTCTCTCCACATGCTCAGTTCTGAGAGATAAGTGTGTGTGAAAGCCGTCCTTCACCTAGCTTGTTGGGAACACAAAGTTTCTTTTCAGTTGCAAACTCCACTCCATACATATCTATGGGGAGGTACGAGCTCCAACTCTGTTTTTCAGTGAAAACTGCAGTAACTTCAAACCGGAACTAGGAACAGAATGAGAAACCAGAGTAAAAGTTTCTCCTGCAACCCGTTCCATTTGTGTTACATGAACGAACGTCTCTCCACATGCTCAGTTCTGAGAGATTTGTGTGTGTGAAAGCCGTCCTTCACCTAGCTTGTTGGGAACACAAAGTTTCTTTTCAGTTGCAAACTCCACTCCATACATATCTATGGATAGGTACTAGCTCCAACTCGGTTTTACAGTGAAAACTGCAGGAAATTCAAACCGGCACTATGAAACAGACTGAGAAACCAGAGTAAAAGTTTCTCCTGCAACCCGTTCCCTTTGTGCTAGATGAACGAACGTCTCTCCACATGCTCAGTTCTGAGAGATATGTGTGTTTGAAAGCCGTCCTTCACCTAGCTTGTTGGGAACACAAAGTTTCTTTTCAGTTGCAAACTCCATTCCATACATATATATGGGGAGGTACTAGCTCCAACTCGGTTTTACAGTGAAAACTGCAGGAACTTCAAACCAGCACTAGGAAACAGACTGAGAAACCAGAGTAAAAGTTTCTCCTGCAAACCGTTCCCTTTGTGCTAGATGAACGAACGTCTCTCCACATGCTCAGTTCTGAGAGATAAGTGTGTGTGAAAGCCGTAATTCACCTAGCTTGTTGGGAACACAAAGTTTTTTTCAGTTGCAAACTCCACTCCATACATATTTATGGGGTGGTACTAGCTCCAACTCGGTTTTACAGTGAAAACTGCAGGAACTTCAAACCGGCACTAGGAAACAGACTGAGAAACCAGAGTAAAAGTTCCTCCTGCAAACCTTTCCGTTTGTGCTAGATGAACGAACGTCTCTCCACATGCTCAGTTCTGAGAGATAAGTGTGTGTGAAAGCTGTCCTTCACCTAGCTTGTTGGGAACACAAAGTTTCTTTTCAGTTGCAAACTCCACTCCATACATATCTATGGATAGGTACTAGCTCCAACTCGGTTTTACAGTGAAAACTGCAGGAAATTCAAACCGGCACTATGAAACAGACTGAGAAACCAGAGTAAAAGTTTCTCCTGCAACCCGTTCCATTTGTGTTACATGAACGAACGTCTCTCCACATGCTCAGTTCTGAGAGATAAGTGTGTGTGAAAGCCGTCCTTCACCTAGCTTGTTGGGAACACAAAGTTTCTATTCAGTTGCAAACTCCACTCCATACATATTTATGGGGAGGTACTAGCTCCAACTCGGTTTTACAGTGAAAACTGCAGGAACTTCAAACCGGCACTAGGAAACAGACTGAGAATCCAGAGTAAAAATTTCTTCTGCAACCCTTTCCCTTTGTGCTAGATGAACGAACGTCTCTCCACATGCTCAGTTCTGAGAGATAAATGTGTGTGAAAGCCGTTCTTCACCTAGCTTGTTGGGAACACAAAGTTTCTTTTCAGTTGCAAACTCCACTCCATACATATATATGGGTTGGTACTAGCTCCAACACTCTTTTACAGTGAAAACTGCAGGAACTTCAAACCAGCACTAGGAAACAGACTGAGAAACCACAGTAAAAGTTTCTACTGCAACCCGTTCCATTTGTGCTAGATGAACGAACGTCTCTCCACATGCTCAGTTCTGAGAGATAAGTGTGTGTGAAAGCTGACCTTCACCTAGCTTGTTGGGAACACAAATTTTCTTTTCAGTTGCAAACTCCACTCCATACATATCTATGGGGAGGTACTAGCTCCAACTCGGTTTTACAGTGAAAAATGCAGGAACTTCAAACCGGCACTAGGAAACACACTGAGAATCCAGAGTAAAAATTTCTTCTGCAAACCGTTCCCTTTGGGCTAGATGAACGAACGTCTCTCCACATGCTCAGTTCTGAGAGATAAATGTGTGTGAAAGCCGTTCTTCAACTAGATTGTTGGGAACACAAAGTTTCTTTTCAGTTGCAAATTCCAATCCATACATATATATGGGGAGGTACCAGCTCCAACTAGATTTTACAGTGAAAACTGCAGGAACTTCAAACCGGCACTAGGAAACAGACTGAGAACCAGAGTAAAAGTTTCTCCTGCAACCCGTTCCCTTTGTGCTAGATGAACGAACGTCTCTCCACATGCTCAGTTCTGAGAGATAAGTGTGTGTGAAAGCCGTCCTTCACCTAGCTTGTTGGGAACACAAAGTTTCTTTTCAGTTGCAAACTCCACTCCATACATATCTATGTGGAGGTACGAGCTCCAACTCTGTTTTACAGTGAAAACTGCAGAAACTTCAAAACGGAACTAGGAACAGACTGAGAAACCAGAGTAAAAGTTTCTCCTGCAACCCGTTCCATTTGTGTTACATGAACGAACGTCTCTCCACATGCTCAGTTCTGAGAGATAAGTGTGTGTGAAAGCCGTCCTTCACCTAGCTTGTTGGGAACACAAAGTTTCTTTTCAGTTGCAAACTCCACTCCATACATATCTATGGATAGGTACTAGCTCCAACTCGGTTTTACAGTGAAAACTGCAGGAAATTCAAACCGGCACTATGAAACAGACTGAGAAACCAGAGTAAAAGTTTCTCCTGCAACCCGTTCCCTTTGTGCTAGATGAACGAACGTCTCTCCACATGCTCAGTTCTGAGAGATAAGTGTGTGTGAAAGCCGTAATTCACCTAGCTTGTTGGGAACACAAAGTTTTTTTCAGTTGCAAACTCCACTCCATACATATTTATGGGGTGGTACTAGCTCCAACTCGGTTTCACAGTGAAAACTGCAGGAACTTAAAACCGGCACTAGGAAACAGACTGAGCAACCAGAGTAAAAGTTTCTCCTGCAACCCGTTCCGTTTGTGCTAGATGAACGAACGTCTCTCCACATGCTCAGTTCTGAGAGATAAGTGTGTGTGAAAGCCGTCCTTCACCTAGCTTGTTGGGAACACAAAGTTTCTTTTCAGTTGCAAACTCCACTCCACATATCTATGGGGAGGTACTAGCTCCAACTCTGTTTTACAGTGAAAACTGCCGTAACTTCAAACCGGAACTAGGAACAGACTGAGAAACCAGAGTAATAGTTTCTCCTGCAACACGTTCCATTTGTGCTACATGAACGAACATCTCTCCTCATGCTCAGTTCTGAGGGATATGTGTGTGTGAAAGCCGCCCTTCACCTAGCTTGTTGGGAACACAAAGTTTCTTTTCAGTTGCAAACTCCACTCCATACATATCTATGGGGAGGTACTAGCTCCAACTCGGTTTTACAGTGAAAACTGCAGGAACTTCAAACCGGCACTAGGAAACAGAATGAGCAACCAGAGTTAAAGTTTCTCCTGCAACCCGTTCCGTTTGTGCTAGATGAACGAACGTCTCTCCACATGTTCAGTTCTGAGAGATAAGTGTGTGTGAAAGCCGTACTTCACCTAGCTTCTTGGGAACACAAAGTTTCTTTTCAGTTGCAAACTCCACTCCATACATATCTATGGGGAGGTACTAGCTCCAACTCTGTTTTATAGTGAAAACTGCAGAAACTTCAAACCGGAACTAGGAACAGACTGAGAAACCAGAGTAAAAGTTTCTCCTGCAACCCGTTCCATTTGTGTTACATGAACGAACGTCTCTCCACATGCTCAGTTCTGAGAGATAAGTGTGTGTGAAAGCCGTCCTTCACCTAGCTTGTTGGGAACACAAAGTTTCTTTTCAGTTGCAAACTCCACACCATACATATCTATGGGGAGGTACTAGCTCCAACTCGGTTTTACAGTGAAAACTGCAGGAAATTCAAACCGGCACTAGGAAACAGACTGAGAAACCAGAGTAAAATTTTCTCCGGCAACCCGTTCCCTTTGTGCTAGATGAACGAACGTCTCTCCACATGCTCAGTTCTGAGAGATAAGTGTGTTTGAAAGCCGTCCTTCACCTAGCTTGTTCGGAACACAAAGTTTCTTTTCAGTTGCAATATCCATTCCATACATATATATGGGGAGGTACTAGCTCCAACTCGGTTTTACAGTGAAAACTGCAGGAACTTCAAACCAGCACTAGGAAACAGACTGAGAAACCAGAGTAAAAGTTTCTCCTGCAACCCGTTCCCTTTGTGCTAGATGAACGAACGTCTCTCCACATGCTCAGTTCTGAGAGATAAGTGTGTGTGAAAGCTGTCCTTCACCTAGCTTGTTGGGAACACAAATTTTCTTTTCAGTTGCAAACTCCACTCCATACATATCTATGGGGAGGTACTAGCTCCAACTCGGTTTTACAGTGAAAACTGCAGGAACTTCAAACCGGCACTAGGAAACAGACTGAGCAACCAGAGTAAAAGTTTCTCCTGCAACCCGTTCCGTTTGTGCTAGATGAACAAACGTCTCTCCACATGCTCAGTTCTGAGAGATAAGTGTGTGTGAAAGCCGTCCTTCACCTAGCTTGTTGGGAACACAAAGTTTCTTTTCAGATGCAAACTCCACTCCATACATATATATGGGGAGGTACTAGCTCCAACTCTGTTTTACAGTGAAAAGTGCAGGAACTTCAAACCGGCACTAGGAAACAGACTGGGAAACCAGAGTAAAAGTTTCTCCTGAAACCCATTCCCTTTGTGCTAGATGAACGAACGTCTCTCCACATGCTCAGTTCTGAGAGATAAGTGTGTGTGAAAGCCGCCCTTCACCTAGCTTGTTGGGAACACAAAGTTTCTATTCAGTTTCAAACTCCACTCCATACATATCTATGGGGAGGTACTAGCTCCAACTCGGTTTTACAGTGAAAACTGCAGGAACTTCAAACATGCACTAGGAAACAGACTGAGAATCCAGAGTAAAAATTTCTTCTGCAACCCGTTCCCTTTGTGCTAGATGAACGAACGTCTCTCCACATGCTCAGTTCTGAGAGATAAATGTGTGTGAAAGCCGTTCTTCACCTAGCTTGTTGGGAACACAAAGTTTCTTTTCAGTTGCAAACTCCACTCCATACATATATATGGGTTGGTACTAGCTCCAACACTGTTTTACAGTGAAAACTGCAGGAACTTCAAACCAGCACTAGGAAACAGACTGAGAAACCACAGTAAAAGTTTCTACTGCAACCCGTTCCCTTTGTGCTAGATGAACGAACGTCTCTCCACATGCTCAGTTCTGAGAGATAAGTGTGTGTGAAAGCTGTCCTTCACCTAGCTTGTTGGGAACACAAATTTTCTTTTCAGTTGCAAACTCCACTCCATACATATCTATGGGGAGGTACTAGCTCCAACTCGGTTTTACAGTGAAAAATGCAGGAACTTCAAACCGGCACTAGGAAACAGACTGAGAATCCAGAGTAAAAATTTCTTCTGCAACCCGATCCCTTTGGGCTAGATGAACGAACGTCTCTCCACATGCTCAGTTCTGAGAGATAAATGTGTGTGAAAGCCGTTCTTCAACTAGATTGTTGGGAACACAAAGTTTCTTTTCAGTTGCAAATTCCACTCCATACATATATATGGGGAGGTACCAGCTCCAACTCGATTTTACAGTGAAAACTGCAGGAACTTCAAACCGGTCTAGGAAACACACTGAGAAACCAGAGTAAAAGTTTCTCCTGCAACCCGTTCCCTTTGTGCTAGATGAACGAACGTCTCTCCACATGCTCAGTTCTGAGAGATAAATGTGTGTGAAAGCCGTTCTTCACCTAGCTTGTTGGGAACACAGAGTTTCTTTTCAGTTGCAAACTCCACTCCATACATATATATGGGGTGGTACTAGCTCCAACACAGTTTTACAGTGAAAACTGCAGGAACTTCAAACCAGCACTAGGAAACAGACTGAGAAACCAGAGTAAAATTTCTCCTGCAACCCGTTCCCATTGTGCTAGATGAACGAACGTCTCTCCACATGCTCAGTTCTGAGAGATAAGTGTGTGTGAAAGCCGTCGTTCAACTAGCTTGTTGGGAACACAAAGTTTCTATTCAGTTGCAAACTCCACTCCATACATATCTATGGGGAGGTACTAGCTCCAACTCGGTTTTACAGTGAAAACTGCAGGAACTTCAAACCGGCACTAGGAAACAGACTGAGAATCCAGAGTAAAAATTTCTTCTGCAACCCATTCCCTTTGTGCTAGATGAACGAACGTCTCTCCACATGCTCAGTTCTGAGAGATAAATGTGTGTGAAAGCCGTTCTTCACCTAGCTTGTTGGGAACACAAAGTTTCTTTTCAGTTGCAAACTCCACTCCATACATATATATGGGTTGGTACTATTCCAACACTGTTTTACAGTGAAAACTGCAGGAACTTCAAACCAGCACTAGGAAACAGACTGAGAAACCACAGTAAAAGTTTCTCCTGCAACCCGTTCCCTTTGTGCTAGATGAACGAACGTCTCTCCACATGCTCAGTTCTGAGAGATAAGTGTGTGTGAAAGCTGTACTTCACCTAGCTTGTTGGGAACACAAATTTTCTTTTCAGTTGCAAACTCCACTCCATACATATCTATGGGGAGGTACTAGCTCCAACTCGGTTTTAAAGTGAAAACTGCAGGAACTTCAAACCGGCACTAGGAAACAGACTGAGCAACCAAAGTAAAAGTTTCTCCTGCAACCCGTTCCGTTTGTGCTAGATGAACGAACGTCTCTCCACATGCTCAGTTCTGAAAAATAAGTGTGTGTGAAAGCCGTCCTTCACCTAGCTTGTTGGGAACACAAAGTTTCTTTTCAGATGCAAACTCCACTCCATACATATCTATGGGGATGTACCAGCTCCAACTCGATTTTACAGTGAAAACTGCAGGAACTTCAAAACGGCACTAGGAAACAGACTGAGAAACAAGAGTAAAAGTTTCTCCTGCAACCCGTTCCCTTTGTGCTAGATGAACGAACGTCTCTCCACATGCTCAGTTCTGAGAGATAAATGTGTGTGAAAGCCGTTCTTCACCTAGCTTGTTGGGAACACAGAGTTTCTTTTCAGTTGCAAACTCCACTCCATACATATATATGGGGTGGTACTAGCTCCAACACAGTTTTACAGTGAAAACTGCAGGAACTTCAAACCAGCACTAGGAAACAGACTGAGAAACCAGAGTAAAAGTTTCTCCTGCAACCCGTTCCCTTTGTGCTAGATGAACGAACGTCTCTCCACATGCTCAGTTCTGAGAGATAAGTGTGTGTGAAAGCCGTCCTTCACCTAGCTTGTTGGGAACACAAAGTTTCTTTTCAGTTGCAAACTCCACTCCATACATATCTATGGGGAGGTACTAGCTCCAACTCGGTTTTACAGTGAAAACTGCAGGAACTTCAAACCGGCACTAGGAAACAGACTGAGAATCCAGAGTAAAAATTTCTTCTGCAATCCGTTCCCTTTTTGCTAGATGAACGAACGTCTCTCCACATGCTCAGTTCTGAGAGATAAATGTGTGTGAAAGCGGTTCTTCACCTAGCTTGTTGGGAACACAAAGTTCCTTTTCAGATGCAAACTCCTCTCCATACATATATATGGGTTGGTACTAGCTCCAAAACTGTTTTACAGTGAAAACTGCAGGAACTTCAAACCAGCACTAGGAAACAGACTGAGAAACCAGAGTAAAAGTTTCTACTGCAACCCGTTCCATTTGTGCTAGATGAACGAACGTCTCTCCACATGCTCAGTTCTGAGAGATAAGTGTGTGTGAAAGCTGTCCTTCACCTAGCTTGTTGGGAACGCAAAGTTTCTTTTCAGTTGCAAACTTCACTCCATACAAATATATGGGGAGGTACTAGCTCCAACTCCGTTTTACAGTGAAAACTGCAGGAACTTCAAACCGGCACTAGGAAACAGACTGAGAAACCAGAGTAAAAGTTACTCCTACAACCCTTTTCGTTTGTGCTAGATGAACGAACGTCCCTCCACATGCTCAGTTCTGAGAGATAAGTGTGTGTGAAAGCCGTCCTTCACCTAGCTTGTTGGGAACACAAAGTTTCTTTCCAGTTGCAAATTCCACTCCATACTTATATATGGGGAGGTACCAGCTCCAACTCGGTTTTACAGTGAAAACTGCAGGAACTTCAAACCGGCACTAGGAAACAGACTGAGAAACCAGAGAAAAAGTTTCTTCTGCAACACGTTCCCTTTGTGCTAGATGAACGAACGTCTCTCCACATGCTCAGTTCTGAGAGATAAGTGTGTGTGAAAGCCGTCCTTCACCTAGCTTGTTAGGAACACAAAGTTTTTTTCACTTGCAAAGTCCACTCCATACATATCTATGAGGAGGTACTAGCTCCAACTCGGTTTCACAGTGAAAACTGCAGGAACTTCAAACCGGCACTAGGAAACAGACTGAGAACCCAGAGTAAAAGTTTCTCCTGCAACCCGTTCCCTTTGTGCTAGATGAACGAACGTCTCTCCACATGCTCAGTTCTGAGAGATAAGTGTGTGTGAAAGCTGTCCTTCACATAGCTTGTTGGGAACACAAAGTTTCTTTTCAGTTGCAAACTCCACTCCATACATATCTATGGGGAGGTACTAGCTCCAACTCGGTTTTACAGTGAAAACTGCAGGAACTTCAAACCGGCACTAGGAAACAGACTGAGCAACCAGAGTAAAAGTTTCTCCTGCAACCCGTTCCGTTTGTGCTAGATGAACGAACGTCTCTCCACATGCTCAGTTCTGAGAGATATGTGTGTGTGAAAGCCGTCCTTCACCTAGCTTGTTGGGAACACAAAGTTTCTTTTCAGTTGCAAACCCCACTCCATACATATATATGGGGAGGTACTAGCTCCAACTCTGTTTTACAGTGAAAAGTGCAGGAACTTCAAACCGGCACTAGGAAACAGACTGAGAAACCAGAGTAAAAGTTTCTCCTGCAACCCATTCCCTTTGTGCTAGATGAACGAACGTCTCTCCACATGCTCAGTTCTGAGAGATAAGTGTGTGTGAAAGCCGTCCTTCAACTAGCTTGTTGGGAACACAAAGTTTCTTTTCAGTTGCAAACTCCACTCCATACATATCTACGGGGAGGTACAAGCTCCAACTCGGTTTTACAGTGAAAACTGCAGGAACTTCAAACCGGCACTAGGAAACAGACTGAGAAACCAGAGTAAAAGTTTCTCCTGCAACCCGTTCCCTTTGTGCTAGATGAACGAACGTCTCTCCACATGCTCAGTTCTGAGAGATAAGTGTGTGTGAAAGCCGTACTTCACCGAGCTTGTTGGGAACACAAAGTTTCTCTTCAGTTGCAAACTCCACTCCATACATATATATGGGGAGGTACCAGCTCCAACTCGATTTTACAGTGAAAACTGCAGGAACATCATACCGGCACTAGGAAACAGACTGAGAAACCAGAGTAAAAGTTACTCCTGCAACCCGTTCCCTTTGTGCTAGATGAACGAACGTCTCTCCACATGCTCAGTTCTGAGAGATAAATGTGTGTGAAAGCCGTTTTTCGCCTAGCTTGTTGGGAACACAGAGTTTCTTTTCATTTGCAAACTCCACTCCATACATATGTATGGGGAGGTAATAGCTCCAACTCGGTTTTACAGTGAAAACTGCAGGAACTACAAACCGGCACTAGGAAACAGACTGAGAAACCAGAGAAAAAGTTTCTTCTGCAAAACTTTCCCTTTGTGCTAGATGAACGAACGTCTCTCCACATGCTCAGTTCTGAGAGATAAGTGTGTGTGAAAGCCGTCCTTCACCTAGCTTGTTGGGAACACAAAGTTTTTTTCACTTGCAAAGTCCACTCCATACATATCTGTGAGGAGGTACTAGCTCCAACTCGGTTTCACAGTGAAAACTGCAGGAACTTCAAACCGGCACTAGGAAACAGACTGAGAAACCAGAGTAAAATTTCTCCTGCAACCCGTTCCCTTTCTGCTAGATGAACGAACGTCTCTCCACATGCTCAGTTCTGAGAGATAAGTGTGTGTGAAAGCTGTCCTTCACCTAGCTTGTTGGGAACACAAAGTTTCTTTTCAGTTGCAAACCCAACTCCATACATATCTATGGGGAGGTACTAGCTCCAACACGGTTTTACAGTGAAAACTGCAGGAACTTCAAACCGGCACTAGGAAACAGACTGAGCAACCAGAGTAAATGTTTCTCCTGCAACCCGTTCCGTTTGTGCTAGATGAACGAACGTCTCTCCACATGCTCAGTTCTGAGAGATAAGTGTGTGTGAAAGCCGTCCTTTACCTAACTTGTTGGGAACACAAAGGTTCTTTTCAGTTGCAAACTCCACTCCATACATATATATGGGGAGGTACTAGCTCCAACTCTGTTTTACAGTGAAAAGTGGAGGAACTTCAAACCGGCACTAGGAAACAGACTGAGAAACCAGAGTAAAAGTTTCTCCTGCAACCCAATCCCTTTGTGCTAGATGAACGAACGTCTCTCCACATGCTCAGTTCTGAGAGATAAGTGTGTGTGAAAGCCGTCCTTCAACTAGCTTGTTGGGAACACAAAGTTTCTTTTCAGTTGCAAACTCCACTCCATACATATCTATGGGGAGGTACAAGCTCCAACTCGGTTTTACAGTGAAAACTGCAGGAACTTCAAACCGGCACTAGGAAACAGACTGAGAATCCAGAGTAAAAATTTCTTCTGCAACCCATTCCCTTTGTGCTAGATGAACGAACGTCTCTCCACATGCTCAGTTCTGAGAGATAAATGTGTGTGAAAGCCGTTCTTCACCTAGCTTGTTGGGAACACAAAGTTTCTTTTCAGTTGCAAACTCCACTCCATACATATATATGGGTTGGTACTATTCCAACACTGTTTTACAGTGAAAACTGCAGGAACTTCAAACCAGCACTAGGAAACAGACTGAGAAACCACAGTAAAAGTTTCTCCTGCAACCCGTTCCCTTTGTGCTAGATGAACGAACGTCTCTCCACATGCTCAGTTCTGAGAGATAAGTGTGTGTGAAAGCTGTACTTCACCTAGCTTGTTGGGAACACAAATTTTCTTTTCAGTTGCAAACTCCACTCCATACATATCTATGGGGAGGTACTAGCTCCAACTCGGTTTTAAAGTGAAAACTGCAGGAACTTCAAACCGGCACTAGGAAACAGACTGAGCAACCAAAGTAAAAGTTTCTCCTGCAACCCGTTCCGTTTGTGCTAGATGAACGAACGTCTCTCCACATGCTCAGTTCTGAAAGATAAGTGTGTGTGAAAGCCGTCCTTCACCTAGCTTGTTGGGAACACAAAGTTTCTTTTCAGATGCAAACTCCACTCCATACATATCTATGGGGATGTACCAGCTCCAACTCGATTTTACAGTGAAAACTGCAGGAACTTCAAAACGGCACTAGGAAACAGACTGAGAAACAAGAGTAAAAGTTTCTCCTGCAACCCGTTCCCTTTGTGCTAGATGAACGAACGTCTCTCCACATGCTCAGTTCTGAGAGATAAATGTGTGTGAAAGCCGTTCTTCACCTAGCTTGTTGGGAACACAGAGTTTCTTTTCAGTTGCAAACTCCACTCCATACATATATATGGGGTGGTACTAGCTCCAACACAGTTTTACAGTGAAAACTGCAGGAACTTCAAACCAGCACTAGGAAACAGACTGAGAAACCAGAGTAAAAGTTTCTCCTGCAACCCGTTCCCTTTGTGCTAGATGAACGAACGTCTCTCCACATGCTCAGTTCTGAGAGATAAGTGTGTGTGAAAGCCGTCCTTCACCTAGCTTGTTGGGAACACAAAGTTTCTTTTCAGTTGCAAACTCCACTCCATACATATCTATGGGGAGGTACTAGCTCCAACTCGGTTTTACAGTGAAAACTGCAGGAACTTCAAACCGGCACTAGGAAACAGACTGAGAATCCAGAGTAAAAATTTCTTCTGCAATCCGTTCCCTTTTTGCTAGATGAACGAACGTCTCTCCACATGCTCAGTTCTGAGAGATAAATGTGTGTGAAAGCGGTTCTTCACCTAGCTTGTTGGGAACACAAAGTTCCTTTTCAGATGCAAACTCCTCTCCATACATATATATGGGTTGGTACTAGCTCCAAAACTGTTTTACAGTGAAAACTGCAGGAACTTCAAACCAGCACTAGGAAACAGACTGAGAAACCAGAGTAAAAGTTTCTACTGCAACCAGTTCCATTTGTGCTAGATGAACGAACGTCTCTCCACATGCTCAGTTCTGAGAGATAAGTGTGTGTGAAAGCTGTCCTTCACCTAGCTTGTTGGGAACGCAAAGTTTCTTTTCAGTTGCAAACTTCACTCCATACAAATATATGGGGAGGTACTAGCTCCAACTCCGTTTTACAGTGAAAACTGCAGGAACTTCAAACCGGCACTAGGAAACAGACTGAGAAACCAGAGTAAAAGTTACTCCTACAACCCTTTTCGTTTGTGCTAGATGAACGAACGTCCCTCCACATGCTCAGTTCTGAGAGATAAGTGTGTGTGAAAGCCGTCCTTCACCTAGCTTGTTGGGAACACAAAGTTTCTTTCCAGTTGCAAATTCCACTCCATACTTATATATGGGGAGGTACCAGCTCCAACTCGGTTTTACAGTGAAAACTGCAGGAACTTCAAACCGGCACTAGGAAACAGACTGAGAAACCAGAGAAAAAGTTTCTTCTGCAACACGTTCCCTTTGTGCTAGATGAACGAACGTCTCTCCACATGCTCAGTTCTGAGAGATAAGTGTGTGTGAAAGCCGTCCTTCACCTAGCTTGTTAGGAACACAAAGTTTTTTTCACTTGCAAAGTCCACTCCATACATATCTATGAGGAGGTACTAGCTCCAACTCGGTTTCACAGTGAAAACTGCAGGAACTTCAAACCGGCACTAGGAAACAGACTGAGAACCCAGAGTAAAAGTTTCTCCTGCAACCCGTTCCCTTTGTGCTAGATGAACGAACGTCTCTCCACATGCTCAGTTCTGAGAGATAAGTGTGTGTGAAAGCTGTCCTTCACATAGCTTGTTGGGAACACAAAGTTTCTTTTCAGTTGCAAACTCCACTCCATACATATCTATGGGGAGGTACTAGCTCCAACTCGGTTTTACAGTGAAAACTGCAGGAACTTCAAACCGGCACTAGGAAACAGACTGAGCAACCAGAGTAAAAGTTTCTCCTGCAACCCGTTCCGTTTGTGCTAGATGAACGAAAGTCTCTCCACATGCTCAGTTCTGAGAGATATGTGTGTGTGAAAGCCGTCCTTCACCTAGCTTGTTGGGAACACAAAGTTTCTTTTCAGTTGCAAACCCCACTCCATACATATATATGGGGAGGTACTAGCTCCAACTCTGTTTTACAGTGAAAAGTGCAGGAACTTCAAACCGGCACTAGGAAACAGACTGAGAAACCAGAGTAAAAGTTTCTCCTGCAACCCATTCCCTTTGTGCTAGATGAACGAACGTCTCTCCACATGCTCAGTTCTGAGAGATAAGTGTGTGTGAAAGCCGTCCTTCAACTAGCTTGTTGGGAACACAAAGTTTCTTTTCAGTTGCAAACTCCACTCCATACATATCTACGGGGAGGTACAAGCTCCAACTCGGTTTTACAGTGAAAACTGCAGGAACTTCAAACCGGCACTAGGAAACAGACTGAGAAACCAGAGTAAAAGTTTCTCCTGCAACCCGTTCCCTTTGTGCTAGATGAACGAACGTCTCTCCACATGCTCAGTTCTGAGAGATAAGTGTGTGTGAAAGCCGTACTTCACCGAGCTTGTTGGGAACACAAAGTTTCTTTTCAGTTGCAAACTCCACTCCATACATATATATGGGGAGGTACCAGCTCCAACTCGATTTTACAGTGAAAACTGCAGGAACATCATACCGGCACTAGGAAACAGACTGAGAAACCAGAGTAAAAGTTACTCCTGCAACCCGTTCCCTTTGTGCTAGATGAACGAACGTCTCTCCACATGCTCAGTTCTGAGAGATAAATGTGTGTGAAAGCCGTTTTTCGCCTAGCTTGTTGGGAACACAGAGTTTCTTTTCATTTGCAAACTCCACTCCATACATATGTATGGGGAGGTAATAGCTCCAACTCGGTTTTACAGTGAAAACTGCAGGAACTACAAACCGGCACTAGGAAACAGACTGAGAAACCAGAGAAAAAGTTTCTTCTGCAAAACTTTCCCTTTGTGCTAGATGAACGAACGTCTCTCCACATGCTCAGTTCTGAGAGATAAGTGTGTGTGAAAGCCGTCCTTCACCTAGCTTGTTGGGAACACAAAGTTTTTTTCACTTGCAAAGTCCACTCCATACATATCTGTGAGGAGGTACTAGCTCCAACTCGGTTTCACAGTGAAAACTGCAGGAACTTCAAACCGGCACTAGGAAACAGACTGAGAAACCAGAGTAAAATTTCTCCTGCAACCCGTTCCCTTTGTGCTAGATGAACGAACGTCTCTCCAAATGCTCAGTTCTGAGAGATAAGTGTGTGTGAAAGCTGTCCTTCACCTAGCTTGTTGGGAACACAAAGTTTCTTTTCAGTTGCAAACCCAACTCCATACATATCTATGGGGAGGTACTAGCTCCAACACGGTTTTACAGTGAAAACTGCAGGAACTTCAAACCGGCACTAGGAAACAGACTGAGCAACCAGAGTAAATGTTTCTCCTGCAACCCGTTCCGTTTGTGCTAGATGAACGAACGTCTCTCCACATGCTCAGTTCTGAGAGATAAGTGTGTGTGAAAGCCGTCCTTTACCTAACTTGTTGGGAACACAAAGGTTCTTTTCAGTTGCAAACTCCACTCCATACATATATATGGGGAGGTACTAGCTCCAACTCTGTTTTACAGTGAAAAGTGGAGGAACTTCAAACCGGCACTAGGAAACAGACTGAGAAACCAGAGTAAAAGTTTCTCCTGCAACCCAATCCCTTTGTGCTAGATGAACGAACGTCTCTCCACATGCTCAGTTCTGAGAGATAAGTGTGTGTGAAAGCCGTCCTTCAACTAGCTTGTTGGGAACACAAAGTTTCTTTTCAGTTGCAAACTCCACTCCATACATATCTATGGGGAGGTACAAGCTCCAACTCGGTTTTACAGTGAAAACTGCAGGAACTTCAAACCGGCACTAGGAAAGAGACTGAGAAACCAGAGTAAAACTTTCTCCTGCAACCCGTTCCATTTGTGCTAGATGAACGAACGTCTCTCCACATGCTCAGTTCTGAGAGATAAGTGTGTGTGAAAGCCGTCCTTCACCTAGCTTGTTGGGAACACAAAGTTTCTTTTCAGTTGCAAACTCCACTCCATACATATATATGGGGAGGTACCAGCTCCAACTCGATTTTACAGTGAAAACTGCAGGAACATCATACCGGCACTAGGAAACAGACTGAGAAACCAGAGTAAAAGTTTCTCCTGCAAGCCATTCCCTTTGTGCTAGATGAACGAACGTCTCTCCACATGCTCAGTTCTGAGAGATAAGTGTGTGTGAAGGCCGTCCTTCAACTAGCTTGTTGGGAACACAAAGTTTTTTTCAGTTGCAAACTCCACTCCATACATATCTATGGGGAGGTACTAGCTCCAACTCGGTTTTACAGTGAAAACGGCAGGAACTACAAACCGGCACTAGGAAACAGACTGAGAAACCAGAGAAAAAGTTTCTTCTGCAAAACTTTCCCTTTGTGCTAGATGAACGAACGTCTCTCCACATGCTCAGTTCTGAGAGATAAGTGTGTGTGAAAGCCGTCCTTCACCTAGCTTGTTGGGAACACAAAGTTTTTTTCACTTGCAAAGTCCACTCCATACATATCTATGAGGAGGTACTAGCTCCAACTCGGTTTCACAGTGAAAACTGCAGGAACTTCAAACCGGCACTAGGAAACAGACTGAGAAACCAGAGTAAAATTTCTCCTGCAACCCGTTCCCTTTGTGCTAGATGAACGAACGTCTCTCCACATGCTCAGTTCTGAGAGATAAGTGTGTGTGAAAGCTGTCCTTCACCTAGCTTGTTGGGAACACAAAGTTTCTTTTCAGTTGCAAACCCAACTCCATACATATCTATGGGGAGGTACTAGCTCCAACTCGGTTTTACAGTGAAAACTGCAGGAACTTCAAACCGGCACTAGGAAACAGACTGAGCAACCAGAGTAAAAGTTTCTCCTGCAACCCGTTCCGTTTGTGCTAGATGAACGAACGTCTCTCCACATGCTCAGTTCTGAGAGATATGTGTGTGTGAAAGCCGTCCTTCACCTAGCTTGTTGGGAACACAAAGTTTCTTTTCAGTTGCAAACCCCACTCCATACATATATATGGGGAGGTACTAGCTCCAACTCTGTTTTACAGTGAAAAGTGCAGGAACTTCAAACCGGCACTAGGAAACAGACTGAGAAACCAGAGTAAAAGTTTCTCCTGCAACCCATTCCCTTTGTGCTAGATGAACGAACGTCTCTCCACATGCTCAGTTCTGAGAGATAAGTGTGTGTGAAAGCCGTCCTTCAACTAGCTTGTTGGGAACACAAAGTTTCTTTTCAGTTGCAAACTCCACTCCATACATATCTACGGGGAGGTACAAGCTCCAACTCGGTTTTACAGTGAAAACTGCAGGAACTTCAAACCGGCACTAGGAAACAGACTGAGAAACCAGAGTAAAAGTTTCTCCTGCAACCCGTTCCCTTTGTGCTAGATGAACGAACGTCTCTCCACATGCTCAGTTCTGAGAGATAAGTGTGTGTGAAAGCCGTACTTCACCGAGCTTGTTGGGAACACAAAGTTTCTTTTCAGTTGCAAACTCCACTCCATACATATATATGGGGAGGTACCAGCTCCAACTCGATTTTACAGTGAAAACTGCAGGAACATCATACCGGCACTAGGAAACAGACTGAGAAACCAGAGTAAAAGTTACTCCTGCAACCCGTTCCCTTTGTGCTAGATGAACGAACGTCTCTCCACATGCTCAGTTCTGAGAGATAAATGTGTGTGAAAGCCGTTTTTCGCCTAGCTTGTTGGGAACACAGAGTTTCTTTTCATTTGCAAACTCCACTCCATACATATGTATGGGGAGGTAATAGCTCCAACTCGGTTTTACAGTGAAAACTGCAGGAACTACAAACCGGCACTAGGAAACAGACTGAGAAACCAGAGAAAAAGTTTCTTCTGCAAAACTTTCCCTTTGTGCTAGATGAACGAACATCTCTCCACATGCTCAGTTCTGAGAGATAAGTGTGTGTGAAAGCCGTCCTTCACCTAGCTTGTTGGGAACACAAAGTTTTTTTCACTTGCAAAGTCCACTCCATACATATCTGTGAGGAGGTACTAGCTCCAACTCGGTTTCACAGTGAAAACTGCAGGAACTTCAAACCGGCACTAGGAAACAGACTGAGAAACCAGAGTAAAATTTCTCCTGCAACCCGTTCCCTTTGTGCTAGATTAACGAACGTCTCTCCACATGCTCAGTTCTGAGAGATAAGTGTGTGTGAAAGCTGTCCTTCACCTAGCTTGTTGGGAACACAAAGTTTCTTTTCAGTTGCAAACCCAACTCCATACATATCTATGGGGAGGTACTAGCTCCAACACGGTTTTACAGTGAAAACTGCAGGAACTTCAAACCGGCACTAGGAAACAGACTGAGCAACCAGAGTAAATGTTTCTCCTGCAACCCGTTCCGTTTGTGCTAGATGAACGAACGTCTCTCCACATGCTCAGTTCTGAGAGATAAGTGTGTGTGAAAGCCGTCCTTTACCTAACTTGTTGGGAACACAAAGGTTCTTTTCAGTTGCAAACTCCACTCCATACATATATATGGGGAGGTACTAGCTCCAACTCTGTTTTACAGTGAAAAGTGGAGGAACTTCAAACCGGCACTAGGAAACAGACTGAGAAACCAGAGTAAAAGTTTCTCCTGCAACCCAATCCCTTTGTGCTAGATGAACGAACGTCTCTCCACATGCTCAGTTCTGAGAGATAAGTGTGTGTGAAAGCCGTCCTTCAACTAGCTTGTTGGGAACACAAAGTTTCTTTTCAGTTGCAAACTCCACTCCATACATATCTATGGGGAGGTACAAGCTCCAACTCGGTTTTACAGTGAAAACTGCAGGAACTTCAAACCGGCACTAGGAAACAGACTGAGAATCCAGAGTAAAAATTTCTTCTGCAACCCATTCCCTTTGTGCTAGATGAACGAACGTCTCTCCACATGCTCAGTTCTGAGAGATAAATGTGTGTGAAAGCCGTTCTTCACCTAGCTTGTTGGGAACACAAAGTTTCTTTTCAGTTGCAAACTCCACTCCATACATATATATGGGTTGGTACTATTCCAACACTGTTTTACAGTGAAAACTGCAGGAACTTCAAACCAGCACTAGGAAACAGACTGAGAAACCACAGTAAAAGTTTCTCCTGCAACCCGTTCCCTTTGTGCTAGATGAACGAACGTCTCTCCACATGCTCAGTTCTGAGAGATAAGTGTGTGTGAAAGCTGTACTTCACCTAGCTTGTTGGGAACACAAATTTTCTTTTCAGTTGCAAACTCCACTCCATACATATCTATGGGGAGGTACTAGCTCCAACTCGGTTTTAAAGTGAAAACTGCAGGAACTTCAAACCGGCACTAGGAAACAGACTGAGAAACCAGAGTAAAAGTTACTCCTACAACCCTTTTCGTTTGTGCTAGATGAACGAACGTCCCTCCACATGCTCAGTTCTGAGAGATAAGTGTGTGTGAAAGCCGTCCTTCACCTAGCTTGTTGGGAACACAAAGTTTCTTTCCAGTTGCAAATTCCACTCCATACTTATATATGGGGAGGTACCAGCTCCAACTCGGTTTTACAGTGAAAACTGCAGGAACTTCAAACCGGCACTAGGAAACAGACTGAGAAACCAGAGAAAAAGTTTCTTCTGCAACACGTTCCCTTTGTGCTAGATGAACGAACGTCTCTCCACATGCTCAGTTCTGAGAGATAAGTGTGTGTGAAAGCCGTCCTTCACCTAGCTTGTTAGGAACACAAAGTTTTTTTCACTTGCAAAGTCCACTCCATACATATCTATGAGGAGGTACTAGCTCCAACTCGGTTTCACAGTGAAAACTGCAGGAACTTCAAACCGGCACTAGGAAACAGACTGAGAACCCAGAGTAAAAGTTTCTCCTGCAACCCGTTCCCTTTGTGCTAGATGAACGAACGTCTCTCCACATGCTCAGTTCTGAGAGATAAGTGTGTGTGAAAGCTGTCCTTCACATAGCTTGTTGGGAACACAAAGTTTCTTTTCAGTTGCAAACTCCACTCCATACATATCTATGGGGAGGTACTAGCTCCAACTCGGTTTTACAGTGAAAACTGCAGGAACTTCAAACCGGCACTAGGAAACAGACTGAGCAACCAGAGTAAAAGTTTCTCCTGCAACCCGTTCCGTTTGTGCTAGATGAACGAACGTCTCTCCACATGCTCAGTTCTGAGAGATATGTGTGTGTGAAAGCCGTCCTTCACCTAGCTTGTTGGGAACACAAAGTTTCTTTTCAGTTGCAAACCCCACTCCATACATATATATGGGGAGGTACTAGCTCCAACTCTGTTTTACAGTGAAAAGTGCAGGAACTTCAAACCGGCACTAGGAAACAGACTGAGAAACCAGAGTAAAAGTTTCTCCTGCAACCCATTCCCTTTGTGCTAGATGAACGAACGTCTCTCCACATGCTCAGTTCTGAGAGATAAGTGTGTGTGAAAGCCGTCCTTCAACTAGCTTGTTGGGAACACAGAGTTTCTTTTCAGTTGCAAACTCCACTCCATACATATCTACGGGGAGGTAATAGCTCCAACTCGGTTTTACAGTGAAAACTGCAGGAAATTCAAACCGGCACTAGGAAACAGACTGAGAAACCAGAGTAATAGTTTCTCCTGCAACCCGTTCCCTTTGTGCTAGATGAACGAACGTCTCTCCACATGCTCAGTTCTGAGAGATAAGTGTGTGTGAAAGCCGTCCTTCAACTAGCTTGTTGGGAACACAGAGTTTCTTTTCAGTTGCAAACTCCACTCCATACATATCTACGGGGAGGTAATAGCTCCAACTCGGTTTTACAGTGAAAACTGCAGGAAATTCAAACCGGCACTAGGAAACAGACTGAGAAACCAGAGTAATAGTTTCTCCTGCAACCCGTTCCCTTTGTGCTAGATGAACGAACGTCTCTCCACATGCTCAGTTCTGAGAGATAAGTGTGTGTGAAAGCCGTCCTTCACCTAGCTTGTTGGGAACACAAAGTTTCTTTTCAGTTGCAAACTCCACTCCATACATATATATGGGGAGGTACCAGCTCCAACTCGATTTTACAGTGAAAACTGCAGGAACATCATACCGGCACTAGGAAACAGACTGAGAAACCAGAGTAAAAGTTTCTCCTGCAACCCGTTCCCTTTGTGCTAGATGAACGAACGTCTCTCCACATGCTCAGTTCTGAGAGATAAGTGTGTGTGAAAGCTGTCCTTCACCTAGCTTGTTGGGAACACAAAGTTTCTTTTCATTTGCAAACTCCACTCCATACATATGTATGGGGAGGTAATAGCTCCAACTCGGTTTTACAGTGAAAACTGCAGGAACTTCAAACCGGCACTAGGAAACAGACTGAGCAACCAGAGTAAATGTTTCTCCTGCAACCCGTTCCGTTTGTGCTAGATGAACGAACGTCTCTCCACATGCTCAGTTCTGAGAGATAAGTGTGTGTGAAAGCCGTCCTTTACCTAACTTGTTGGGAACACAAAGGTTCTTTTCAGTTGCAAACTCCACTCCATACATATATATGGGGAGGTACTAGCTCCAACTCTGTTTTACAGTGAAAAGTGGAGGAACTTCAAACCGGCACTAGGAAACAGACTGAGAAACCAGAGTAAAAGTTTCTCCTGCAACCCAATCCCTTTGTGCTAGATGAACGAAAGTCTCTCCACATGCTCAGTTCTGAGAGATAAGTGTGTGTGAAAGCCGTCCTTCAACTAGCTTGTTGGGAACACAAAGTTTCTTTTCAGTTGCAAACTCCACTCCATACATATCTATGGGGAGGTACAAGCTCCAACTCGGTTTTACAGTGAAAACTGCAGGAACTTCAAACCGGCACTAGGAAAGAGACTGAGAAACCAGAGTAAAACTTTCTCCTGCAACCCGTTCCATTTGTGCTAGATGAACGAACGTCTCTCCACATGCTCAGTTCTGAGAGATAAGTGTGTGTGAAAGCCGTCCTTCACCTAGCTTGTTGGGAACACAAAGTTTCTTTTCAGTTGCAAACTCCACTCCATACATATATATGGGGAGGTACCAGCTCCAACTCGATTTTACAGTGAAAACTGCAGGAACATCATACCGGCACTAGGAAACAGACTGAGAAACCAGAGTAAAAGTTTCTCCTGCAAGCCATTCCCTTTGTGCTAGATGAACGAACGTCTCTCCACATGCTCAGTTCTGAGAGATAAGTGTGTGTGAAAGCCGTCCTTCACCTAGCTTGTTGGGAACACAAAGTTTTTTTCAGTTGCAAACTCCACTCCATACATATCTATGGGGAGGTACTAGCTCCAACTCGGTTTTACAGTGAAAACGGCAGGAACTACAAACCGGCACTAGGAAACAGACTGAGAAACCAGAGAAAAAGTTTCTTCTGCAAAACTTTCCCTTTGTGCTAGATGAACGAACGTCTCTCCACATGCTCAGTTCTGAGAGATAAGTGTGTGTGAAAGCCGTCCTTCACCTAACTTGTTGGGAACACAAAGTTTTTTTCACTTGCAAAGTCCACTCCATACATATCTATGAGGAGGTACTAGCTCCAACTCTGTTTTACAGTGAAAAGTGCAGGAACTTCAAACCGGCACTAGGAAACAGACTGAGAAACCAGAGTAAAATTTCTCCTGCAACCCGTTCCCTTTGTGCTAGATGAACGAACGTCTCTCCACATGCTCAGTTCTGAGAGATAAGTGTGTGTGAAGGCCGTCCTTCAACTAGCTTGTTGGGAAAACAAAGTTTCTTTTCAGTTGCAAACTCCACTCCATACATATCTATGGGGAGGTACTAGCTCCAACTCGGTTTTACAGTGAAAACTGCAGGAACTACAAACCGGCACTAGGAAACAGACTGAGAAACCAGAGGAAAAGTTTCTTCTGCAAAACTTTCCCTTTGTGCTAGATGAACGAACGTCTCTCCACATGCTCAGTTCTGAGAGATAAGTGTGTGTGAAAGCCGTCCTTCACCTAGCTTGTTGGGAACACAAAGTTTTTTTCACTTGCAAAGTCCACTCCATACATATCTATGAGGAGGTACTAGCTCCAACTCGGTTTCACAGTGAAAACTGCAGGAACTTCAAACCGGCACTAGGAAACAGACTGAGAAACCAGAGTAAAATTTCTCCTGCAACCCGTTCCCTTTGTGCTAGATGAACGAACGTCTCTCCACATGCTCAGTTCTGAGTGATAAGTGTGTGTGAAAGCTGTCCTTCACCTAGCTTGTTGGGAACACAAAGTTTCTTTTCAGTTGCAAACCCAACTCCATACATATCTATGGGGAGGTACTAGCTCCAACACGGTTTTACAGTGAAAACTGCAGGAACTTCAAACCGGCACTAGGAAACAGACTGAGCAACCAGAGTAAAAGTTTCCCCTGCAACCCGTTCCGTTTGTGCTAGATGATCGAACGTCTCTCCACATGCTCAGTTCTGAGAGATAAGTGTGTGTGAAAGCCGTCCTTCACCTAACTTGTTGGGAACACAAAGTTTCTTTTCAGTTGCAAACTCCACTCCATACATATATTTGGGGAGGTACTAGCTCCAAATCTGTTTTACAGTGAAAAGTGCAGGAACCTCAAACCGGCACTAGGAAACCGACTGAGAAACCAGAGTAAAAGTTTCTCCTGCAACCCATTCCCTTTGTGCTAGATGAACGAACGTCTCTCCACATGCTCAGTTCTGAGAGATAAGTGTGTGTGAAGGCCGTCCTTCAAATAGCTTGTTGGGAACACAAAGTTTCTTTTCAGTTGCAAACTCCACTCCATATATATCTATGGGGAGGTACTAGCTCCAACTCGGTTTTACAGTGAAAACTGCAGGAACTTCAAACCGGCACTAGGAAACAGACTGAGAAACCAGAGTAAAAGTTTCTTCTGCAACCCGTTCCCTTTGTGCTAGATGAACGAACGTCTCTCCACATGCTCAGTTCTGAGAGATAAATGTGTGTGAAAGCCGTTCTTCCCCTAGCTTGTTGGGAACAGGAAGTTTCTTTTCAGTTGCAAACTCCACTCCATACATATATATGGGGTGGTACTAGCTCCAACACAGATTTACAGTGAAAACTGCAGGAACTTCAAACCAGCACTAGGAAACAGACTGAGAAACCAGAGTAAAAGTTTCTCCTGCAACCAGTTTCGTTTGTGATAGATGAACGAACGTCTCTCCACATGCTCAGTTCTGAGAGATAAGTGTGTGTGAAAGCCGTCCTTCAACTAGCTTGTTGGGAACACAAAGTTACTTTTCAGTTGCAAACTCCACTCCATACATATATATGGGGAGGTACAAGCTCCAACTCGGTTTTACAGTGAAAACTGCAGGAACTTCAAACCGGCACTAGGAAAGAGACTGAGAAACCAGAGTAAAACTTTCTCCTGCAACCCGTTCCATTTGTGCTAGATGAACGAATGTCTCTCCACATGCTCAGTTCTGAGAGATAAGTGTGTGTGAAAGCCGTCCTTCACCTAGCTTGTTGGGAACACAAAGTTTCTTTTCAGTTGCAAACTCCACTCCATACATATATATGGGGAGGTACCAGCTCCAACTCGATTTTACAGTGAAAACTGCAGGAACATCATACCGGCACTAGGAAACAGACTGAGAAACCAGAGTAAAAGTTTCTCCTGCAACCCGTTCCCTTTGTGCTAGATGCACGAACGTCTCTCCACATGCTCAGTTCTGAGAGATAAATGTGTGTGAAAGCCGTTCTTCACCTAGCTTGTTGGGAACACAGAGTTTCTTTTCATTTGCAAACTCCACTCCATACATATATATGGGGTGGTACAAGCTCCAACACAGTTTTACAGTGAAAACTGCAGGAACTTCAAACCAGCACTAGGAAACAGACTGAGAAACCAGAGTAAAAGTTTCTCCTGCAACCCGTTCCCTTTGTGCTAGATGAACGAACGTCTCTCCACATGCTCAGTTCTGAGAGATAAGTGTGTGTGAAAGCTGTCCTTCACCTAGCTTGTTGGGAACACAAAGTTTCTTTTCAGTTGCAAACCCAACTCCATACATATCTATGGGGAGGTACTAGCTCCAACTCGGTTTTACAGTGAAACTGCAGGAACTTCAAACCGGCACTAGGAAACAGACTGAGCAACCAGAGTAAAAGTTTCTCCTGCAACCCGTTCCGTTTGTGCTAGATGAACGAACGTCACTCCACATGCTCAGTTCTGAGAGATAAGTGTGTGTGAAAGCCGTCCTTCACCTAACTTGTTGGGAACACAAAGTTTCTTTTCAGTTGCAAACTCCACTCCATACATATATATGGGGAGGTACTAGCTCCAACTCTGTTTTACAGTGAAAAGTGCAGGAACTTCAAACCGGCACTAGGAAACAGACTGAGAAACCAGAGTAAAAGTTTCTCCTGCAAGCCATTCCCTTTGTGCTAGATGAACGAACGTCTCTCCACATGCTCAGTTCTGAGAGATAAGTGTGTGTGAAGGCCGTCCTTCAACTAGCTTGTTGGGAACACAAAGTTTCTTTTCAGTTGCAAACGCCACTCCATACATATCTATGGGGAGATACTAGCTCCAACTCGGTTTTACAGTGAAAACGGCAGGAACTACAAACCGGCACTAGGAAACAGACTGAGAAACCAGAGAAAAAGTTTCTTCTGCAAAACTTTCCCTTTGTGCTAGATGAACGAACGTCTCTCCACATGCTCAGTTCTGAGAGATAAGTGTGTGTGAAAGCCGTCCTTCACCTAGCTTGTTGGGAACACAAAGTTTTTTTCACTTGCAAAGTCCACTCCATACATATCTATGAGGAGGTACTAGCTCCAACTCGGTTTCACAGTGAAAACTGCAGGAACTTCAAACCGGCACTAGGAAACAGACTGAGAAACCAGAGTAAAATTTCTCCTGCAACCCGTTCCCTTTGTGCTAGATGAACGAACGTCTCTCCACATGCTCAGTTCTGAGAGATAAGTGTGTGTGAAAGCTGTCCTTCACCTAGCTTGTTGGGAACACAAAGTTTCTTTTCAGTTGCAAACCCAACTCCATACATATCTATGGGGAGGTACTAGCTCCAACACGGTTTTACAGTGAAAACTGCAGGAACTTCAAACCGGCACTAGGAAACAGACTGAGCAACCAGAGTAAAAGTTTCTCCTGCAACCCGTTCCGTTTGTGCTAGATGAACGAACGTCTCTCCACATGCTCAGTTCTGAGAGATAAGTGTGTGTGAAAGCCGTCCTTCACCTAACTTGTTGGGAACACAAAGATTCTTTTCAGTGGCAAACTCCACTCCATACATATATATGGGGAGGTACTAGCTCCAACTCTGTTTTACAGTGAAAAGTGCAGGAACTTCAAACCGGCACTAGGAAACAGACTGAGAAACCAGTGTAAAAGTTTCTCCTGCAACCCGTTCCCTTTGTGCTAGATGAACGAACGTCTCTCCACATGCTCAGTTCTGAGAGATAAGTGTGTGTGAAGGCCGTCCTTCAACTAGCTTGTTGGGAAAACAAAGTTTCTTTTCAGTTACAAACTCCACTCCATACATATCTATGGGGAGGTACTAGCTCCAACTCGGTTTTACAGTGAAAACTGCAGGAACTACAAACCGGCACTAGGAAACAGACTGAGAAACCAGAGGAAAAGTTTCTTCTGCAAAACTTTCCCTTTGTGCTAGATGAACGAACGTCTCTCCACATGCTCAGTTCTGAGAGATAAGTGTGTGTGAAAGCCGTCCTTCACCTAGCTTGTTGGGAACACAAAGTTTTTTTCACTTGCAAAGTCCACTCCATACATATCTATGAGGAGGTACTAGCTCCAACTCGGTTTCACAGTGAAAACTGCAGGAACTTCAAACCGGCACTAGGAAACAGACTGAGAAACCAGAGTAAAATTTCTCCTGCAACCCGTTCCCTTTGTGCTAGATGAACGAACGTCTCTCCACATGCTCAGTTCTGAGAGATAAGTGTGTGTGAAAGCTGTCCTTCACCTAGCTTGTTGGGAACACAAAGTTTCTTTTCAGTTGCAAACCCAACTCCATACATATCTATGGGGAGGTACTAGCTCCAACACGGTTTTACAGTGAAAACTGCAGGAACTTCAAACCGGCACTAGGAAACAGACTGAGCAACCAGAGTAAAAGTTTCTCCTGCAACCCGTTCCGTTTGTGCTAGATGATCGAACGTCTCTCCACATGCTCAGTTCTGAGAGATAAGTGTGTGTGAAAGCCGTCCTTCACCTAACTTGTTGGGAACACAAAGTTTCTTTTCAGTTGCAAACTCCACTCCATACATATATATGGGGAGGTACTAGCTCCAAATCTGTTTTACAGTGAAAAGTGCAGGAACCTCAAACCGGCACTAGGAAACCGACTGAGAAACCAGAGTAAAAGTTTCTCCTGCAACACATTCCCTTTGTGCTAGATGAACGAACGTCTCTCCACATGCTCAGTTCTGAGAGATAAGTGTGTGTGAAGGCCGTCCTTCAAATAGCTTGTTGGGAACACAAAGTTTCTTTTCAGTTGCAAACTCCACTCCATATATATCTATGGGGAGGTACTAGCTCCAACTCGGTTTTACAGTGAAAACTGCAGGAACTTCAAACCGGCACTAGGAAACAGACTGAGAAACCAGAGTAAAAGTTTCTTCTGCAACCCGTTCCCTTTGTGCTAGATGAACGAACGTCTCTCCACATGCTCAGTTCTGAGAGATAAATGTGTGTGAAAGCCGTTCTTCCCCTAGCTTGTTGGGAACAGGAAGTTTCTTTTCAGTTGCAAACTCCACTCCATACATATATATGGGGTGGTACTAGCTCCAACACAGATTTACAGTGAAAACTGCAGGAACTTCAAACCAGCACTAGGAAACAGACTGAGAAACCAGAGTAAAAGTTTCTCCTGCAACCAGTTTCGTTTGTGATAGATGAACGAACGTCTCTCCACATGCTCAGTTCTGAGAGATAAGTGTGTGTGAAAGCCGTCCTTCAACTAGCTTGTTGGGAACACAAAGTTACTTTTCAGTTGCAAACTCCACTCCATACATATATATGGGGAGGTACAAGCTCCAACTCGGTTTTACAGTGAAAACAGCAGGAACTTCAAACCGGCACTAGGAAACAGACTGAGAAACCTGAGTAAAAGTTTCTTCTGCAACACGTTCCCTTTGTGATAGATGAACGAACGTCTCTCCACATGCTCAGTTCTGAGAGATAAGTGTGTGTGAAAGCCGTCCTTCAACTAGCTTGTTGGGAACACAAAGTTTCTTTTCAGTTGCAAACTCCACTCCATACATATCTATGGGGAGGTACAAGCTCCAACTCGGTTTTACAGTGAAAACTGCAGGAACTTCAAACCGGCACTAGGAAAGAGACTGAGAAACCAGAGTAAAACTTTCTCCTGCAACCCGTTCCATTTGTGCTAGATGAACGAACGTCTCTCCACATGCTCAGTTCTGAGAGATAAGTGTGTGTGAAAGCCGTCCTTCACCTAGCTTGTTGGGAACACAAAGTTTCTTTTCAGTTGCAAACTCCACTCCATACATATATATGGGGAGGTACCAGCTCCAACTCGATTTTACAGTGAAAACTGCAGGAACATCATACCGGCACTAGGAAACAGACTGAGAAACCAGAGTAAAAGTTTCTCCTGCAACCCGTTCCCTTTGTGCTAGATGAACGAACGTCTCTCCACATGCTCAGTTCTGAGAGATAAATGTGTGTGAAAGCCGTTCTTCACCTAGCTTGTTGGGAACACAGAGTTTCTTTTCATTTGCAAACTCCACTCCATACATATATATGGGGTGGTACTAGCTCCAACACAGTTTTACAGTGAAAACTGCAGGAACTTCAAACCAGCACTAGGAAACAGACTGAGAAACCAGAGTAAAAGTTTCTCCTGCAACCCGTTCCGTTTGTGCTAGATGAACGAACGTCTCTCCACATGCTCAGTTCTGAGAGATAAGTGTGTGTGAAAGCTGTCCTTCACCTAGCTTGTTGGGAACACAAAGTTTCTTTTCAGTTGCAAACCCAACTCCATACATATCTATGGGGAGGTACTAGCTCCAACTCGGTTTTACAGTGAAAACTGCAGGAACTTCAAACCGGCACTAGGAAACAGACTGAGCAACCAGAGTAAAAGTTTCTCCTGCAACCCGTTCCATTTGTGCTAGATGAACGAACGTCTCTCCACATGCTCAGTTCTGAGAGATAAGTGTGTGTGAAAGCCGTCCTTCACCTAACTTGTTGGGAACACAAAGTTTCTTTTCAGTTGCAAACTCCACTCCATACATATATATGGGGAGGTACTAGCTCCAACTCTGTTTTACAGTGAAAAGTGCAGGAACTTCAAACCGGCACTAGGAAACAGACTGAGAAACCAGAGTAAAAGTTTCTCCTGCAAGCCATTCCCTTTGTGCTAGATGAACGAACGTCTCTCCACATGCTCAGTTCTGAGAGATAAGTGTGTGTGAAGGCCGTCCTTCAACTAGCTTGTTGGGAACACAAAGTTTCTTTTCAGTTGCAAACGCCACTCCATACATATCTATGGGGAGGTACTAGCTCCAACTCGGTTTTACAGTGAAAACGGCAGGAACTACAAACCGGCACTAGGAAACAGACTGAGAAACCAGAGAAAAAGTTTCTTCTGCAAAACTTTCCCTTTGTGCTAGATGAACGAACGTCTCTCCACATGCTCAGTTCTAAGAGATAAGTGTGTGTGAAAGCCGTCCTTCACCTAGCTTGTTGGGAACACAAAGTTTTTTTCACTTGCAAAGTCCACTCCATACATATCTATGAGGAGGTACTAGCTCCAACTCGGTTTCACAGTGAAAACTGCAGGAACTTCAAACCGGCACTAGGAAACAGACTGAGAAACCAGAGTAAAATTTCTCCTGCAACCCGTTCCCTTTGTGCTAGATGAACGAACGTCTCTCCACATGCTCAGTTCTGAGAGATAAGTGTGTGTGAAAGCTGTCCTTCACCTAGCTTGTTGGGAACACAAAATTTCTTTTCAGTTGCAAACCCAAATCCATACATATCTATGGGGAGGTACTAGCTCCAACACGGTTTTACAGTGAAAACTGCAGGAACTTCAAACCGGCACTAGGAAACAGACTGAGCAACCAGAGTAAAAGTTTCTCCTGCAACCCGTTCCGTTTGTGCTAGATGAACGAACGTCTCTCCACATGCTCAGTTCTGAGAGATAAGTGTGTGTGAAAGCCGTCCTTCACCTAACTTGTTGGGAACACAAAGTTTCTTTTCAGTTGCAAACTCCACTCCATACATATATATGGGGAGGTACTAGCTCCAACTCTGTTTTACAGTGAAAAGTGCAGGAACTTCAAACCGGCACTAGGAAACAGACTGAGAAACCAGTGTAAAAGTTTCTCCTGCAACCCGTTCCCTTTGTGCTAGATGAACGAACGTCTCTCCACATGCTCAGTTCTGAGAGATAAGTGTGTGTGAAGGCCGTCCTTCAACTAGCTTGTTGGGAACACAAAGTTTCTTTTCAGTTGCAAACTCCACTCCATACATATCTATGGGGAGGTACTAGCTCCAACTCGGTTTTACAGTGAAAACTGCAGGAACTACAAACCGGCACTAGGAAACAGACTGAGAAACCAGAGGAAAAGTTTCTTCTGCAAAACTTTCCCTTTGTGCTAGATGAACGAACGTCTCTCCACATGCTCAGTTCTGAGAGATAAGTGTGTGTGAAAGCCGTCCTTCACCTAGCTTGTTGGGAACACAAAGTTTTTTTCACTTGCAAAGTCCACTCCATACATATCTATGAGGAGGTACTAGCTCCAACTCGGTTTCACAGTGAAAACTGCAGGAACTTCAAACCGGCACTAGGAAACAGACTGAGAAACCAGAGTAAAATTTCTCCTGCAACCCGTTCCCTTTGTGCTAGATGAACGAACGTCTCTCCACATGCTCAGTTCTGAGAGATAAGTGTGTGTGAAAGCTCTCCTTCACCTAGCTTGTTGGGAACACAAAGTTTCTTTTCAGTTGCAAACCCAACTCCATACATATCTATGGGGAGGTACTAGCTCCAACACGGTTTTACAGTGAAAACTGCAGGAACTTCAAACCGGCACTAGGAAACAGACTGAGCAACCAGAGTAAAAGTTTCTCCTGCAACCCGTTCCGTTTGTGCTAGATGATCGAACGTCTCTCCACATGCTCAGTTCTGAGAGATAAGTGTGTGTGAAAGCCGTCCTTCACCTAACTTGTTGGGAACACAAAGTTTCTTTTCAGTTGCAAACTCCACTCCATACATATATATGGGGAGGTACTAGCTCCAAATCTGTTTTACAGTGAAAAGTGCAGGAACCTCAAACCGGCACTAGGAAACCGACTGAGAAACCAGAGTAAAAGTTTCTCCTGCAAGCCATTCCCTTTGTGCTAGATGAACGAACGTCTCTCCACATGCTCAGTTCTGAGAGATAAGTGTGTGTGAAGGCCGTCCTTCAAATAGCTTGTTGGGAACACAAAGTTTCTTTTCAGTTGCAAACTCCACTCCATATATATCTATGGGGAGGTACTAGCTCCAACTCGGTTTTACAGTGAAAACTGCAGGAACTTCAAACCGGCACTAGGAAACAGACTGAGAAACCAGAGTAAAAGTTTCTTCTGCAACCCGTTCCCTTTGTGCTAGATGAACGAACGTCTCTCCACATGCTCAGTTCTGAGAGATAAATGTGTGTGAAAGCCGTTCTTCCCCTAGCTTGTTGGGAACAGGAAGTTTCTTTTCAGTTGCAAACTCCACTCCATACATATATATGGGGTGGTACTAGCTCCAACACAGATTTACAGTGAAAACTGCAGGAACTTCAAACCAGCACTAGGAAACAGACTGAGAAACCAGAGTAATAGTTTCTCCTGCAACCAGTTTCGTTTGTGATAGATGAACGAACGTCTCTCCACATGCTCAGTTCTGAGATATAAGTGTGTGTGAAAGCCGTCCTTCAACTAGCTTGTTGGGAACACAAAGTTACTTTTCAGTTGCAAACTCCACTCCATACATATATATGGGGAGGTACAAGCTCCAACTCGGTTTTACAGTGAAAACAGCAGGAACTTCAAACCGGCACTAGGAAACAGACTGAGAAACCTGAGTAAAAGTTTCTTCTGCAACAAGTTCCCTTTGTGATAGATGAACGAACGTCTCTCCACATGCTCAGTTCTGAGAGATAAGTGTGTGTGAAAGCCATCCTTTACCTAGCTTGTTGGGAACACAAAGTTTCTTTTCAGTTGCAATCTCCACTCCATACATATATATGGGGAGGTACAAGCTCCAAATCGGTTTTACAGTGAAAACTGCAGGAACTTCAAACCGGCACTAGGAAACAGACTGAGAAACCAGAGTAAAAGTTTCTCCTGCAATCCGTTCCCTTTGTGCTAGATGAACGAACGTCTCTCCACATTCTCAGTTCTGAGAGATAATTGTGTGTGAAAGCCGACCTTCACATAACTTGTTGGGAACACAAAGTTTCTTTTCAGTTGCAAACTCCACTCCATACATATATTTTGGGAGGTAATAACTCCAACTCGGTTTTACAGTGAAAACTGCAGGAACTTCAAACCGGCACTAGGAAACAGACTGAGAAACCAGAGAAAAAGTTTCTTCTGCAACCCGTTAAATTTGGGCTAGATGAACGAACGTCTCTCCACATGCTCAGTTCTGAGAGATAAGTGTGTGTGAAAGCCGTCCTTCACCTAGCTTGTTGGGAACACAAAGTTTCTTTTCAGTTGCAAACTCCACTCCATACATATCTATGGGGAGGTACTAGCTCCAAATCGGTTTTACAGTGAAAAGTGCAGGAACTTCAAACAGGCACTAGGAAACAGACTGAGAAACCAGTGTAAAAGTTTCCCCTGCAACCCGTTCCCTTTGTGCTAGATGAACGAACGTCTCTCCACATGCTCAGTTCTGAGAGATAATTGTGTGTGAAAGCTGTCCTTCAACTAGCTTGTTGGGAACACAAAGTTTCTTTTCAGTTGCAAACTCCACTCCATACATACATATGGGGAGGTACTATCTCCAACTCGGTTTTACAGTGAAAACTGCAGGAACTTCAAACCGGCACTAGGAAACAGACTGAGCAACCAGAGTAAAAGTTTCTCCTGCAACCCGTTCCGTTTGTGCTAGATGAACGAACGTCTCTCCACATGCTCAGTTCTTAGAGATAAGTGTTGTGAAAGCCGTCCTTCACCTAGCTTGTTAGGAACACAAAGTTTCTTTTCAGTTGCAAACTCCTCTCCATACATATCTATGGGGAGGTACTAGCTCCAACTCTGTTTTACAGTGAAAACTGCAGGATCTTCAAACCGGAACTAGGAACAGACTGAGAAAACAGAGTAAAAGTTTCTCCTGCAACCCGTTCCATTTGTGCTACATGAACGAACGTATCTCCACATGCTCAGTTCTGAGAATTAAGTGTGTGTGAAAGCCGTCCTTCACCTAGCTTGTTGGGAACAGAAAGTTTTTTTCAGTTGAAAACTCCACTCCATACATATATATGGGTGTACTAGCTCCAAATCGGTTTTACAGTGAAAACTGCAGGAACTTCAAACCGGCACTAGGAAACAGACTGAGCAACCAGAGTAAAAGTTTCTCCTGCAACCCATTCCCTTTGTGCTAGATGAACGAACGTCTCTCCACATGCTCAGTTCTGAGAGATAAGTGTGTGTGAAAGCCTTCCTTCACCTAGCTTGTTGGGAACACAAAGTTTCTTTTCAGTTGCAAACTCCTCTCCATACATATCTATGGGGAGGTACTAGCTCCAACTCTGTTTTACAGTGAAAACTGCAGGAAATTCAAACCGGAACTAGGAACAGACTGAGAAACCAGAGTAAAAGTTTCTCCTGCAACCCGCTCCATCTGTGCTACATGAACGAACGTATCTCCACATGCTCAGTTCTGAGAGTTAAGTGTGTGTGAAAGCCGTCCTTCACCTAGCTTGTGGGGAACACAAAGTTTCTTTTAAGTTGCAAACTCCACTCCATACATATCTATGGGGAGGTACTAGCTCCAACTCGGTTTTACAGTGAAAACTGCAGGAAATTCAAACCGGCACTAGGAAAGAGACTGAGAAACCAGAGTAAAAGTTTCTCCTGCAACCCGTTCCCTTTGTGCTAGATGAACGAACGTCTCTCCACATGCTCAGTTCTGAGAGATAAGTGTGTGTGAAAGCCGTCCTTCACCTAGCTTGTTGGGAACACAAAGTTTTTTTCAGTTGCAAACTCCACTCCATACATGTATATGGGGGGTACTAGCTCCAACTCGGTTTTACAGTGAAAACTGCAGGAACTTCAAACCGGCACTAGGAAACAGACTGAGCAACCAGAGTAAAAGTTTCCCCTGCAATCCGTTCCGTTCGTGCTAGATGAACGAACGTCTCTCCACATGCTCAGTTCTGAAGAGATAAGTGTGTGTGAAAGCCGTACTTCAACTAGCTTGTTGGGAACACAAAGTTTTTTTCAGTTGCAAACTCCTCTCCATACATATCTATGGGGAGGTACTAGCTCCAACTCTGTTTTACAGTGAAAACTGCAGTAATTTCAAACCGGAACTTGGAACAGACTGAGAAACCAGAGTAAAAATTTATCCTGCAAACCGTTCCCTTTGTGCTAGATGAACGAACGTCTCTCCACATGCTCAGTTCTGAGAGATAAGTGTGTGTGAAAGCCGTAATTCACCTAGCTTGTTGGGAACACAAAGTTTTTTTCAGTTGCAAACTCCACTCCATACATATCTATGGGTAGGTACTGGCACCAACTCTGTTTTACAGTGAAAACTGCAGTAACTTCAAACCGTCACTAGGAAACAGACTGAGAAACCAGAGTAAAAGTTTCTTCTGCAACCCGTTCCCTTTGTGCTAGATGAACTAACGTCTCTCCACATGCTCAGTTCTGAGAGAAAAATGTGTGGGAGAGCCGTCCTTCACCTAGCTTGTTGGGAACACAAAGATACTTTTCAGTTGCAAACCCCACTCCATACATACATATGGGGTGGTACTAGCTCCAACACAGTTTTACAGTGAAATCTGCAGGAAATTCAAACCAGCACTAGGAAACAGACTGAGAAACCAGAGTAAAAGTTTCTCCTGCAACCCGTTCCCTTTTTGCTAGATGAACGAACGTCTCTCCACATGCTCAGTTCTGAGAGATAAGTGTCTGTGAAAGCTTTCCTTCACCTAGCTTGTTGGGAACACAAAGTTTTTTTCAGTTGCAAACTCCACTCCATACATATCTATGGGGAAGTACTAGCTCCAACTCGGTTTTACAGTGAAAACTGCAGGAACTTCAAACCGGCACTAGGAAACAGACTGAGAAACCAGAGTAAAAGTTTCTTCTGCAACCCGTTCCATTTGTGCTAGATGAACGAACATCTCTCCACATACTCAGTTCTAAGAGATAAGTGTGTGTGAAAGCCGTCCTTCACCTAGCTTGTTGGGAACACAAAGTTTCTTTTCAGTTGCAAACTCCACTCCATACATATATATGGGGAGGTACTAGCTCCAACACGGTTTTACAGTGAAAACTGCAGGAACTTCAAACAGGCACTAGGAAACAGACTGAGAAACCAGAGTAAAAGTTTCTCCTGCAACCCGTTCCCTTTGTGCTAGATGAACGAACGTCTCTCCACATGCTCAGTTTTGAAGAGATAAGTGTGTGTGAAAGCCGTCCTTCACCTAGCTTGTTGGGAACACAAAGTTTCTTTTCAGTTGCAAACTCCTCTCCATACATATCTATGGGGAGGTACTAGCTCCAACTCTGTTTTACAGTGAAAACTGCAGTAACTTCAAACCGGAACTAGGAACAGACTGAGAAACCAGAGTAAAAGTTTCTCCTGCAACCCGTTACATTTGTGCTACATGAACGAACATCTCTCCACATACTCAGTTCTAAGAGATAAGTTTGTGTGAAAGCCGTTCTTCACCTAGCTTGCTGGGAACACAAAGTTTCTTTTCAGTTGCAAACTCCACTCCATACATATATATGGGGATGTACTAGCTCCAAATCTGTTTTACAGTGAAAACTGCAGGAACTTCAAACCGGCACTAGGAAACAGACTGAGCAACCAGAGTAAAAGTTTCTCCTGCAACCCGTTCCGTTTGTGCTAGATGAACGAACGTCTCTCCACATGCTCAGTTCTGAGAGATAAGTGTGTGTGAAAGCCTTCCTTCACCTAGCTTGTTGGGAACACAAAGTTACTTTTCAGTTGCAAACTCCTCTCCATACATATCTATGGGGAGGTACTAGCTCCAACTCGGTTTTACAGTGAAAACTGCAGGAAATTCAAACCGGAACTAGGAACAGACTGAGAAACCAGAGTAAAAGTTTCTCCTGCAACCCGTTCCATCTGTGCTACATGAACGAACATATCTCCACATGCTCAGTTCTGAGAGTTAAGTGTGTGTGAAAGCCGTCCTTCATCTAGCTTGTGGGGAACACAAAGTTTCTTTTAAGTTGCAAACTCCACTCCATACATATCTATGGGGAGGTACTAGCTCCAACTCGGTTTTACAGTGAAAACTGCAGGAAATTCAAACCGGCACTAGGAAAGAGACTGAGAAACCAGAGTAAAAGTTTCTCCTGCAACCCGTTCCCTTTGTGCTAGATGAACGAACGTCTCTCCACATGCTCAGTTCTGAGAGATAAGTGTGTGTGAAAGCCGTCCTTCACCTAGCTTGTTGGGAACACAAAGTTTTTTTCAGTTGCAAACTCCACTCCATACATATATATGGGGGGTACTAGCTCCAACTCGGTTTTACAGTGAAAACTGCAGGAACTTCAAACCGGCACTAGGAAACAGACTGAGCAACCAGAGTAAAAGTTTCCCCTGCAACCCGTTCCGTTCGTGCTAGATGAACGAACGTCTCTCCACATGCTCAGTTCTGAAGAGATAAGTGTGTGTGAAAGCCGTACTTCAACTAGCTTGTTGGGAACACAAAGTTTTTTTCAGTTGCAAACTCCTCTCCATACATATCTATGGGGAGGTACTAGCTCCAACTCTGTTTTACAGTGAAAACTGCAGTAATTTCAAACCGGAACTAGGAACAGACTGAGAAACCAGAGTAAAAATTTATCCTGCAAACCGTTCCCTTTGTGCTAGATGAACGAACGTCTCTCCACATGCTCAGTTCTGAGAGATAAGTGTGTGTGAAAGCCGTAATTCACCTAGCTTGTTGGGAACACAAAGTTTTTTTCAGTTGCAAACTCCACTCCATACATATCTATGGGTAGGTACTGGCACCAACTCTGTTTTACAGTGAAAACTGCAGTAACTTCAAACCGTCACTAGGAAACAGACTGAGAAACCAGAGTAAAAGTTTCTTCTGCAACCCGTTCCCTTTGTGCTAGATGAACTAAAGTCTCTCCACATGCTCAGTTCTGAGAGATAAATGTGTGGGAGAGCCGTACTTCACCTAGCTTGTTGGGAACACAAAGATACTTTTCAGTTGCAAACACATCTCCATACATACATATGGGGTGGTACTAGCTCCAACACAGTTTTACAGTGAAATCTGCAGGAAATTCAAACCAGCACTAGGAAACAGACTAAGAAACCAGAGTAAAAGTTTCTCCTGCAACCCGTTCCCTTTGTGCTAGATGAACGAACGTCTCTCCACATGCTCAGTTCTGAGAGATAAGTGTCTGTGAAAGCTGTCCTTCACCTAGCTTGTTGGGAACACAAAGTTTTTTTCAGTTGCAAACTCCACTCCATACATATCTATGGGGAAGTACTAGCTCCAACTCGGTTTTACAGTGAAAACTGCAGGAACTTCAAACCGGCACTAGGAAACAGACTGAGAAACCAGAGTAAAAGTTTCTTCTGCAACCCGTTCCCTTTGTGCTAGATGAACGAACATCTCTCCACATACTCAGTTCTAAGAGATAAGTGTGTGTGAAAGCCGTTCTTCACGTAGCTTGTTGGGAACACAAAGTTTCTTTTCAGTTGCAAACTCCACTCCATACATATATATGGGGAGGTACTAGCTCCAACTCGGTTTTACAGTGAAAACTGCAGGAACTTCAAACAGGCACTAGGAAACAGACTGAGAAACTAGAGTAAAAGTTTCTCCTGCAACCCGTTCCCTTTGTGCTAGATGAACGAACGTCTCTCCACATGCTCAGTTTTGAAGAGATAAGTGTGTGTGAAAGCCGTCCTTCACCTAGCTTGTTGGGAACACAAAGTTTCTTTTCAGTTGCAAACTCCTCTCCATACATATCTATGGGGAGGTACTAGCTCCAACTCTGTTTTACAGTGAAAACTGCAGTAACTTCAAACCGGAACTAGGAACAGACTGAGAAACCAGAGTAAAAGTTTCTCCTGCAACCCGTTCCATTTGTGCTACATGAACGAACATCTCTCCACATACTCAGTTCTAAGAGATAAGTTTGTGTGAAAGCCGTTCTTCAGCTAGCTTGTTGGGAACACAAAGTTTCTTTTCAGTTGCAAACTCCACTCCATACATATATATGGGGATGTACTAGCTCCAACTCGGTTTTACATTGAAAACTGCAGGAACTTCAAACGGGCACTAGGAAACAGACTGAGAAACCAGAGTAAAAGTTTCTCCTGCAACCCGTTCCCTTTGTGCTAGATGAACGAACGTCTCTCCACATGCTCAGTTCTGAGAGATAAGTGTCTGTGAAAGCTGTCCTTCACCTAGCTTGTTGGGAACACAAAGTTTCGTTTCAGTTGCAAACTCCACTCCATACATATATATGGGGAGGTACAAGCTCCAACTCGGTTTTACAGTGAAAACTGCAGGAAATTCAAACCGGCACTAGGAAACAGACTGAGAAACCAGAGTAATAGTTTCCCCTGCAACCCGTTCCCTTTGTGCTAGATGAACGAACGTCTCTCCACATGCTCAGTTCTGAGAGATAAGTGTGTGTGAAAGCCGTCCTTCACCTAGCTTGTTGGGAACACAAAGTTTCTTTTCAGTTGCAAACTCCACTCCATACATATCTATGGGGAGGTACTTGCTCCAACTCTGTTTTACAGTGAAAACTGCAGGAACTTAAAACCGGCACAAGGAAACAGACTGAGAAACCAGAGTAAAAGTTTCTCCTGCAACCCGTTCCCTTTGTGCTAGATGAACGAACGTCTCTCCACATGCTCAGTTCTGAGAGATAAGTGTCTGTGAAAGCTATCCTTCACCTAGCTTGTTGGGAACACAAAGTTTCGTTTCAGTTGCAAACTCCACTCCATACATATATATGGGGAGGTACAAGCTCCAACTCGGTTTTACAGTGAAAACTGCAGGAAATTCAAACCGGCACTAGGAAACAGACTGAGAAACCAGAGTAATAGTTTCTCCTGCAACCCGTTCCCTTTGTGCTAGATGAACGAACGTCTCTCCACATGCTCAGTTCTGAGAGATAAGTGTGTGTGAAAGCCGTCCTTCACCTAGCTTGTTGGGAACACAAAGTTTCTTTTCAGTTGCAAACTCCACTCCATACATATCTATGGGGAGGTACTTGCTCCAACTCTGTTTTACAGTGAAAACTGCAGGAACTTAAAACCGGCACAAGGAAACAGACTGAGAAACCAGAGTGAAAGTTTCTCCTGCAAACCGTTCCCTTTGTGCTAGATGAACGAACGTCTCTCCACATGCTCAGTTCTGAGAGATAAGTGTGTGTGAAAGCCGTCCTTCACCTAGCTTGTTGGGAACACAAAGTTTCTTTTCATTTGCAAACTCCACTCCATACATATATATGGGGAGGTACTAGCTCCAACTCGGTTTTACAGTGAAAACTGCAGGAACTTCAAACCGGCACTAGGAAACAGACTGAGCAACCAGAGTAAAAGTTTCTTCTGCAACCCGTTCCCTTTGTGCTAGATGAACTAACGTCTCTCCACATGCTCAGTTCTGAGAGATAAATGTGTGTGAAAGCCGTTCTTCACCTAGCTTGTTGGGAACACAAAGTTTCTTTTCAGTTGCAAACTCCACTCCATACATATATATGGGGTGGTACTAGCTCCAACACAGTTTTACAGTGAAAACTGCAGGAACTTCAAACCAGCACTAGGAAACAGACTGAGAAACCAGAGTAAATTTTCTCCTGCAACCCGTTCCCTTTGTGCTAGATGAACGAACGTCTCTCCACATGCTCAGTTCTGAGATATAAGTGTGTGTGAAAGCTGTCCTTCAACTAGCTTGTTGGGAACACAAAGTTCCTTTTCAGTTGCAAACACCACTCCATACATATATATGGGGAGGTACAGGCTCCAACTCGGTTTTACAGTGAAAACTGCAGGAACTTCAAACCGGCACTAGCAAACAGACTGAGAATCCAGAGTAAAATTTCCCCTGCAACACGTTCCCTTTGTGCTAGATGAACGAACGTCTCTCCACATGCTCATTTCTGAGAGATAAGTGTTTGTGAAAGCCGTCCTTCACCTAGCTTGTTGGGAACACAAAGTTTCTTTTCAGTTGCAAACTCCACTCCATAAATATCTATGGGGAGGTACAAGTTCCAACTCGGTTTTACAGTGAAAACTGCAGGAACTTAAAACCGGCACTAGGAAACAGACTGAGAAACCAGAGTAAAACTTTCTCCTGCAACCCGTTCCCTTTGTACTAGATGAACGAACGTCTATCCACATGCTCATTTCTGAGAGATAAGTGTGTGTGAAAGCCGTCCTTCACCTAGCTTGTTGGGAACACAAAGTTTCTATTCAGTTGCAAACTCCAATCCATACATATCTATGGGGAGGTACTAGCTCCAACTCGGTTTTACAGTGAAAACTGCAGGAACGTCAAACCGGCAATAGGAAACAGACTGAGAAACCAGAGTAAAATTTCTCCTGCAACACGTTCCCTTTGTGCTAGATGAACGAACGTCTCTCCACATGCTCAGTTCTGAGAGATAAGTGTGTGTGAAAGCCGTCCATCACCTAGCTTGTTGGGAACACAAAGTTTCTTTTCAGTTGCAAACTCCACTCCTTACATATCTAAGGGGAGGTACTAGCTCCAACTCGGTTTTACAGTGAAAACTGCAGGAACTTCAAACCGGCACTAGGAAACAGACTGAGAAACCTGAGTAAAAGTTTCTTCTGCAACACGTTCCCTTTGTGCTAGATGAACGAACGTCTCTCCACATGCTCAGTTCTGAGAGATAACTGTGTGTGAAAGCCGTCCTTCACCTAGCTTGTTGGGAACACAAAGTTTCTTTTCAGTTGCAAACTCCACTCCATACATATCTATGGGGAGGTACTAGCTCCAACTCGGTTTTACAGTGAAAACTGCAGGAACTTCAAACCGGCACTAGGAAACAGACTGAGAAACCAGAGTAAAAGTTTCTCCTGCAACCCGTTCCCTTTGTGCTAGATGAACGAACGTCTCTCCACATGCTCAGTTCTGAGAGATAAGTGTGTGTGAAAGCCGTCCTTCACCTAGCTTGTTGGGAACACAAAGTTTCTTTTCAGTTGCAAACGCCACTCCATACATATCTATGGGGAGGTACTAGCTCCAACTCGGTTTTACAGTGAAAACTGCAGGAACTTCAAAACGGCACTAGGAAACAGACTGAGAAACCAGAGTAAAAGTTTCTCCTGCAAACCGTTCCCTTTGTGCTAGATGAACGAACGTCTCTCCACATGCTCAGTTCTGAGCGATAAGTGTGTGTGAAAGCCGTCCTTCACCTAGCTTGTTGGGAACACAAAGTTTCTTTTCAGTTGCAAACTCCACTCCATACATATCTATGGGGAGGTATTAGCTCCAACTCGGTTTTACAGTGAAAACTGCAGGAACTTCAAACCGGCACTAGGAAATAGACTGAGAAACCAGAGTAAAAGTTTCTCCTGCAACCCGTTCCCTTTGTGCTAGATGAACGAACGTCTCTCCACATGCTCAGTTCTGAGAGATAAGTGTGTGTGAAAGCCGTACTTCACCTAGCTTGTTGGGAACACAAAGTTACTTTTCAGTTGCAAACTCCACTCCATAAATATCTATGGGGAGGTACTAGCTTCAACTGGGTTTTACAGTGAAAACTGCAGGAACTTCAAACCGGCACTAGGAAACAGACTGAGAAACCTGAGTAAAAGTTTCTTCTGCAACACGTTCCCTTTGTGCTAGATGAACGAACGTCTCTCCACATGCTCAGTTCTGAGAGATAAGTGTGTGTGAAAGCCGTACTTCACCTAGCTTGTTGGGAACACAAAGTTTCTTTTCAGTTGCAAACTCCACTCCATACATATCTATGGGGAGGTACTAGCTCCAACTCGGTTTTACAGTGAAAACTGCAGGAACTTCAAACCGGCACTAGGAAACAGACTGAGAAACCAGAGTAAAAGTTTCACCTGCAACCCGTTCCCTTTGTGCTAGATGAACGAACGTCTCTCCACATGCTCAGTTCTGAGAGATAAGTGTGTGTGAAAGCCGTCCTTCACCTAGCTTGTTGGGAACACAAAGTTTCTTTTCAGTTGCAAACTCCACTCCATACATATCTATGGGGAGGTACTAGCTCCAACTCGGTTTTACAGTGAAAACTGAAGGAACGTCAAACCGGCACTAGGAAACAGACTGAGAAACCAGAGTAAAATTTCTCCTGCAACACGTTCCCTTTGTGCTAGATGAACGAACGTCTCTCCACATGCTCAGTTCTGAGAGATAAGTGTGTGTGAAAGCCGTCCATCACCTAGCTTGTTGGGAACACAAAGTTTCTTTTCAGTTGCAAACTCCTTTCCTTATATATCTAAGGGGAGGAACTAGCTCCAACTCGGTTTTACAGTGAAAACTGCAGGAACTTCAAACCGGCACTAGGAAACAGACTGAGAAACCTGAGTAAAATTTCCCCTGCAACACGTTCCCTTTGTGCTAGATGAACGAACGTCTCTCCACATGCTCAGTTCTGAGAGATAAGTGTGTGTGAAAGCCGTCCTTCACCTAGCTTGTTGGGAACACAAAGTTTCTTTTCAGTTGCAAACTCCACTCCATACATATCTATGGGGAGGTATTAGCTCCAACTCGGTTTTACAGTGAAAACTGCAGGAACTTCAAACCGGCACTAGGAAACAGACTGAGAAACCAGAGTAAAAGTTGCTCCTGCAACCCGTTCCTTTGTGCTAGATGAACGAACGTCTCTCCACATGCTCAGTTCTGAGAGATAAGTGTGTGTGAAAGCCGTCCTTCAACTAGCTTGTTGGGAACACAAAGTTTCTTTTCAGTTGCAAACTCCACTCCATACATATCTATGGGGAGGTACTAGCTCCAACTCGGTTTTACAGTGAAAACTGCAGGAACTTCAAACCGGCACTAGGAAACAGACTGAGAAACCAGAGTAAAACTTTCTCCTGCAACCCGTTCCCTTTGTGCTAGATGAACGAACATCTCTCCACATGCTCAGTTCTGAGTGATAAGTGTGTGTGAAAGCCGTACTTCACCTAGCTTGTTGGGAACACAAAGTTTCTTTTCAGTTGCAAATTCCACTCCATACATATCTATGGGGAGGTATTAGCACCAACTCGGTTTTACAGTGAAAACTGCAGGAACTTCAAACCGGCACTAGGAAACAGACTGAGAAACCAGAGAAAAAGTTTCTCCTGCAACCAGTTCCATTTGTGCTAGATGAACGAACGTCTCTCCACATGCTCAGTTCTGAGAGATAAGTGTGTGTGAAAGCCGTCCTTCATATAGCTTGTTGGGAACACAAAGTTTCTTTTCAGTTGCAAACTCCACTCCTTACATATCTATTGGGAGGTACTAGCTCCAACTCGGTTTTACAGTGAAAACTGCAGGAACTTCAAACCGGCACTAGGAAACAGACTGAGAAACCAGAGTAAAAGTTTCTCCTGCAAACCGTTCCCTTTGTGCTAGATGAACGAACGTCTCTCCACATGCTCAGTTCTGAGAGATAAGTGTGTGTGAAAGCCGTCCTTCACCTAGCTTGTTGGGAACACAAAATTTCTTTTCAGTTGCAAACTCCACTCCATACATATCTATGGGGAGGTACTAGCTCCAACTCGGTTTTACAGTGAAAACTGCAGGAACTTCAAACCGGCACTAGGAAACAGACTGAGAAACCAGAGTAAAAGTTTCTCCTGCAACCCGTTCCCTTTGTGCTAGATGAACGAACGTCTCTCCACATGCTCAGTTCTGAGAGATAAGTGTTTGTGAAAGCCGTCTTTCAACTAGCTTGTTGGGAACACAAAGTTTCTTTTCAGTTGCAAACTCCACTCCATAAATATCTATGGGGAGGTACTAGCTCCAACTCGGATTTACAGTGAAAATTGCAGGAACTTCAAACCAGCACTAGGAAACAGACTGAGATACCTGAGTAAAAGTTTCTTCTGCAACACGTTCCCTTTGTGCTAGATGAACGAACGTCTCTCCACATGCTCAGTTCTGAGAGATAAGTGTGTGTGAAAGCCGTCCTTCACCTAGCTTGTTGGGAACACAAAGTTTCTTTTCAGTTGCAAACTCCAATCCATACATATCTATGGGGAGGTTCTAGCTCCAACTCGGTTTTACAGTGAAAACTGCAGGAACTTCAAACCGGCACTAGGAAACAGACTGAGAAACCAGAGTAAAAGTTTCTCCTGCAACACGTTCCCTTTGGGCTAGATGAACGAACGTCTCTCCACATGCTCAGTTCTGAGAGATAAGTGTGTGTGAAAGCCGTCCTTCAACTAGCTTGTTGGGAACTCAAAGTTTCTTTTCAGTTGCAAACTCCACTCCATACATATCTATGGGGAGGTACAAGCTCCAACTCGGTTTTACAGTGAAATCTGCAGGAACTTCAAACCGGCACTAGGAAACAGACTGAGAAACCAGAGTAAAAGTTTCTCCTGCAACCCGTTCCCTTTGTGCTAGATGAACGAACGTCTCTCCACATGCTCAGTTCTGAGAGATAAGTGTGTGTGAAAGCCGTCCTTCACCTAGCTTGTTGGGAACACAAAGTTTCTTTTCAGTTGCAAACTCCACTCCATACATATCTATGGGGAGGTACTAGCTCCAACTCGGTTTTACAGTGAAAACTGCAGGAACTTCAAACCGGCACTAGGAAACAGACTGAGAAACCAGAGTAAAAGTTTCTCCTGCAACCCGTTCCCTTTGTGCTAGATGAACGAACGTCTCTCCACATGCTCAGTTCTGAGAGATAAGTGTGTGTGAAAGCCGTCCTTCACCTAGCTTGTTGGGAACACAAAGTTTCTTTTCAGTTGCAAACTCCACTCCATACATATCTATGGGGAGGTATTAGCTCCAACTCGGTTTTACAGTGAAAACTGCAGGAACTTCAAACCGGCACTAGGAAATAGACTGAGAAACCAGAGTAAAAGTTTCTCCTGCAACCCGTCCCTTTGTGCTAGATGAACGAACGTCTCTCCACATGCTCAGTTCTGAGAGATAAGTGTGTGTGAAAGCCGTCCTTCACCTAGCTTGTTGGGAACACAAAGTTTCTTTTCAGTTGCAAACTCCACTCCATAAATATCTATGGGGAGGTACTAGCTCCAACTGGGTTTTACAGTGAAAACTGCAGGAACTTCAAACCGGCACTAGGAAACAGACTGAGAAACCTGAGTAAAAGTTTCTTCTGCAACACGTTCCCTTTGTGCTAGATGAACGAACGTCTCTCCACATGCTCAGTTCTGAGAGATAAGTGTGTGTGAAAGCCGTCCTTCACCTAGCTTGTTGGGAACACAAAGTTTCTTTTCAGTTGCAAACTCCACTCCATATATATCTATGGGGAGGTACTAGCTCCAACTCGGTTTTACAGTGAAAACTGCAGGAACTTCAAACCGGCACTAGGAAACAGACTGAGAAACCAGAGTAAAAGTTTCTCCTGCAACCCGTTCCCTTTGTGCTAGATGAACGAACGTCTCTCCACATGCTCAGTTCTGAGAGCTAAGTGTGTGTGAAAGCCGTCCTTCACCTAGCTTGTTGGGAACACAAAGTTTCTTTTCAGTTGCAAACTCCACTCCATACATATCTATGGGGAGGTTCTAGCTCCAACTCGGTTTTACAGTGAAAACTGCAGGAACGTCAAACCGGCACTAGGAAACAGACTGAGAATCCAGAGTAAAATTTCCCCTGCAACACGTTCCCTTTGTGCTAGATGAACGAACGTCTAACCACATGCTCAGTTCTGAGAGATAAGTGTGTGTGAAAGCCGTCCATCACCTAGCTTGTTGGGAACACAAAGTTTCTTTTCAGTTGCAAACTCCTTTCCTTACATATCTAAGGGGAGGTACTAGCTCCAACTCGGTTTTACAGTGAAAACTGCAGGAACTTCAAACCGGCACTTGGAAACAGACTGAGAAACCTGAGGAAAAGTTTCTTCTGCAAAACGTTCCCTTTGTGCTAGATGAACGAACGTCTCTCCACATGCTCAGTTCTGAGAGATAAGTGTGTGTGAAAGCCGTCCATCACCTAGCTTGTTGGGAACACAAAGTTTCTTTTCAGTTGCAAACTCCTTTCCTTACATATCTAAGGGGAGGTACTAGCTCCAACTCGGTTTTACAGTGAAAACTGCAGGAACTTCAAACCGGCACTAGGAAACAGACTGAGAAACCTGAGTAAAAGTTTCTTCTGCAACACGTTCCCTTTGTGCTAGATGAACGAACGTCTCTCCACATGCTCAGTTCTGAGAGATAAGTGTGTGTGAAAGCCGTCCTTCACCTAGCTTGTTGGGAACACAAAGTTTCTTTTCAGTTGCAAACTCCACTCCATACATATCTATGGGGAGGTACTAGCTCCAACTCGGTTTTACAGTGAAAACTGCAGGAACTTCAAACCGGCACTAGGAAACAGACTGAGAAACCAGAGTAAAAGTTTCTCCTGCAAACCGTTCCCTTTGTGCTAGATGAACGAACGTCTCTCCACATGCTCAGTTCTGAGAGATAAGTGTGTGTGAAAGCCGTCCTTCACCTAGCTTGTTGGGAACACAAAGTTTCTTTTCAGTTGCAAACTCCACTCCATACATATCTATGGGGAGGTACTAGTTCCAACTCGGTTTTACAGTGAAAACTGCAGGAACTTCAAACCGGCACTAGGAAACAGACTGAGAAACCAGAGTAAAAGTTTCTCCTGCAACCCGTTCCCTTTGTGCTAGATGAACGAAAGTCTCTCCACATGCTCAGTTCTGAGAGATAAGTATGTGTGAAAGCCGTCCTTCACCTAGCTTGTTGGGAACACAAAGTTTCTTTTCAGTTGCAAACTCCAATCCATACATATATATGGGGAAGTACTAGCTCCAACTCTGTTTTACAGTGAAAACTGCAGGAACTTCAAACCGGCACTAGGAAACAGACTGAGAAACCTGAGTAAAATTTTTCCTGCAACACGTTCCCTTTGTGCTAGATGAACGAACGTCTCTCCACATGCTCAGTTCTGAGAGATAAGTGTGTGTGAAAGCCGTCCTTAACCTAGCTTGTTGGGAACACAAAGTTTCTTTTCAGTTGCAAACACCACTCCATACATATCTATCGGGAGGTACTAGCTCCAACTCGGTTTTACAGTGAAAACTGCAGGAACTTCAAACCGGCACTAGGAAACAGACTGAGAAACCTGAGTAAAATTTTTCCTGCAACACGTTCCCTTTGTGCTAGATGAACGAACGTCTCTCCACATGCTCAGTTCTGAGAGATAAGTGTGTGTGAAAGCCGTCCTTCACCTAGCTTGTTGGGAACACAAAGTTTCTTTTCAGTTGCAAACTCCACTCCATACATATCTATCGGGAGGTACTAGCTCCAACTCGGTTTTACAGTGAAAACTGCAGGAACTTCAAACCGGCACTAGGAAACAGACTGAGAAACCAGAGTAAAAGTTTCCCCTGCAACCCGTTCCCTTTGTGCTAGATGAACGAACGTCTCTCCACATGCTCAGTTCTGAGAGATAAGTGTGTGTGAAAGCCGTCCTTCACTTAGCTTCTTGGGAACACAAAGTTTCTTTTCAGTTGCAAACTCCACTCCATACATATCTATGGGGAGGTACTAGCTCCAACTCGGTTTTACAGTGAAAACTGCAGGAACTTCAAACCGGCACTAAGAACCAGACTGAGAAACCTGAGTAAAATTCCCCTGCAACACGTTCCCTTTGTGCTAGATGAACGAACGTCTCTCCACATGCTCAGTTCTGAGAGATAAGTGTTTGTGAAAGCCGTCTTTCAACTAGCTTGTTGGGAACACAAAGTTTCTTTTCAGTTGCAAACTCCACTCCATAAATATCTATGGGGAGGTTCTAGCTCCAACTCGGATTTACAGTGAAAACTGCAGGAACTTCAAACCAGCACTAGGAAACAGACTGAGAAACCAGAGTAAAAGTTTCTCCTGCAACCCGTTCCCTTTGTGCTAGATGAACGAACGTCTCTCCACATGCTCAGTTCTGAGAGATAAGAGTGTGTGAAAGCCGTCCTTCACCTAGCTTGTTGGGAACACAAAGTTTCTTTTCAGTTGCAAACTCCACTCCATACATATCTATGGGGAGGTACTAGCTCCAACTCGGTTTTACAGTGAAAACTGCAGGAACGTCAAACCGGCACTAGGAAACAGACTGAGCAACCAGAGTAAAAGTTTCTCCTGCAACCCGTTCCCTTTGTGCTAGATGAACGAACGTCTCTCCACATGCTCTGTTCTGAGAGATAAGTGTGTGTGAAAGCCGTCCTTCACCTAGCTTGTTGGGAACACAAAGTCTATTTTCATTTGCAAACTCCCATCCATACATATATATGGGGAGGTACTAGCTCCAACTCTGTTTTACAGTGAAAACTGCAGGAACTTCAAAAAGGCACTAGGAAACTGACTGAAAAACCAGAGTAAAATTTCCCCTGCAACCCGTTCCCTTTGTGCTAGATGAACGAACGTCTCTCCACATGCTCAGTTCTGAGAGATAAGTGTGTGTGAAAGCCGTCCTTCACCTAGCTTGTTGGGAACACAAAGTTTCTTTTCAGTTGCAAACTCCACTCCATACATATCTAAGGGGAGGTACTAGCTCCAACTCGGTTTTACAGTGAAAACTGCAGGAACTTCAAACCGGCACTAGGAAACAAACTGAGAAACCTGAGTAAAAGTTTCTTCTGCAACACGTTCCCTTTGTGCTAGATGAACGAACGTCTCTCCACATGCTCAGTTCTGAGAGATAAGTGTGTGTGAAAGCCGTCCTTCACCTAGCTTGTTGCGAACACAAAGTTTCTTTTCAGATGCAAACTCCACTCCATACATATCTATGGGGAGGTACTAGCTCCAACTCGGTTTTACAGTGAAAACTGCAGGAACTTCAAAACGGCACTAGGAAACAGACTGAGAAACCTGAGTAAAATTGCCCTGCAACACGTTCCCTTTGTGCTAGATGAACGAACGTCTCTCCACATGCTCAGTTCTGAGAGATAAGTGTGTGTGAAAGCCGTCCATCACCTAGCTTGTTAGGAACACAAAGTTTCTTTTCAGTTGCAAACTCCTTTCCTTACATATCTAAGGGGAGGTACTAGCTCCAACTCGGTTTTACAGTGAAAACTGCAGGAACTTCAAACCGGCACTAGGAAACAGACTGAGAAACCTGAGTAAAATTTTTCCTGCAACACGTTCCCTTTGTGCTAGATGAACGAACGTCTCTCCACATGCTCAGTTCTGAGAGATAAGTGTGTGTGAAAGCCGTCCTTAACCTAGCTTGTTGGGAACACAAAGTTTCTTTTCAGTTGCAAACTCCACTCCATACATATCTATGGGGAGGTACAAGCTCCAACTAGGTTTTACAGTGAAAACTGCAGGAACTTCAAACCGGCACTAGGAAACAGACTGAGAAACCTGAGGAAAAGTTTCTTCTGCAAAACGTTCCCTTTGTGCTAGATGAACGAACGTCTCTCCACATGCTGAGTTCTGAGAGATAAGTGTGTGTGAAAGCCGTCCTTCACCTAGCTTATTGGGAACACAAAGTTTCTTTTCAGTTGCCAACTCCACTCCATACATATCTACCGGGAGGTACTAGCTCCAACTCGGTTTTACAGTGAAAACTGCAGGAAATTCAAACCGGCACTAGGAAACAGACTGAGAAACCAGAGTAAAAGTTTCCCCAGCAACCCGTTCCTTTTGTGCTAGATGAACGAACGTCTCTCCACATGCTCAGTTCTGAGAGATAAGTGTGTGTGAAAGCCGTCCTTCACTTAGCTTGTTGGGAACACAAAGTTTCTTTTCAGTTGCAAACTCCACTCCATACATATCTATGGGGAGGTACTAGCTCCAACTCGGTTTTACAGTGAAAACTGCAGGAACATCAAACCGGCACTAGGAAACAGACTGAGAAACCTGAGTAAAATTCCCCTGCAACACGTTCCCTTTGTGCTAGATGAACGAACGTCTCTCCACATGCTCAGTTCTGAGAGATAAGTGTTTGTGAAAGCCGTCTTTCAACTAGCTTGTTGGGAACACAAAGTTTCTTTTCAGTTGCAAACTCCACTCCATAAATATCTATGGGGAGGTTCTAGCTCCAACTCGGATTTACAGTGAAAACTGCAGGAACTTCAAACCGGCACTAGGAAACAGACTGAGAAACCAGAGTAAAAGTTTCTCCTGCAACCCGTTCCTTTTGTGCTAGATGAACGAACGTCTCTCCACATGCTCAGTTCTGAGAGATAAGAGTGTGTGAAAGCCGTCCTTCACCTAGCTTGTTGGGAACACAAAGTTTCTTTTCAGTTGCAAACTCCACTCCATACATATCTATGGGGAGGTACTAGCTCCAACTCGGTTTTACAGTGAAATCTGCAGGAACGTCAAACCGGCACTAGGAAACAGACTGAGAAACCAGAGTAAAAGTTTCTCCTGCAACCCGTTCCCTTTGTGCTAGATGAACGAACGTCTCTCCACATGCTCTGTTCTGAGAGATAAGTGTGTGTGAAAGCCGTCCTTCACCTAGCTTGTTGGGAACACAAAGTCTATTTTCAGTTGCAAACTCCCATCCATACATATATATGGGGAGGTACTAGCTCCAACTCTGTTTTACAGTGAAAACTGCAGGAACTTCAAAAAGGCACTAGGAAACTGACTGAGAAACCAGAGTAAAATTTCCCCTGCAACCCGTTCCCTTTGTGCTAGATGAACGAACGTCTCTCCACATGCTCAGTTCTGAGAGATAAGTGTGTGTGAAAGCCGTCCTTCACCTAGCTTGTTGGGAACACAAAGTTTCTTTTCAGTTGCAAACTCCACTCCATACATATCTAAGGGGAGGTACTAGCTCCAACTCGGTTTTACAGTGAAAACTGCAGGAACTTCAAACCGGCACTAGGAAACAGACTGAGAAACCTGAGTAAAAGTTTCTTCTGCAACACATTCCCTTTGTGCTAGATGAACGAACGTCTCTCCACATGCTCAGTTCTGAGAGATAAGTGTGTGTGAAAGCCGTCCTTCACCTAGCTTGTTGGGAACACAAAGTTTCTTTTCACTTGCAAAATCCACTCCATACATATCTATGGGGAGGTACTAGCTCCAACTCGGTTTTACAGTGAAAACTGCAGGAACTTCAAACCGGCACTAGGAAACAGACTGAGAAACCAGAGTAAAAGTTTCTCCTGCAACCCGTTCCCTTTGTGCTAGATGAACGAAAGTCTCTCCACATGCTCAGTTCTGAGAGATAAGTGTGTGTGAAAGCCGTCCTTCACCTAGCTTGTTGGGAACACAAAGTTTCTTTTCAGTTGCAAACTCCACTCCATACATATCTATGGGGAGGTACTAGCTCCAACTCGGTTTTACAGTGAAAACTGCAGGAACTTCAAACCGGCACTAGGAAACAGACTGAGAAACCAGAGTAAAACTTTCTCCTGCAACCCGTTCCCTTTGTGCTAGATGAACGAACGTCTCTCCACATGCTCAGTTCTGAGAGATAATTGTGTGTGAAAGCCGTCCTTCACCTAGCTTGTTGGGAACACAAAGTTTCTTTTCAGTTGCAAACTCCACTCCATACATATCTATGGGGAGGTATTAGCTCCAACTCGGTTTTACAGTGAAAACTGCAGGAACTTCAAACCGGCACTAGGAAACAGACTGAGAAACGAGAGTAAAACTTTCTCCTGCAACCCGTTCCCTTTGTGCTAGATGATCGAACGTCTCTCCACATGCTCTGTTCTGAGAGATAAGTGTGTGTGAAAGCCGTCCTTCACCTAGCTTGTTGGGAACACAAAGTCTATTTTCAGTTGCAAACTCCCATCCATACATATATATGGGGAGGTACTAGCTCCAACTCTGTTTTACAGTGAAAACTGCAGGAACCTCAAAAAGGCACTAGGAAACAGACTGAGAAACCAGAGTAAAATTTCTCCTGCAACCCGTTCCCTTTGTGCTAGATGAACGAACGTCTCTCCACATGCTCAGTTCTGAGAGATAAGTGTGTGTGAAAGCCGTCCTTCACCTAGCTTGTTGGGAACACAAAGTTTCTTTTCAGTTGCAAACACCACCCCATACATATCTATGGGGAGGTACTAGCTCCAACTCGGTTTTACAGTGAAAACTGCAGGAAATTCAAACCGGCACTAGGAAACAGACTGAGAAACCAGAGTAAAACTTTCTCCTGCAACCCGTTCCCTTTGTGCTAGATGAACGAACGTCTCTCCACATGCTCAGTTCTGAGAGATAAGTGTGTGTGAAAGCCGTCCTTCACCTAGCTTGTTGGGAACACAAAGTTTCTTTTCAGTTGCAAACTCCACTCCATACATATCTATGGGGAGGTATTAGCTCCAACTCGGTTTTACAGTGAAAACTGCAGGAACTTCAAACCGGCACTAGGAAACAGACTGAGAAACCAGAGTAAAAGTTTCTCCTGCAACCCGTTCCCTTTGTGCTAGATGAACGAACGTCTCTCCACATGCTCAGTTTTGAGAGATAAGTGTGTGTGAAAGCCGTCCTTCACCTAGCTTGTTGGGAACACAAAGTTTCTTTTCAGTAGCTAACTCCACTCCATACATATCTATGGGGAGGTACTAGCTCCAAATCGGTTTTACAGTGAAAACTGCAGGAGCTTCAAACCGGCACTAGGAAACAGACTGAGAAACCAGAGTAAACGTTTCTCCTGCAAACCGTTCCCTTTGTGCTAGATGAACGAACGTCTCTCCACATGCTCAGTTCTGAGAGATAAGTGTGTGTGAAAGCCGTCCTTCACCTAGCTTGTTGGGAACACAAAGTTTCTTTTCAGTAGCAAACTCCACTCCATACATATCTATGGGGAGGTACTAGCTCCAACTCGGTTTTACAGTGAAAACTGCAGGAACTTCAAACCGGCACTAGGAAACAGACTGAGAAACGAGAGTAAATGTTTCTCCTGCAACCCGTTCCCTTTGTGCTAGATGAACGAACGTCTCTCCACATGCTCAGTTCTGAGAGATAAGTGTGTGTGAAAGCCGTCCTTCACCTAGCTTGTTGGGAACACAAAGTTTCTTTTCAGTTGCAAACTCCAATCCATACATATATATGGGGAGGTACTAGCTCCAACTCTGTTTTACAGTGAAAACTGCAGGAACTTCAAACCGGCTCTAGGAAACAGACTGAGAATCCAGAGTAAAATTTCTCCTGCAACACGTTCCCTTTGTGCTAGATGAACGAACGTCTCTCCACATGCTCAGTTCTGAGAGATATGTGTGTGTGAAAGCCGTCCTTCACCTACCTTCTTGGGAACACAAAGTTTCTTTTCAGTTGCAAACTCCACTCCATACATATCTATGGGGAGGTACTAGCTCCAACTCGGTTTTACAGTGAAAACTGCAGGAACTTCAAACCGGCACTAGGAAACAGACTGAGAGACCTGAGTAAAAGTTTCTTCTTCAACACGTTCCCTTTGTGCTAGATGAACGAACGTCTCTCCACATGCTCAGTTCTGAGAGATAAGTGTGTGTGAAAGCCGTCCTTCACCTAGCTTGTTGGGAACACAAAGTTTCTTTTCAGTTGCAAACTCCACTCCATACATATCTATGGGGAGGTACTAGCTCCACCTCGGTTTTACAGTGAAAACTGCAGGAACTTCAAACCGGCACTAGGAAACAGACTGAGAGACCTGAGTAAAAGTTTCTTCTGCAACACGTTCCCTTTGTGCTAGATGAATGAACGTCTCTCCACATGCTCAGTTCTGAGAGCTAAGTTTGTGTGAAAGCCGTCCTTCACCTAGCTTGTTGGGAACACAAAGTTTCTTTTCAGTTGCAAACTCCACTCCATACATATCTATGGGGAGGTACTAGCTCCAACTCGGTTTTACAGTGAAAACTGCAGGAACTTCAAACCGGCACTAGGAAACAGACTGAGAGACCTGAGTAAAAGTTTCTTCTGCAACACGTTCCCTTTGTGCTAGATGAACGAACGTCTCTCCACATGCTCAGTTCTGAGAGATAAGTGTGTGTGAAAGCCGTCCTTCAACTAGCTTGTAGGGAACACAAAGTTTCTTTTCAGTTGCAAACTCCACTCCATACATATCTATGGGGAGGTACTAGCTCCAACTCGGTTTTACAGTGAAAACTGCAGGAACTTCAAACCGGCACTAGGAAACAGACTGAGAAACCAGAGTAAAAGTTTCTCCTGCAACCCGTTCAGTTTGTGCTAGATGAACGAACGTCTCTCCACATGCTCAGTTCTGAGAGATAAGTGTGTGTGAAAGCCGTCCTTCATTTAGCTTGTTGGGAACACAAAGTTTCTTTTCAGTTGCAAACTCCACTCCATACATATCTATGGGGAGGTACTAGCTCCAACTCGGTTTTACAGTGAAAACTGCAGGAACTTCAAACCGGCACTAGGAAACAGACTGAGAAACCAGAGTAAAAGTTTCTCTTGCAACCCGTTCCCTTTGTGCTAGATGAACGAACGTCTCTCCACATGCTCAGTTCTAAGAGATAAGTGTGTGTGAAACCCGTCCTTCACCTAGCTTGTTGGGAACACAAAGTTTCTTTCCAGTTGCAAACTCCAATCCATACATATATATGGGGAGGTACTAGCTCCAACTCTGTTTTACAGTGAAAAGTGCAGGAACTTCAAACCGGCACTAGGAAACAGACTGAGAAACCAGAGTAAAAGTTTCTCCTGAAACCCATTCCGTTTGTGCTAGATGAACGAACGTCGCTCCACATGCTCAGTTCTGAGAGATTTGTGTGTGTGAAAGCCGTACTTCACCTAGCTTGTTGGGAACACAAAGTTTCTTTTCAGTTGCAAACTCCACTCCATACATATTTATGGGGTGGTACTAGCTCCAACTCGGTTTTACAGTGAAAACTGCAGGAACTTCAAACCGGCACTAGGAAACAGACTGAGAAACCAGAGTAAAAGTTTCCCCAGCAACCCGTTCCTTTTGTGCTAGATGAACGAACGTCTCTCCACATGCTCAGTTCTGAGAGATAAGTGTGTGTGAAAGCCGTCCTTCACTTAGCTTGTTGGGAACACAAAGTTTCTTTTCAGTTGCAAACTCCACTCCATACATATCTATGGGGAGGTACTAGCTCCAACTCGGTTTTACAGTGAAAACTGCAGGAACATCAAACCGGCACTAGGAAACAGACTGAGAAACCTGAGTAAAATTCCCCTGCAACACGTTCCCTTTGTGCTAGATGAACGAACGTCTCTCCACATGCTCAGTTCTGAGAGATAAGTGTTTGTGAAAGCCGTCTTTCAACTAGCTTGTTGGGAACACAAAGTTTCTTTTCAGTTGCAAACTCCACTCCATAAATATCTATGGGGAGGTTCTAGCTCCAACTCGGATTTACAGTGAAAACTGCAGGAAATTCAAACCGGCACTAGGAAACAGACTGAGAAACCAGAGTAAAAGTTTCTCCTGCAACCCGTTCCTTTTGTGCTAGATGAACGAACGTCTCTCCACATGCTCAGTTCTGAGAGATAAGAGTGTGTGAAAGCCGTCCTTCACCTAGCTTGTTGGGAACACAAAGTTTCTTTTCAGTTGCAAACTCCACTCCATACATATCTATGGGGAGGTACTAGCTCCAACTCGGTTTTACAGTGAAAACTGCAGGAACGTCAAACCGGCACTAGGAAACAGACTGAGAAACCAGAGTAAAAGTTTCTCCTGCAACCCGTTCCCTTTGTGCTAGATGAACGAACGTCTCTCCACATGCTCTGTTCTGAGAGATAAGTGTGTGTGAAAGCCGTCCTTCACCTAGCTTGTTGGGAACACAAAGTCTATTTTCAGTTGCAAACTCCCATCCATACATATATATGGGGAGGTACTAGCTCCAACTCTGTTTTACAGTGAAAACTGCAGGAACTTCAAAAAGGCACTAGGAATCTGACTGAGAAACCAGAGTAAAATTTCCCCTGCAACCCGTTCCCTTTGTGCTAGATGAACGAACGTCTCTCCACATGCTCAGTTCTGAGAGATAAGTGTGTGTGAAAGCCGTCCTTCATCTAGCTTGTTGGGATCACAAAGTTTCTTTTCAGTTGCAAACTCCACTCCATACATATCTAAGGGGAGGTACTAGCTCCAACTCGGTTTTACAGTGAAAACTGCAGGAACTTCAAACCGGCACTAGGAAACACACTGAGAAACCTGAGTAAAAGTTTCTTCTGCAACACATTCCCTTTGTGCTAGATGAACGAACGTCTCTCCACATGCTCAGTTCTGAGAGATAAGTGTGTGTGAAAGCCGTCCTTCACCTAGCTTGTTGGGAACACAAAGTTTCTTTTCAGTTGCAAAATCCACTCCATACATATCTATGGGGAGGTACTAGCTCCAACTCGGTTTTACAGTGAAAACTGCAGGAACTTCAAACCGGCACTAGGAAACAGACTGAGAAACCAGAGTAAAAGTTTCTCCTGCAACCCGTTCCCTTTGTGCTAGATGAACGATAGTCTCTCCACATGCTCAGTTCTGAGAGATAAGTGTGTGTGAAAGCCGTCCTTCACCTAGCTTGTTGGGAACACAAAGTTTCTTTTCAGTTGCAAACTCCACTCCATACATATCTATGGGGAGGTACTAGCTCCAACTCGGTTTTACAGTGAAAACTGCAGGAACTTCAAACCGGCACTAGGAAACAGACTGAGAAACCAGAGTAAAACTTTCTCCTGCAACCCGTTCCCTTTGTGCTAGATGAACGAACGTCTCTCCACATGCTCAGTTCTGAGAGATAAGTGTGTGTGAAAGCCGTCCTTCACCTAGCTTGTTGGGAACACAAAGTTTCTTTTCAATTGCAAACTCCACTCCATACATATCTATGGGGAGGTACTAGCTCCAACTCGGTTTTACAGTGAAAACTGCAGGAAATTCAAACCGGCACTAGGAAACAGACTGAGAAACCAGAGTAAAACTTTCTCCTGCAACCCGTTCCTTTTGTGCTAGATGAACGAACGTCTCTCCACATGCTCAGTTCTGAGAGATAAGTGTGTGTGAAAGCCGTCCTTCACCTAGCTTGTTGGGAACACAAAGTTTCTTTTCAGTTGCAAACTCCACTCCATACATATCTATGGGGAGGTATTAGCTCCAACTCGGTTTTACAGTGAAAACTGCAGGAACTTCAAACCGGCACTAGGAAACAGACTGAGAAACCAGAGTAAAAGTTTCTCCTGCAACCCGTTCCCTTTGTGCTAGATGAACGAACGTCTCTCCACATGCTCAGATTTGAGAGATAAGTGTGTGTGAAAGCCGTCCTTCACCTAGCTTGTTGGGAACACAAAGTTTCTTTTCAGTTGCTAACTCCACTCCATACATATCTATGGGGAGGTACTAGCTCCAACTCGGTTTTACAGTGAAAACTGCAGGAACTTCAAACCGGCACTAGGAAACAGACTGAGAAACCAGAGTAAAAGTTTCTCCTGCAAACAGTTCCCTTTGTGCTAGATGAACGAACGTCTCTCCACATGCTCAGTTCTGAGAGATAAGTGTGTGTGAAAGCCGTCCTTCACCTAGCTTGTAGGGAACACAAAGTTTCTTTTCAGTTGCAAACTCCACTCCATACATATCTATGGGGAGGTACTAGCTCCAACTCGGTTTTACAGTGAAAACTGCAGGAACTTCAAACCGGCACTAGGAAACAGACTGAGAAACCAGAGTAAAAGTTTCTCCTGCAACCCGTTCAGTTTGTGCTAGATGAACGAACGTCTCTCCACATGCTCAGTTCTGAGAGATAAGTGTGTGTGAAAGCCGTCCTTCACTTAGCTTGTTGGGAACACAAAGTTTCTTTTCAGTTGCAAACTCCACTCCATACATATCTATGGGGAGGTACTAGCTCCAACTCGGTTTTACAGTGAAAACTGCAGGAACTTCAAACCGGCACTAGGAAACAGACTGAGAAACCAGAGTAAAAGTTTCTCCTGCAACCCGTTCCCTTTGTGCTAGATGAACGAACGTCTCTCCACATGCTCAGTTCTAAGAGATAAGTGTGTGTGAAACCCGTCCTTCACCTAGCTTGTTGGGAACACAAAGTTTCCTTCCAGTTGCAAACTCCAATCCATACATATATATGGGGAGGTACTAGCTCCAACTCTGTTTTACAGTGAAAAGTGCAGGAACTTCAAACCGGCACTAGGAAACAGACTGAGAAACCAGAGTAAAAGTTTCTCCTGAAACCCATTCCGTTTGTGCTAGATGAACGAACGTCGCTCCACATGCTCAGTTCTGAGAGATTTGTGTGTGTGAAAGCCGTACTTCACCTAGCTTGTTGGGAACACAAAGTTTCTTTTCAGTTGCAAACTCCACTCCATACATATCTATGGGGTGGTACTAGCTCCAACTCGGTTTTACAGTGAAAACTGCAGGAACTTCAAACCGGCACTAGGAAACAGACTGAGAAACCAGAGTAAAACTTTCTCCTGCAACCCGTTCCCTTTGTGCTAGATGAACGAACGTCTCTCCACATGCTCAGTTCTGAGAGATAATTGTGTGTGAAAGCCGTCCTTCACCTAGCTTGTTGGGAACACAAAGTTTCTTTTCAGTTGCAAACTCCACTCCATACATATCTATGGGGAGGTATTAGCTCCAACTCGGTTTTACAGTGAAAACTGCAGGAACTTCAAACCGGCACTAGGAAACAGACTGAGAAACCAGAATAAAACTTTCTCCTGCAACCCGTTCCCTTTGTGCTAGATGATCGAACGTCTCTCCACATGCTAAGTTCTGAGAGATAAGTGTGTGTGAAAGCCGTCCTTCACCTAGCTTGTTGGGAACACAAAGTTTCTTTTCAGTTGCAAACTCCACTCCATACATATCTATGGGGAGGTACTAGCTCCAACTAAGTTTTACAGTGAAAACTGCAGGAACTTCAAACCAGCACTAGGAAACAGACTGAGAAACCAGCGTAAAAGTTTCTCCTGCAAACCGTTCCCTTTGTGCTAGATGAACGAACGTCTCTCCATATGCTCAGTTCTGAGAGATAAGTGTGTGTGAAAGCCGTCCTTCACCTAGCTTGTTGGGAACACAAAGTCTATTTTCAGTTGCAAACTCCCATCCATACATATATATGGGGAGGTACTAGCTCCAACTCTGTTTTACAGTGAAAACTGCAGGAACCTCAAAAAGGCACTAGGAAACAGACTGAGAAACCAGAGTAAAATTTCTCCTGCAACCCGTTCCCTTTGTGCTAGATGAACGAACGTCTCTCCACATGCTCAGTTCTGAGAGATAAGTGTGTGTGAAAGCCGTCCTTCACCTAGCTTGTTGGGAACACAAAGTTTCTTTTCAGTTGCAAACTCCACTCCATACATATCTATGGGGAGGTACTAGCTCCAACTCGGTTTTACAGTGAAAACTGCAGGAAATTCAAACCGGCACTAGGAAACAGACTGAGAAACCAGAGTAAAACTTTCCCCTGCAACCCGTTCCATTTGTGCTAGATGAACGAACGTCTCTCCACATGCTCAGTTCTGAGAGATAAGTGTGTGTGAAAGCCGTCCTTCACCTAGCTTGTTGGGAACACAAAGTTTCTTTTCAGTTGCAAACTCCACTCCATACATATCTATGGGGAGGTATTAGCTCCAACTCGGTTTTACAGTGAAAACTGCAGGAACTTCAAACCGGCACTAGGAAACAGACTGAGAAACCAGAGTAAAAGTTTCTCCTGCAACCCGTTCCCTTTGTGCTACATGAACGAACGTCTCTCCACATGCTCAGTTTTGAGAGATAAGTGTGTGTGAAAGCCGTCCTTCACCTAGCTTGTTGGGAACACAAAGTTTCTTTTCAGTTGCTAACTCCACTCCATACATATCTATGGGGAGGTACTAGCTCCAACTAGGTTTTACAGTGAAAACTGCAGGAACTTCAAACCGGCAGTAGGAAACAGACTGAGAAACCAGAGTAAAACTTTCTCCTGCAAACCGTTCCCTTTGTGCTAGATGAACGAACGTCTCTCCACATGCTCAGTTCTGAGAGATAAGTGTGTGTGAAAGCCGTCCTTCACCTAGCTTGTTGGGAACACAAAGTTTCTTTTCAGTTGCAAACTCCACTCCATACATATCTATGGGGAGGTACTAGCTCCAACTCGGTTTTACAGTGAAAACTGCAGGAACTTCAAACCGGCACTAGGAAACAGACTGAGAAACGAGAGTAAATGTTTCTCCTGCAACCCGTTCCCTTTGTGCTAGATGAACGAACGTCTCTCCACATGCTCAGTTCTGAGAGATAAGTGTGTGTGAAAGCCGTCCTTCACCTAGCTTGTTGGGAACACAAAGTTTCTTTTCAGTTGCAAACTCCAATCCATATATATATATGGGGAGGTACTAGCTCCAACTCTGTTTTACAGGGAAAACTGCAGGAACTTCAATCCAGCTCTAGGAAACAGACTGAGAAACCAGAGTAAAATTTCTCCTGCAACACGTTCCCTTTGTGCTAGATGAACGAACGTCTCTCCACATGCTCAGTTCTGAGAGATAAGTGTGTGTGAAAGCCGTCCTTCACCTAGCTTGTTGGGAACACAAAGTTTCTTTTCAGTTGCAAACTCCACTCCATACATATCTATGGGGAGGTACTAGCTCCAACTCGGTTTTACAGTGAAAACTGCAGGAACTTCAAACCGGCACTAGGAAACACACTGAGAGACCTGAGTAAAAGTTTCTTCTGCAACACGTTCCCTTTTTGCTAGATGAACGAACGTCTCTCCACATGCTCTGGTCTGAGAGATAAGTGTGTGTGAAAGCCGTCCTTCACCTAGCTTGTTGGGAACACAAAGTTTCTTTTCAGTTGCAAACTCCACTCCATACATATCTATGGGGAGGTACTAGCTCCAACTCGGTTTTACAGTGAAAACTGCAGGAACTTCAAACCGGCACTAGGAAACAGACTGAGAAACCAGAGTAAAAGTTTCTCCTGCAACCCGTTCCGGTTGTGCTAGATGAACGAACGTCTCTCCACATGCTCAGTTCTGAGAGATAAGTGTGTGTGAAAGCCGTCCTTCACCTAGCTTGTTGGGAACACAAAGTTTCTTTTCAGTTGCAAACTCCACTCCATACATATCTATGGGGAGGTACTAGCTCCAACTCGGTTTTACAGTGAAAACTGCAGGAACTTCAAACCGGCACTAGGAAACAGACTGAGAAACCAGAGTAAAAGTTTCTCCTGCAACCCGTTCCCTTTGTGCTAGATGAACGAACGTCTCTCCACATGCTCAGTTCTAAGAGATAAGTGTGTGTGAAACCCGTCCTTCACTTAACTTGTTGGGAACACAAAGTTTCTTTCCAGTTGCAAAATCCAATCCATACATATATATGGGGAGGTACTAGCTCCAACTCGGTTTTACAGTGAAAAGTGCAGGAACTTCAAACCGGCACTAGGAAACAGACTGAGAAACCAGAGTAAAAGTTTCTCCTGAAACCCATTCCGTTTGTGCTAGATGAACGAACGTCTCTACACATGCTCAGTTCTGAGAGATTTGTGTGTGTGAAAGCCGTACTTCACCTAGATTGTTGGGAACACAAAGTTTCTTTTCAGTTGCAATCTCCACTCCATACATATCTATGGGGAGGTACTAGCTCCAACTCGGTTTTACAGTTAAAACTGCAGGAACTTCAAACCAACACTAGGAAACAGACTGAGAAACCAGAGTAAAAGTTTCTCCTGCAACCCGTTCCCTTTGTGCTAGATGAACGAACGTCTCTCCACATGCTCAGTTCTGAGAGATAAGTGTGTGTGAAAGCTGTCCTTCACCTAGCTTTTTGGGAACACAAAGTTTCTTTTCAGTTGCAAACTCCACTCCATACATATCTATGGGGAGGTACTAGCTCCAACTCGGTTTTACAGTGAAAACTGCAGGAACTTCAAACCGGCACTAGGAAACAGACTCAGCAACCAGAGTAAAAGTTTCTCCTGCAACCCGTTCCGTTTGTGCTAGATGAACGAACGTCTCTCCACATGCTCAGTTCTGAAGATATAAGTGTGTGTGAAAGCCGTCTATAACCTAGCTTGTTGGGAACACAAAGTTTCTTTTCAGTTGAAAACTCCTCTCCATACATATCTATGGGGAGGTACTAGCTCCAACTCTGTTTTACAGTGAAAACTGCAGTAACTTCAAACCGGAACTAGGAACAGACTGAGAAACCAGAGTAAAAGTTTCTCCTGCAACCCGTTCCATTTGTGCTACATGAACGAACGTCTCTCCACATGCTCAGTTCTGAGAGATAAGTGTGTGTGGAAGCCGTCCTTCACCTAGCTTGTTGGGAACACAAAGTTTTTTTCAGTTGCAAACTCCACTCCATACATATCTATGGGGAGGTACTAGCTCCAACTCGGTTTTACAGTGAAAACTGCAGGAACTTCAAACCGGCACTAGGAAACAGACTGAGAAACCAGAGTAAAAGTTTTTCCTGCAAACCGTTCCCTTTGTGCTAGATGAACGAACGTCTCTCCACATGCTCAGTTCTGAGAGATAAGTGTGTGTGAAAGCCGTAATTCACCTAGCTTGTTGGGAACACAAAGTTTTTTTCAGTTGCAAACTCCACTCCATACATATCTATGGGGAGGTACTAGCTCCAACACGGTTTTACAGTGAAAAGTGCAGGAACTTCAAACCGGCACTAGGAAACAGACTGAGAAACCAGAGTAAAATTTTCTCCTGCAACCCGTTCCATTTGTGCTAGATGAACGAACATCTCTCCACATACTCAGTTCTAAGAGATATGTGTGTGTGAAAGACGTTCTTCACATAGCTTGTTGGGAACACAAAGTTTCTTTTCAGTTGCAAACTCCACTCCATATATATCTATGGGGTGGTATTAGCCCCAACTCGGTTTTACAGTGAAAACTGCAGGAACATCAAACCGGCACTAGGAAACAGACTGAGAGACCTGAGTAAAAGTTTCTTCTGCAACACGTTCCCTTTGTGCTAGATGAACGAACGTCTCTCCACATGCTCTGTTCTGAGAGATAAGTGTGTGTGAAAGCCGTCCTTCACCTAGCTTGTTGGGAACACAAAGTCTATTTTCAGTTGCAAACTCCCATCCATACATATATATGGGGAGGTACTAGCTCCAACTCTGTTTTACAGTGAAAACTGCAGGAACCTCAAAAAGGCACTAGGAAACAGACTGAGAAACCAGAGTAAAATTTCTCCTGCAACCCGTTCCCTTTGTGCTAGATGAACGAACGTCTCTCCACATGCTCAGTTCTGAGAGATAAGTGTGTGTGAAAGCCGTCCTTCACCTAGCTTGTTGGGAACACAAAGTTTCTTTTCAGTTGCAAACTCCACTCCATACATATCTATGGGGAGGTACTAGCTCCAACTCGGTTTTACAGTGAAAACTGCAGGAAATTCAAACCGGCACTAGGAAACAGACTGAGAAACCAGAGTAAAACTTTCCCCTGCAACCCGTTCCATTTGTGCTAGATGAACGAACGTCTCTCCACATGCTCAGTTCTGAGAGATAAGTGTGTGTGAAAGCCGTCCTTCACCTAGCTTGTTGGGAACACAAAGTTTCTTTTCAGTTGCAAACTCCACTCCATACATATCTATGGGGAGGTATTAGCTCCAACTCGGTTTTACAGTGAAAACTGCAGGAACTTCAAACCGGCACTAGGAAACAGACTGAGAAACCAGAGTAAAAGTTTCTCCTGCAACCCGTTCCCTTTGTGCTACATGAACGAACGTCTCTCCACATGCTCAGTTTTGAGAGATAAGTGTGTGTGAAAGCCGTCCTTCACCTAGCTTGTTGGGAACACAAAGTTTCTTTTCAGTTGCTAACTCCACTCCATACATATCTATGGGGAGGTACTAGCTCCAACTAGGTTTTACAGTGAAAACTGCAGGAACTTCAAACCGGCAGTAGGAAACAGACTGAGAAACCAGAGTAAAACTTTCTCCTGCAAACCGTTCCCTTTGTGCTAGATGAACGAACGTCTCTCCACATGCTCAGTTCTGAGAGATAAGTGTGTGTGAAAGCCGTCCTTCACCTAGCTTGTTGGGAACACAAAGTTTCTTTTCAGTTGCAAACTCCACTCCATACATATCTATGGGGAGGTACTAGCTCCAACTCGGTTTTACAGTGAAAACTGCAGGAACTTCAAACCGGCACTAGGAAACAGACTGAGAAACGAGAGTAAATGTTTCTCCTGCAACCCGTTCCCTTTGTGCTAGATGAACGAACGTCTCTCCACATGCTCAGTTCTGAGAGATAAGTGTGTGTGAAAGCCGTCCTTCACCTAGCTTGTTGGGAACACAAAGTTTCTTTTCAGTTGCAAACTCCAATCCATATATATATATGGGGAGGTACTAGCTCCAACTCTGTTTTACAGGGAAAACTGCAGGAACTTCAATCCAGCTCTAGGAAACAGACTGAGAAACCAGAGTAAAATTTCTCCTGCAACACGTTCCCTTTGTGCTAGATGAACGAACGTCTCTCCACATGCTCAGTTCTGAGAGATAAGTGTGTGTGAAAGCCGTCCTTCACCTAGCTTGTTGGGAACACAAAGTTTCTTTTCAGTTGCAAACTCCACTCCATACATATCTATGGGGAGGTACTAGCTCCAACTCGGTTTTACAGTGAAAACTGCAGGAACTTCAAACCGGCACTAGGAAACACACTGAGAGACCTGAGTAAAAGTTTCTTCTGCAACACGTTCCCTTTTTGCTAGATGAACGAACGTCTCTCCACATGCTCTGGTCTGAGAGATAAGTGTGTGTGAAAGCCGTCCTTCACCTAGCTTGTTGGGAACACAAAGTTTCTTTTCAGTTGCAAACTCCACTCCATACATATCTATGGGGAGGTACTAGCTCCAACTCGGTTTTACAGTGAAAACTGCAGGAACTTCAAACCGGCACTAGGAAACAGACTGAGAAACCAGAGTAAAAGTTTCTCCTGCAACCCGTTCCGGTTGTGCTAGATGAACGAACGTCTCTCCACATGCTCAGTTCTGAGAGATAAGTGTGTGTGAAAGCCGTCCTTCACCTAGCTTGTTGGGAACACAAAGTTTCTTTTCAGTTGCAAACTCCACTCCATACATATCTATGGGGAGGTACTAGCTCCAACTCGGTTTTACAGTGAAAACTGCAGGAACTTCAAACCGGCACTAGGAAACAGACTGAGAAACCAGAGTAAAAGTTTCTCCTGCAACCCGTTCCCTTTGTGCTAGATGAACGAACGTCTCTCCACATGCTCAGTTCTAAGAGATAAGTGTGTGTGAAACCCGTCCTTCACTTAACTTGTTGGGAACACAAAGTTTCTTTCCAGTTGCAAAATCCAATCCATACATATATATGGGGAGGTACTAGCTCCAACTCGGTTTTACAGTGAAAAGTGCAGGAACTTCAAACCGGCACTAGGAAACAGACTGAGAAACCAGAGTAAAAGTTTCTCCTGAAACCCATTCCGTTTGTGCTAGATGAACGAACGTCTCTACACATGCTCAGTTCTGAGAGATTTGTGTGTGTGAAAGCCGTACTTCACCTAGATTGTTGGGAACACAAAGTTTCTTTTCAGTTGCAATCTCCACTCCATACATATCTATGGGGAGGTACTAGCTCCAACTCGGTTTTACAGTTAAAACTGCAGGAACTTCAAACCAACACTAGGAAACAGACTGAGAAACCAGAGTAAAAGTTTCTCCTGCAACCCGTTCCCTTTGTGCTAGATGAACGAACATCTCTCCACATGCTCAGTTCTGAGAGATAAGTGTGTGTGAAAGCTGTCCTTCACCTAGCTTTTTGGGAACACAAAGTTTCTTTTCAGTTGCAAACTCCACTCCATACATATCTATGGGGAGGTACTAGCTCCAACTCGGTTTTACAGTGAAAACTGCAGGAACTTCAAACCGGCACTAGGAAACAGACTCAGCAACCAGAGTAAAAGTTTCTCCTGCAACCCGTTCCGTTTGTGCTAGATGAACGAACGTCTCTCCACATGCTCAGTTCTGAAGATATAAGTGTGTGTGAAAGCCGTCTATAACCTAGCTTGTTGGGAACACAAAGTTTCTTTTCAGTTGAAAACTCCTCTCCATACATATCTATGGGGAGGTACTAGCTCCAACTCTGTTTTACAGTGAAAACTGCAGTAACTTCAAACCGGAACTAGGAACAGACTGAGAAACCAGAGTAAAAGTTTCTCCTGCAACCCGTTCCATTTGTGCTACATGAACGAACGTCTCTCCACATGCTCAGTTCTGAGAGATAAGTGTGTGTGGAAGCCGTCCTTCACCTAGCTTGTTGGGAACACAAAGTTTTTTTCAGTTGCAAACTCCACTCCATACATATCTATGGGGAGGTACTAGCTCCAACTCGGTTTTACAGTGAAAACTGCAGGAACTTCAAACCGGCACTAGGAAACAGACTGAGAAACCAGAGTAAAAGTTTTTCCTGCAAACCGTTCCCTTTGTGCTAGATGAACGAACGTCTCTCCACATGCTCAGTTCTGAGAGATAAGTGTGTGTGAAAGCCGTAATTCACCTAGCTTGTTGGGAACACAAAGTTTTTTTCAGTTGCAAACTCCACTCCATACATATCTATGGGGAGGTACTAGCTCCAACACGGTTTTACAGTGAAAAGTGCAGGAACTTCAAACCGGCACTAGGAAACAGACTGAGAAACCAGAGTAAAATTTTCTCCTGCAACCCGTTCCATTTGTGCTAGATGAACGAACATCTCTCCACATACTCAGTTCTAAGAGATATGTGTGTGTGAAAGACGTTCTTCACATAGCTTGTTGGGAACACAAAGTTTCTTTTCAATTGCAAACTCCACTCCATACATATATATGGGGAGGTACTAGCTCCAACTCGGTTTTACAGTGAAAACTGCAGGAACTTCAAACCGGCACTAGGAAACAGACTGAGAAACCAGAGTAAAAGTTTCTCCTGCAACCCGTTCCCTTTGTGCTAGATGAACGAACGTCTCTCCACATGCTCAGTTCTGAGAGATAAGTGTGTGTGAAAGCCGTCCTTCACCTAGCTTGTTGGGAACACAAAGTTTCTTTTCAGTTGCAAACTCCACTAAATACATATCTATGGGGAGGTACTAGCTCCAACTCGGTTTTACAGTGAAAACTGCAGGAACTTCAAACCGGCACTAGGAAACAGACTGAGAGACCTGAGTAAATGTTTCTTCTGCAACACCTTCCCTTTGTGCTAGATGAACGAACGTCTCTCCACATGCTCAGTTCTGAGAGATAAGTGTGTGTGAAAGCCGTCCTTCACCTAGCTTGTTGGGAACACAAAGTTTCTTTTCAGTTGCAAACTCCACTCCATACATATCTATGGGGAGGTACTAGCTTCAACTCGGTTTTACAGTGAAAACTGCAGGAACTTCAAACCGGCACTAGGAAACAGACTGAGAGACCTGAGTAAAAGTTTCTTCTGCAACACGTTCCCTTTGTGCTAGATGAACGAACGTCTCTCCACATGCTCAGTTCTGAGAGATAAGTGTGTGTGAAAGCCGTCCTTCACCTAGCTTGTTGGGAACACAAAGTTTCTTTTCAGTTGCAAACTCCACTCCATACATATGTATGGGGAGGTACTAGCTCCAACTCGGTTTTACAGTGAAAACTGCAGGAACTTCAAACCGGCACTAGGAAACAGACTGAGAAACCAGAGTAAAAGTTTCTCCTGCAACCCGTTCCGTTTGTGCTAGATGAACGAACGTCTCTCCACATGCTCAGTTCTGAGAGATAAGTGTGTGTGAAAGCCGTCCTTCACCTAGCTTGTTGGGAACACAAAGTTTCTTTTCAGTTGCAAACTCCACTCCATACATATCTATGGGGAGGTACTAGCTCCAACTCGGTTTTACAGTGAAAACTGCAGGAACTTCAAACCGGCACTAGGAAACAGACTGAGAAACCAGAGTAAAAGTTTCTCCTGCAACCCGTTCCCTTTGTGCTAGATGAACGAACGTCTCTCCACATGCTCAGTTCTAAGAGATAAGTGTGTGTGAATCCCGTCCTTCACTTAACTTGTTGGGAACACAAAGTTTCTTTCCAGTTGCAAACTCCAATCCATACATATATATGGGGAGGTACTAGCTCCAACTCTGTTTTACAGTGAAAAGTGCAGGAACTTCAAACCGGCACTAGGAAACAGACTGAGAAACCAGAGTAAAAGTTTCTCCTGAAACCCATTCCGTTTGTGCTAGATGAACGAACGTCTCTACACATGCTCAGTTCTGAGAGATTTGTGTGTGTGAAAACCGTACTTCACCTAGATTGTTGGGAACACAAAGTTTCTTTTCAGTTGCAATCTCCACTCCATACATATTTATGGGGAGGTACTAGCTCCAACTCGGTTTTACAGTTAAAACTGCAGGAACTTCAAACCAACACTAGGAAACAGACTGAGAAACCAGAGTAAAAGTTTCTCCTGCAACCCGTTCCCTTTGTGCTAGATGAACGAACGTCTCTCCACATGCTCAGTTCTGAGAGATAAGTGTGTGTGAAAGCTGTCCTTCACCTAGCTTTTTGGGAACACAAAGTTTCTTTTCAGTTGCAAACTCCACTCCATACATATCTATGGGGAGGTACTAGCTCCAACTCGGTTTTACAGTGAAAACTGCAGGAACTTCAAACCGGCACTAGGAAACAGACTCAGCAACCAGAGTAAAAGTTTCTCCTGCAACCCGTTCCGTTTGTGCTAGATGAACGAACGTCTCTCCACATGCTCAGTTCTGAAGATATAAGTGTGTGTGAAAGCCGTCCATCACCTAGCTTGTTGGGAACACAAAGTTTCTTTTCAGTTGAAAACTCCTCTCCATACATATCTATGGGGAGGTACTAGCTCCAACTCTGTTTTACAGTGAAAACTGCAGTAACTTCAAACCGGAACTAGGAACAGACTGAGAAACCAGAGTAAAAGTTTCTCCTGCAACCCGTTCCATTTGTGCTACATGAACGAACGTCTCTCCACATGCTCAGTTCTGAGAGATAAGTGTGTGTGGAAGCCGTCCTTCACCTAGCTTGTTGGGAACACAAAGTTTTTTTCAGTTGCAAACTCCACTCCATACATATCTATGGGGAGGTACTAGCTCCAACTCGGTTTTACAGTGAAAACTGCAGGAACTTCAAACCGGCACTAGGAAACAGACTGAGAAACCAGAGTAAAAGTTTTTCCTGCAAACCGTTCCCTTTGTGCTAGATGAACGAACGTCTCTCCACATGCTCAGTTCTGAGAGATAAGTGTGTGTGAAAGCCGTAATTCACCTAGCTTGTTGGGAACACAAAGTTTTTTTCAGTTGCAAACTCCACTCCATACATATCTATGGGGAGGTACTAGCTCCAACACGGTTTTACAGTGAAAAGTGCAGGAACTTCAAACCGGCACTAGGAAACAGACTGAGAAACCAGAGTAAAATTTTCTCCTGCAACCCATTCCATTTGTGCTAGATGAACGAACATCTCTCCACATACTCAGTTCTAAGAGATATGTGTGTGTGAAAGCCGTTCTTCACATAGCTTGTTGGGAACACAAAGTTTCTTTTCAATTGCAAACTCCACTCCATACATATATATGGGGAGGTACTAGCTCCAACTCGGTTTTACAGTGAAAACTGCAGGAACTTCAAACCGGCACTAGGAAACAGACTGAGAAACCAGAGTAAAAGTTTCTCCTGTAACCCGTTCCCTTTGTGCTAGATGAACGAACGTCTCTCCACTTGCTCAGTTCTGAGAGATAAGTGTGTGTGAAAGCCGTCCTTCACCTAGCTTGTTGGGAACACAAAGTTTCTTTTCAGTTGCAAACACCACTCCATACATATCTATGGGGAGGTACTAGCTCCAACTCTGTTTTACAGTGAAAACTGCAGTAACTTCAAACCGGAACTAGGAACAGACTGAGAAACCAGAGTAAAAGTTTCTCCTGCAACCCGTTCCTTTTGTGCTAGATGAAGGAACGTCTCCCCACATGCTCAGTTCTGAGAGATAAGTGTGTGTGAAAGCCGTCCTTCACCTAGCTTGTTGGGAACACAAAGTTTCTTTTCAGTTGCAAACTCCACTCCATACATATATATGGGGAGGTACTAGCTCCAACTCGGTTTTACAGTGAAAACTGCAGGAACTTCAAACCGGCACTAGGAAACAGACTGAGAAACCAGAGTAAAAGTTTCTCCTGAAAGCCGTTCCCTTTGTGCTAGATGAACGAACGTCTCTCCACATGCTCAGTTCAGAGAGATAAATGTGTGTGAAAGCCGTCCTTCACCTAGCTTGTTGGGAACACAAAGTTTCTTTTCAGTTGCAAACTCCACTCCATACATATCTATGGGGAGGTACTAGCTCCAACTCGGTTTTACAGTGAAAACTGCAGGAACTTCAAACCGGCACTAGGAAACAGACTGAGAAACCAGAGTAAAAGTTTCTCCTGCAACCCGTTCCCTTTGTGCTAGATGAACGAACGTCTCTCCACATGCTCAGTTCTAAGAGATAAGTGTGTGTGAAACCCGTCCTTCACCTAACTTGTTGGGTACTCAAAGTTTCTTTCCAGTTGCAAACTCCAATCCATACATATATATGGGGAGGTACTAGCTCCAACTCGGTTTTACAGTGAAAAGTGCAGGAACTTCAAACCGGCACTAGGAAACAGACTGAGAAACCAGAGTAAAAGTTTCTCCTGAAACCCATTCCGTTTGTGCTAGATGAACGAACGTCTCTCCACATGCTCAGTTCTGAGAGATAAGTGTGTGTGAAAGCCGTACTTCACCTAGCTTGTTGGGAACACAAAGTTTCTTTTCAGTTGCAATCTCCACTCCATACATATCTATGGGGAGGTACTAGCTCCAACTCGGTTTTACAGTTAAAACTGCAGGAACTTCAAACCAACACTAGGAAACAGACTGAGAAACCAGAGTAAAAGTTTCTCCTGCAACCCGTTCCCTTTGTGCTAGATGAACGAACGTCTCTCCACATGCTCAGTTCTGAGAGATAAGTGTGTGTGAAAGCTGTCCTTCACCTAGCTTTTTGGGAACACAAAGTTTCTTTTCAGTTGCAAACTCCACTCCATACATATCTATGGGAGGTACTAGCTCCAACTCAGTTTTACAGTGAAAACTGCAGGAACTTCAAACCGGCACTAGGAAACAGACTGAGCAACCAGAGTAAAAGTTTCTCCTGCAACCCGTTCCGTTTGTGCTAGATGAACGAACGTCTCTCCACATGCTCAGTTCTGAGAGATAAGTGTGTGTGAAAGCTGTCCTTCACCTAGCTTGTTGGGAACACAAAGTTTCTTTTCAGTTGCAAACTCCACTCCATACATATATATGGGGAGGTACAAGCTCCAACTCTGTTTTACAGTGAAAACTGCAGGAACTTCAAACCGGAACTTGGAACAGACTGAGAAACCAGAGTATAAGTTTCTCCTGCAACCCGTTCCATTTGTGCTACATGAACGAACGTCTCTCCACATGCTCAGTTCTGAGAGATAATTGTGTGTGAAAGCCGTCCTTCACCTAGCTTGTTGGGAACACAAAGTTTCTTTTCAGTTGCAAACTCCACTCCATACATATCTATGGGGAGGTACTAGCTCCAACTCGGTTTTACAGTGAAAACTGCAGGAACTTCAAACCGGCACTAGGAAACAGACTGAGAAACCAGAGTAATAGTTTCTCCTGCAACCCGTTCCCTTTGTGCTAGATGAACGAACGTCTCTCCACATGCTCAGTTCTGAGAGATAAGTGTGTGTGAAAGCCGTAATTCACCTAGCTTGTTGGGATACAAAGTTTTTTTCAGTTGCAATCTCCAATCCATACATATCTATGGGGATGTACTAGCTCCAACTCGGTTTTACAGTGAAAACTGCAGGAACTTCAAACCGGCACTAGGAAACAGACTGAGAAACCAGAGTAAAAGTTTCTCCTGCAACCCGTTCCCTTTGTGCTAGATGAACAAACGTCTCTCCACATGCTCAGTTCGGAGAGATAAGTGTGTGTGAAAGCCGTCCTTCACCTAGCTTGTTGGGAACACAAAGTTTCTTTTCAGTTGCAAACTCCACTCCATACATATCTATGGGGAGGTACTAGCTCCAACTCGGTTTTACAGTGAAAACTGCAGGAACTTCAAACCGGCACTAGGAAACAGACTGAGAAACCAGAGTAAAAGTTTCTCCTGCAACCCGTTCCCTTTGTGCTAGATGAACGAACGTCTCTCCACATGCTCAGTTCTGAGAGATAAGTGTGTGTGAAAGCCGTCCTTCACCTAGCTTGTTGGGAACACAAAGTTTCTTTTCAGTTGCAAACTCCACTCCATACATATCTATGGGGAGGTACTAGCTTCAACTCGGTTTTACAGTGAAAACTGCAGGAACTTCAAACCGGCACTAGGAAACAGACTGAGAAACCAGAGTAAAAGTTTCTCCTGCAACCCATTCCCTTTGTGCTAGATGAACGAAAGTCTCTCCACATGCTCAGTTCTGAGAGATAAGTGTGTGTGAAAGCCGTCCTTCACCTAGCTTGTTGGGAACACAAAGTTTCTTTTCAGTTGCAAACTCCACTCCATACATATCTATGGGGAGGTACTAGCTCCAACTCGGTTTTACAGTGAAAACTGTAGGAACTTCAAACCGGCACTAGGAAACAGACTGGGAAACCAGAGTAAAAGTTTCTCCTGCAACCCGTTCCCTTTGTGCTAGATGAACGAACGTCTCTCCACATGCTCAGTTCTGAGAGATAAGTGTGTGTGAAAGCCATCCTTCACCTAGCTTGTTGGGAACACAAAGTTTCTTTTCAGTTGCAAACTCCAATCCATACATATATATGGGGAGGTACTAGCTCCAACTCGGTTTTACAGTGAAAAGTGCAGGAACTTCAAACCGGCACTAGGAAACAGACTGAGAAACCAGAGTAAAAGTTTCTCCTGAAACCCATTCCGTTTGTGCTAGATGAACGAACGTCTCTACACATGCTCAGTTCTGAGAGATTTGTGTGTGTGAAAGCCGTACTTCACCTAGCTTGTTGGGAACACAAAGTTTCTTTTCAGTTGCAATCTCCACTCCATACATATCTATGGGGAGGTACTAGCTCCAACTCGGTTTTACAGTTAAAACTGCAGGAACTTCAAACCAACACTAGGAAACAGACTGAGAAACCAGAGTAAAAGTTTCTCCTGCAACCCGTTCCCTTTGTGCTAGATGAACGAACGTCTCTCCACATGCTCAGTTCTGAGAGATAAGTGTGTGTGAAAGCTGTCCTTCACCTAGCTTTTTGGGAACACAAAGTTTCTTTTCAGTTGCAAACTCCACTCCATACATATCTATGGGGAGGTACTAGCTCCAACTCGGTTTTACAGTGAAAACTGCAGGAACTTCAAACCGGCACTAGGAAACAGACTCAGCAACCAGAGTAAAAGTTTCTCCTGCAACCCGTTCCGTTTGTGCTAGATGAACGAACGTCTCTCCACATGCTCAGTTCTGAAGAGATAAGTGTGTGTGAAAGCCGTCCATCACCTAGCTTGTTGGGAACACAAAGTTTCTTTTCAGTTGAAAACTCCTCTCCATACATATCTATGGGGAGGTACTAGCTCCAACTCTGTTTTACAGTGAAAACTGCAGTAACTTCAAACCGGAACTAGGAACAGACTGAGAAACCAGAGTAAAAGTTTCTCCTGCAACCCGTTCCATTTGTGCTACATGAACGAACGTCTCTCCACATGCTCAGTTCTGAGAGATAAGTGTGTGTGGAAGCCGTCCTTCACCTAGCTTGTTGGGAACACAAAGTTTTTTTCAGTTGCAAACTCCACTCCATACATATCTATGGGGAGGTACTAGCTCCAACTAGGTTTTACAGTGAAAACTGCAGGAACTTCAAACCGGCACTAGGAAACAGACTGAGAAACCAGAGTAAAAGTTTTCCCTGCAAACCGTTCCCTTTGTGCTAGATGAACGAACGTCTCTCCACATGCTCAGTTCTGAGAGATAAGTGTGTGTGAAAGCCGTAATTCACCTAGCTTGTTGGGAACACAAAGTTTTTTTCAGTTGCAAACTCCACTCCATACATATCTATGGGGAGGTACTAGCTCCAACACGGTTTTACAGTGAAAAGTGCAGGAACTTCAAACCGGCACTAGGAAACAGACTGAGAAACCAGAGTAAAATTTTCTCCTGCAACCCGTTCCATTTGTGCTAGATGAACGAACATCTCTCCACATACTCAGTTCTAAGAGATATGTGTGTGTGAAAGCCGTTCTTCACATAGCTTGTTGGGAACACAAAGTTTCTTTTCAATTGCAAACTCCACTCCATACATATATATGGGGAGGTACTAGCTCCAACTCGGTTTTACAGTGAAAACTGCAGGAACTTCCAACCGGCACTAGGAAACAGACTGAGAAACCAGAGTAAAAGTTTCTCCTGCAACCCGTTCCCTTTGTGCTAGATGAACGAACGTCTCTCCACATGCTCAGTTCTGAGAGATAAGTGTGTGTGAAAGCCGTCCTTCACCTAGCTTGTTGGGAACACAAAGTTTCTTTTCAGTTGCAAACTCCACTCCATACATATCTATGGGGAGGTACTAGCTCCAACTCTGTTTTACAGTGAAAACTGCAGTAACTTCAAACCGGAACTAGGAACAGACTGAGAAACCAGAGTAAAAGTTTCTCCTGCAACCCGTTCCTTTTGTGCTAGATGAAGGAACGTCTCCCCACATGCTCAGTTCTGAGAGATAAGTGTGTGTGAAAGCCGTCCTTCACCTAGCTTGTTGGGAACACAAAGTTTCTTTTCAGTTGCAAACTCCACTCCATACATATATATGGGGAGGTACTAGCTCCAACTCGGTTTTACAGTGAAAACTGCAGGAACTTCAAACCGGCACTAGGAAACAGACTGAGAAACCAGAGTAAAAGTTTCTCCTGCAAGACGTTCCCTTTGTGCTAGATGAACGAACGTCTCTCCACATGCTCAGTTCAGAGAGATAAGTGTGTGTGAAAGCCGTCCTTCACCTAGCTTGTTGGGAACACAAAGTTTCTTTTCAGTTGCAAACTCCACTCCATACATATCTATGGGGAGGTACTAGCTCCAACTCGGTTTTACAGTGAAAACTGCAGGAACTTCAAACCGGCACTAGGAAACAGACTGAGAAACCAGGGTAAAAGTTTCTCCTGCAACCCGTTCCCTTTGTGCTAGATGAACGAACGTCTCTCCACATGCTCAGTTCTAAGAGATAAGTGTGTGTGAAACCCGTCCTTCACCTAACTTGTTGGGAACACAAAGTTTCTTTCCAGTTGCAAACTCCAATCCATACATATATATGGGGAGGTACTAGCTCCAACTCGGTTTTACAGTGAAAAGTGCAGGAACTTCAAACCGGCACTAGGAAACAGACTGAGAAACCAGAGTAAAAGTTTCTCCTGAAACCCATTCCGTTTGTGCTAGATGAACGAACGTCTCTCCACATGCTCAGTTCTGAGAGATTTGTGTGTGTGAAAGCCGTACTTCACCTAGCTTGTTGGGAACACAAAGTTTCTTTTCAGTTGCAATCTCCACTCCATACATATCTATGGGGAGGTACTAGCTCCAACTCGGTTTTACAGTTAAAACTGCAGGAACTTCAAACCAACACTAGGAAACAGACTGAGAAACCAGAGTAAAAGTTTCTCCTGCAACCCGTTCCCTTTGTGCTAGATGAACGAACGTCTCTCCACATGCTCAGTTCTGAGAGATAAGTGTGTGTGAAAGCTGTCCTTCACCTAGCTTTTTGGGAACACAAAGTTTCTTTTCAGTTGCAAACTCCACTCCATACATATCTATGGGGAGGTACTAGCTCCAACTCGGTTTTACAGTGAAAACTGCAGGAACTTCAAACCGGCACTAGGAAACAGACTGAGCAACCAGAGTAAAAGTTTCTCCTGCAACCCGTTCCGTTTGTGCTAGATGAACGAACGTCTCTCCACATGCTCAGTTCTGAGAGATAAGTGTGTGTGAAAGCTGTCCTTCACCTAGCTTGTTGGGAACACAAAGTTTCTTTTCAGTTGCAAACTCCACTCCATACATATATATGGGGAGGTACTAGCTCCAACTCTGTTTTACAGTGAAATCTGCAGGAACTTCAAACCGGAACTTGGAACAGACTGAGAAACCAGAGTATAAGTTTCTCCTGCAACCCGTTCCATTTGTGCTACATGAACGAACGTCTCTCCACATGCTCAGTTCTGAGAGATAATTGTGTGTGAAAGCCGTCCTTCACCTAGCTTGTTGGGAACACAAAGTTTCTTTTCAGTTGCAAACTCCACTCCATACATATCTATGGGGAGGTACTAGCTCCAACTCTGTTTTACAGTGAAAACTGCAGGAACTTCAAACCGGCACTAGGAAACAGACTGAGAAACCAGAGTAAAAGTTTCTCCTGCAACCCGTTCCCTTTGTGCTAGATGAACGAACGTCTCTCCACATGCTCAGTTCTGAGAGATAAGTGTGTGTGAAAGCCGTACTTCACCTAGATTGTTGGGATACAAAGTTTTTTTCAGTTGCAATCTCCAATCCATACATATCTATGGGGATGTACTAGCTCCAACTCGGTTTTACAGTGAAAACTGCAGGAACTTCAAACCGGCACTAGGAAACAGACTGAGAAACCAGAGTAAAAGTTTCTCCTGCAACCCGTTCCCTTTGTGCTAGATGAACGAACGTCTCTCCACATGCTCAGTTCTGAGTGATAAGTGTGTGTGAAAGCCGTCCTTCACCTAGCTTGTTGGGAACACAAAGTTTCTTTTCAGTTGCAAACTCCACTCCATACATATCTATGGGGAGGTATTAGCTCCAACTCGGTTTTACAGTGAAAACTGCAGGAACTTCAAACCGGCACTAGGAAACAGACTGAGATACCAGAGTAAAAGTTTCTCCTGCAACCCGTTCCCTTTGTGCTAGATGAACGAACGTCTCTCCACATGCTCAGTTCTGAGAGATAAGTGTGTGTGAAAGCCGTCCTTCACCTAGCTTGTTGGGAACACAAAGTTTCTTTTCAGTTGCAAACTCCAATCCATACATATCTATGGGGAGGTACTAGCTTCAACCCGGTTTTACAGTGAAAACTGCAGGAACTTCAAACCGGCACTAGGAAACAGACTGAGAAACCAGAGTAAAAGTTTCTCCTGCAACCCGTTCCCTTTGTGCTAGATGAACGAAAGTCTCTCCACATGCTCAGTTCTGAGAGATAAGTGTGTGTGAAAGCCGTCCTTCACCTAGCTTGTTGGGAACACAAAGTTTCTTTTCAGTTGCAAACTCCACTCCATACATATCTATGGGGAGGTACTAGCTCCAACTCGGTTTTACAGTGAAAACTGTAGGAACTTCAAACCGGCACTAGGAAACAGACTGGGAAACCAGAGTAAAAGTTTCTCCTGCAACCCGTTCCCTTTGTGCTAGATGAACGAACGTCTCTCCACATGCTCAGTTCTAAGAGATAAGTGTGTGTGAAAGCCATCCTTCACCTAGCTTGTTGGGAACACAAAGTTTCTTTTCAGTTACATACTCCAATCCATAAATATATATGGGGTGGTACTGGCTCCAACTCTGTTTTACTGTGGCAAGTGCAGGAACTTCAAACCGGCACTAGGAAACAGACTGAGAAACCAGAGTAAAATTTCTCGTGCAACACGTTCTCTTTGTGCTAGATGAACGAACGTCTCTCCACATGCTCTGTTCTGAGAGATAAGTGTGTGTGAAAGCCTTCCTTCACCTAGCTTGTTGGGAACACAAAGTCTATTTTCAGTTGCAAACTCCCATCCATACATATATATGGGGAGGTACTAGCTCCAACTCTGTTTTACAGTGAAAACTGCAGGAACTTCAAAAAGGCACTAGGAAACTGACTGAGAAACCAGAGTAAAATTTCCCCTGCAACCCGTTCCCTTTGTGCTAGATGAACGAACGTCTCTCCACATGCTCAGTTCTGAGTGATAAGTGTGTGTGAAAGCCGTCCTTCTCCTAGCTTGTTGGGAACACAAAGTTTCTTTTCAGTTGCAAATTCCACTCCATACATATCTAAGGGGAGGTACTAGCTCCAACTCGGTTTTACAGTTAAAACTGCAGGAACTTCAAACCGGCACTAGGAAACAGACTGAGAAACCTGAGTAAAAGTTTCTTCTGCAACACGTTCCCTTTGTGCTAGATGAACGAACGTCTCTCCACATGCTCAGTTCTGAGAGATAAGTGTGTGTGAAAGCCGTCCTTCACCTAGCTTGTTGGGAACACAAAGTTTCTTTTCAGTTGAAAAATCCACTCCATACATATCTATGGGGAGGTACTAGTTCCAACTCGTTTTTACAGTGAAAACTGCAGGAACTTCAAACCGGCACTAGGAAACAGACTGAGAAACCAGAGTAAAAGTTTCTCCTGCAACCCGTTCCCTTTGTGCTAGATGAACGAACGTCTCTCCACATGCTCAGTTCTGAGAGATAAGTGTGTGTGAAAGCCGTCCTTCACCTAGCTTGTTGGGAACACAAAGTTTCTTTTCAGTTGCAAACTCCACTCCTTACATATCTATGGGGAGGTACTAGCTCCAACTCGGTTTTACAGTGAAAACTGCAGGAACTTCAAACCGGCACTAGGAAACAGACTGAGAAACCAGAGTAAAACTTTCTCCTGCAACCCGTTCCCTTTGTGCTAGATGAACGAACGTCTCTCCACATACTCAGTTCTGAGAGATAATTGTGTGTGAAAGCCGTCCTTCACCTAGCTTGTTGGGAACACAAAGTTTCTTTTCAGTTGCAAACTCCACTCCATACATATCTATGGGGAGGTATTAGCTCCAACTCGGTTTTACAGTGAAAACTGCAGGAACTTCAAACCGGCACTAGGAAACAGACTGAGAAACCAGAGTAAAACTTTCTCCTGCAACCCGTTCCCTTTGTGCTAGATGATCGAACGTCTCTCCACATGCTCAGTTCTGAGAGATAAGTGTGTGTGAAAGCCGTCCTTCACCTAGCTTGTAGGGAACACAAAGTTTCTTTTCAGTTGCAAACTCCAATCCATACATATATATGGGGAGGTACTAGATCCAACTCTGTTTTACAGTGAAAACTGCAGGAACTTCAAACCGGCTCTAGGAAACAGACTGAGAAACCAGAGTAAAATTTCTCCTGCAACACGTTCCCTTTGTGCTAGATGAACGAACGTCTCTCCACATGCTCAGTTCTGAGAGATAAGTGTGTGTGAAAGCCGTCCTTCACCTACCTTGTTGGGAACACAAAGTTTCTTTTCAGTTGCAAACTCCACTCCATATATATCTATGGGGAGGTATTAGCTCCAACTCGGTTTTACAGTGAAAACTGCAGGAACATCAAACCGGCACTAGGAAACAGACTGAGAGACCTGAGTAAAAGTTTCTTCTGCAACACGTTCCCTTTGTGCTAGATGAACGAACGTCTCTCCACATGCTCTGTTCTGAGAGATAAGTGTGTGTGAAAGCCGTCCTTCACCTAGCTTGTTGGGAACACAAAGTCTATTTTCAGTTGCAAACTCCCATCCATACATATATATGGGGAGGTACTAGCTCCAACTCTGTTTTACAGTGAAAACTGCAGGAACCTCAAAAAGGCACTAGGAAACAGACTGAGAAACCAGAGTAAAATTTCTCCTGCAACCCGTTCCCTTTGTGCTAGATGAACGAACGTCTCTCCACATGCTCAGTTCTGAGAGATAAGTGTGTGTGAAAGCCGTCCTTCACCTAGCTTGTTGGGAACACAAAGTTTCTTTTCAGTTGCAAACTCCACTCCATACATATCTATGGGGAGGTACTAGCACCAAATCGGTTTTACAGTGAAAACTGCAGGAAATTCAAACCGGCACTAGGAAACAGACTGAGAAACCAGAGTAAAACTTTCTCCTGCAACCCGTTCCCTTTGTGCTAGATGAACGAACGTCTCTCCACATGCTCAGTTCTGAGAGATAAGTGTGTGTGAAAGCCGTCCTTCACCTAGCTTGTTGGGAACACAAAGTTTCTTTTCAGTTGCTAACTCCACTCCATACATATCTATTGGGAGGTACTAGCTCCAACTAGGTTTTACAGTGAAAACTGCAGGAACTTCAAACCGGCACTAGGAAACAGACTGAGAAACCAGAGTAAAAGTTTCTCCTGCAAACCGTTCCCTTTGTGCTAGATGAACGAACGTCTCTCCACATGCTCAGTTCTGAGAGATAAGTGTGTGTGAAAGCCGTCCTTCACCTAGCTTGTTGGGAACACAAAGTTTCTTTTCAGTTGCTAACTCCACTCCATACATATCTATTGGGAGGTACTAGCTCCAACTAGGTTTTACAGTGAAAACTGCAGGAACTTCAAACCGGCACTAGGAAACAGACTGAGAAACCAGAGTAAAAGTTTCTCCTGCAAACCGTTCCCTTTGTGCTAGATGAACGAACGTCTCTCCACATGCTCAGTTCTGAGAGATAAGTGTGTGTGAAAGCCGTCCTTCACCTATCTTGTTGGGAACACAAAGTTTCTTTTCAGTTGCAAACTCCACTCCATACATATCTATGGGTAGGTATTAGCTCCAACTCGGTTTTACAGTGAAAACTGCAGGAACATCAAACCGGCACTAGGAAACAGACTGAGAGACCTGAGTAAAAGTTTCTTCTGCAACACGTTCCCTTTGTGCTAGATGAACGAACGTCTCTCCACATGCTCAGTTCTGAGACATAAGTGTGTGTGAAAGCCGTCCTTCATCTAGCTTGTTGGGAACACAAAGTTTCTTTTCAGTTGCAAACACCACTCCATACATATCTATGGGGAGGTACTAGCTCCAACAACGTTTTACAGTGAAAACTGCAGGAACTTCAAACCGGCACTAGGAAACAGACTGAGAGACCTGAGTAAAAGTTTCTTCTGCAACCCGTTCCGTTTGTGCTAGATGAACGAACGTCTCTCCACATGCTCAGTTCTGAGAGATAAGTGTGTGTGAAAGCCGTCCTTCACCTAGCTTGTTGGGAACACAAAGTTTCTTTTCAGTTGCAAACTCCACTCCATACATATCTATGGGGAGGTACTAGCTCCAACTCGGTTTTACAGTGAAAACTGCAGGAACTTCAAACCGGCACTAGGAAACAGACTGAGAAACCAGAGTAAAAGTTTCTCCTGCAACCCGTTCCCTTTGTGCTAGATGAACGAACGTCTCTCCACATGCTCAGTTCTAAGAGATAAGTGTGTGTGAAACCCGTCCTTCACCTAGCTTGTTGGGAACACAAAGTTTCTTTCCAGTTGCAAACTCCAATCCATACATATATATGGGGAGGTACTAGCTCCAACTCTGTTTTACAGTGAAAAGTGCAGGAACTTCAAACCGGCACTAGGAAACAGACTGAGAAACCAGAGTAAAAGTTTCTCCTGCAACCCATTCCGTTTGTGCTAGATGAACGAACGTCTCTCCACATGCTCAGTTCTGAGAGATTTGTGTGTGTGAAAGCCGTACTTCACCTAGCTTGTTGGGAACACAAATTTTCTTTTCAGTTGCAAACTCCACTCCATACATATCTATGGGGAGGTACTAGCTCCAACTCGGTTTTACAGTGAAAACTGCAGGAACTTCAAACCGGCACTAGGAAACAGACTGAGAAACCTGAGTAAAAGTTTCTCCTGCAACCCGTTCCCTTTGTGCTAGATGAACGAACGTCTCTCCACATGCTCAGTTCTGAGACATAATTGTGTGTGAAAGCCGTCCTTCATCTAGCTTGTTGGGAACACAAAGTTTCTTTTCAGTTGCAAACACCACTCCATACATATCTATGGGGAGGTACTAGCTCCAACAACGTTTTACAGTGAAAACTGCAGGAACTTCAAACCGGCACTAGGAAACAGACTGAGAGACCTGAGTAAAAGTTTCTTCTGCAACACGTTCCCTTTGTGCTAGATGAACGAACGTCTCTCCACATGCTCAGTTCTGAGAGATAAGTGTGTGTGAAAGCCGTCCTTCACCTAGCTTGTTGGGAACACAAAGTTTCTTTTCAGTTGCAAACTCCACTCCATACATATCTATGGGGAGGTACTAGCTCCAACTCGGTTTTACAGTGAAAACTGCAGGAACTTCAAACCGGCACTAGGAAACAGACTGAGAGACCTGAGTAAAAGTTTCTTCTGCAACACGTTCCCTTTGTGCTAGATGAACGAACGTCTCTCCACATGCTCAGTTCTGAGAAATAATTGTGTGTGAAAGCCGTCCTTCACCTAGCTTGTTTGGAACACAAAGTTTCTTTTCAGTTGCAAACTCCACTCCATACATATCTATGGGGAGGTACTAGCTCCAACTCGGTTTTACAGTGAAAACTGCAGGAACTTCAAACCGGCACTAGGAAACAGACTGAGAAACCAGAGTAAAAGTTTCTCCTGCAACCCGTTCCGTTTGTGCTAGATGAACGAACGTCTCTCCACATGCTCAGTTCTGAGAGATAAGTGTGTGTGAAAGCCGTCCTTCACCTAGCTTGTTGGGAACACAAAGTTTCTTTTCAGTTGCAAACTCCACTCCATACATATCTATGGGGAGGTAATAGCTCCAACTCGGTTTTACAGTGAAAACTACAGGAACTTCAAACCGGCACTAGGAAACAGACTGAGAAACCAGAGTAAAAGTTTCTCCTGCAACCCGTTCCCTTTGTGCTAGATGAACGAACGTCTCTCCACATGCTCAGTTCTAAGAGATAAGTGTGTGTGAAACCCGTCCTTCACCTAGCTTGTTGGGAACACAAAGTTTCTTTCCAGTTGCAAACTTCAATCCATACATATATATGGGGAGGTACTAGCTCCAACTCTGTTTTACAGTGAAAAGTGCAGGAACTTCAAACCGGCACTAGGAAACAGACTGAGAAACCAGAGTAAAAGTTTCTCCTGCAACCCATTCCGTTTGTGCTAGATGAACGAACGTCTCTCCACATGCTCAGTTCTGAGAGATTTGTGTGTGTGAAAGCCGTACTTCACCTAGCTTGTTGGGAACACAAATTTTCTTTTCAGTTGCAAACTCCACTCCATACATATCTATGGGGAGGTACTAGCTCCAACTCGGTTTTACAGTGAAAACTGCAGGAACTTCAAACCGGCACTAGGAAACAGACTGAGAAACCAGAGTAAAAGTTTCTCCTGCAACCCGTTCCCTTTGTGCTAGATGAACGAACGTCTCTCCACATGCTCAGTTCTAAGAGAAAAGTGTGTGTGAAACCCGTCCTTCACCTAGCTTGTTGGGAACACAAAGTTTCTTTCCAGTTGCAAACTCCAATCCATACATATATATGGGGAGGTACTAGCTCCAACTCTGTTTTACAGTGAAAAGTGCAGGAACTTCAAACCGGCACTAGGAAACAGACTGAGAAACCAGAGTAAAAGTTTCTCCTGCAACCCATTCCGTTTGTGCTAGATGAACGAACGTCTCTCCACATGCTCAGTTCTGAGAGATTTGTGTGTGTGAAAGCCGTACTTCACCTAGCTTGTTGGGAACACAAATTTTCTTTTCAGTTGCAAACTCCACTCCATACATATCTATGGGGAGGTACTAGCTCCAACTCGGTTTTACAGTGAAAACTGCAGGAACTTCAAACCGGCACTAGGAAACAGACTGAGAAACCAGAGTAAAAGTTTCTCCTGCAACCCGTTCCCTTTGTGCTAGATGAACGAACGTCTCTCCACATGCTCAGTTCTAAGAGATAAGTGTGTGTGAAACCCGTCCTTCACCTAGCTTGTTGGGAACACAAAGTTTCTTTCCAGTTGCAAACTCCAATCCATACATATATATGGGGAGGTACTAGCTCCAACTCTGTTTTACAGTGAAAAGTGCAGGAACTTCAAACCGGCACTAGGAAACAGACTGAGAAACCAGAGTAAAAGTTTCTCCTGCAACCCATTCCGTTTGTGCTAGATGAACGAACGTCTCTCCACATGCTCAGTTCTGAGAGATTTGTGTGTGTGAAAGCCGTACTTCACCTAGCTTGTTGGGAACACAAATTTTCTTTTCAGTTGCAAACTCCACTCCATACATATCTATGGGGAGGTACTAGCTCCAACTCGGTTTTACAGTTAAAACTGCAGGAACTTCAAACCAACACTAGGAAACAGACTGAGAAACCAGAGTAAAAGTTTCTCCTGCAAACCGTTCCCTTTGTGCTAGATGAACGAACGTCTCTCCACATGCTCAGTTCTGAGAGATAAGTGTGTGTGAAAGCTGTCCTTCACCAAGCTTTTTGGGAACACAAAGTTTCTTTTCAGTTGCAAACTCCAATCCATACATATCTATGGGGAGGTACTAGCTCCAACTCGGTTTTACAGTGAAAACTGCAGGAACTTCAAACCGGCACTAGGAAACAGACTGAGCAACCAGAGTAAAAGTTTCTCCTGCAACCCGTTCCGTTTGTGCTAGATGAACGAACGTCTCTCCACATGCTCAGTTCTGAAGAGATAAGTGTGTGTGAAAGCCGTCCATCACCTAGCTTGTTGGGAACACAAAGTTTCTTTTCAGTTGAAAAATCCTCTCCATACATATCTATGGGGAGGTACTAGCTCCAACTCTGTTTTACAGTGAAAACTGCAGTAACTTCAAACCGGAACTAGGAACAGACTGAGAAACCAGAGTGAAATTTTCTCCTGCAACCCGTTCCATTTGTGCTACATGAACGAACGTCTCTCCACATGCTCAGTTCTGAGAGATAAGTTTGTGTGGAAGCCGTCCTTCACCTAGCTTGTTGGAAACACAAAGTTTCTTTTCAGTTGCAAACTCCACTCCATTCATATCTATGGGGAGGTACTAGCTCCAACTCGGTTTTACAGTGAAAACTGCAGGAACTTCAAACCGGCACTAGGAAACAGACTGAGAAACCAGAGTAAAAGTTTTTCCTGCAACCCGTTCCCTTTGTGCTAGATGAACGAACGTCTCTCCACATGCTCAGTTCTGAGAGATAAGTGTGTGTGAAAGCCGTAATTCACCTAGCTTGTTGGGAACACAAAGTTTTTTTCAGTTGCAAACTCCACTCCATACATATCTATGGGGAGGTACTAGCTCCAACACGGTTTTACAGTGAAAACTGCAGGAACTTCAAACCGGCACTAGAAAACAGACTGAGAAACCAGAGTAAAATTTTCTCCTGCAACCCGTTCCATTTGTGCTAGATGAACGAACATCTCTCCACATACTCAGTTCTAAGTGATATGTGTGTGTGAAAGCCGTTCTTCACATAGCTTGTTGGGAACACAAAGTTTCTTTTCAATTGCAAACCCCACTCCATACTTATATATGGGGAGGTACTAGCTCCAACTCGGTTTTACAGTGAAAACTGCAGGAACTTCAAACCGGCACTAGGAAACAGACCGACAAACCAGAGTAAAAGTTTCTCCTGCAACCCGTTCCCTTTGTGCTAGATGAACGAACGTCTCTCCACATGCTCAGTTCTGAGAGATAAGTGTGTGTGAAAGGTGCCCTTCACCTAGCTTGTTGGGATCACAAAGTTTCTTTTCAGTTGCAAACTCCACTCCATACATATCTATGGGGAGGTACTAGCTCCAACTCGGTTTTACAGTGAAAACTGCAGGAACTTCAAACCGGCACTAGGAAACAGACTGAGAGACCTGAGTAAAAGTTTCTTCTGCAACACGTTCCCTTTGTGCTAGATGAACGAACGTCTCTCCACATGCTCAGTTCTGAGAAATAATTGTGTGTGAAAGCCGACCTTCACCTAGCTTGTTTGGAACACAAAGTTTCTTTTCAGTTGCAAACTCCACTCCATACATATCTATGGGGAGGTACTAGCTCCAACTCGGTTTTACAGTGAAAACTGCAGGAACTTCAAACCGGCACTAGGAAACAGACTGAGAAACCAGAGTAAAAGTTTCTCCTGCAACCCGTTCCGTTTGTGCTAGATGAACGAACGTCTCTCCACATGCTCAGTTCTGAGAGATAAGTGTGTGTGAAAGCCGTCCTTCACCTAGCTTGTTGGGAACACAAAGTTTCTTTTCAGTTGCAAACTCCACTCCATACATATCTATGGGGAGGTACTAGCTCCAACTCGTTTTTACAGTGAAAACTGCAGGAACTTCAAACCGGCACTAGGAAACAGACTGAGAAACCAGAGTAAAAGTTTCTCCTTCAACCCGTTCCCTTTGTGCTAGATGAACGAACGTCTCTCCACATGCTCAGTTCTAAGAGATAAGTGTGTGTGAAACCCGTCCTTCACCTAGCTTGTTGGGAACACAAAGTTTCTTTCCAGTTGCAAACTCCAATCCATACATATATATGGGGAGGTACTAGCTCCAACTCTGTTTTACAGTGAAAAGTGCAGGAACTTCAAACCGGCACTAGGAAACAGACTGAGAAACCAGAGTAAAAGTTTCTCCTGCAACCCATTCCGTTTGTGCTAGATGAACGAACGTCTCTCCACATGCTCAGTTCTGAGAGATTTGTGTGTGTGAAAGCCGTACTTCACCTAGCTTGTTGGGAACACAAATTTTCTTTTCAGTTGCAAACTCCACTCCATACATATCTATGGGGAGGTACTAGCTCCAACTCGGTTTTACAGTTAAAACTGCAGGAACTTCAAACCAACACTAGGAAACAGACTGAGAAACCAGAGTAAAAGTTTCTCCTGCAACCCGTTCCCTTTGTGCTAGATGAACGAACGTCTCTCCACATGCTCAGTTCTGAGAGATAAGTGTGTGTGAAAGCTGTACTTCACCAAGCTTTTTGGGAACACAAAGTTTCTTTTCAGTTGCAAACTCCACTCCATACATGTCTATGGGGAGGTACTAGCTCCAACTCGGTTTTACAGTGAAAACTGCAGGAACTTCAAACCGGCACTAGGAAACAGACTGAGCAACCAGAGTAAAAGTTTCTCCTGCAACCCGTTCCGTTTGTGCTAGATGAACGAACGTCTCTCCACATGCTCAGTTCTGAAGAGATAAGTGTGTGTGAAAGCCGTCCTTCACCTAGCTTGTTGGGAACACAAAGTTTCTTTTCAGTTGAAAAATCCTCTCCATACATATCTATGGGGAGGTACTAGCTCCAACTCTGTTTTACAGTGAAAACTGCAGTAACTTCAAACCGGAACTAGGAACAGACTGAGAAACCAGAGTGAAATTTTCTCCTGCAACCCGTTCCATTTGTGCTACATGAACGAACGTCTCTCCACATGCTCAGTTCTGAGAGATAAGTTTGTGTGGAAGCCGTCCTTCACCTAGCTTGTTGGAAACACAAAGTTTCTTTTCAGTTGCAAACTCCATTCCATACATATCTATGGGGAGGTACTAGCTCCAACTCGGTTTTACAGTGAAAACTGCAGGAACTTCAAACCGGCACTAGGAAACAGACTGAGAAACCAGAGTAAAAGTTTTTCCTGCAACCCGTTCCCTTTGTGCTAGATGAACGAACGTCTCTCCACATACTCAGTTCTAAGGGATATGTGTGTGTGAAAGCCGTTCTTCACATAGCTTGTTGGGAACACAAAGTTTCTTTTCAATTGCAAACCCCACTCCATACTTATATATGGGGAGGTACTAGCTCCAACTCGGTTTTACAGTGAAAACTGCAGGAACTTCAAACCGGCACTAGGAAACAGACCGACAAACCAGAGTAAAAGTTTCTCCTGCAACCCGTTCCCTTTGTGCTAGATGAACGAACGTCTCTCCACATGCTCAGTTCTGAGAGATAAGTGTGTGTGAAAGGTGCCCTTCACCTAGCTTGTTGGGATCACAAAGTTTCTTTTCAGTTGCAAACTCCACTCCATACATATCTATGGGGAGGTACTAGCTCCAACTCGGTTTTACAGTGGAAACTGCAGGAACTTCAAACCGGCACTAGGAAACAGACTTAGCAACCAGAGTAAAAGTTTCTCCTGCAACACGTTCCGTTTGTGCTAGATGAACGAACGTCTCTCCACATGCTCAGTTCTGAGAGATAAGTGTGTGTGAAAGCCGTCCTTCACCTAGCTTGTTGGGAACACAAAGTTTCTTTTCAGTTGCAAACTCCACTCCATACATATCTATGGGGAGGTACTAGCTCCAACTCTGTTTTACAGTGAAAACTGCAGTAACTTCAAACCGGAACTAGGAACAGACTGAGAAACCAGAGTAAAAGTTTCTCCTGCAACCCGTTCCTTTTGTGCTAGATGAACGAACGTCTGCCCACATGCTCAGTTCTTAGAGATAAGTGTGTGTGAAAGCCGTCCTTCACCTAGCTTGTTGGGAACACAAAGTTTCTTTTCAGTTGCAAACTCCACTCCATACATATCTATGGGGAGGTACTAGCTCCAACTCGGTTTTACAGTGAAAACTGCAGGAACTTCATACCGGCACTAGGAAACAGACTGAGAAACCAGAGTAAAAGTTTCTCCTGCAAGCCGTTCCCTTTGTGCTAGATGAACGAACGTCTCTCCACATGCTCAGTTCAGAGAGATAAGTGTGTGTGAAAGCCGTCCTTCACCTAGCTTGTTGGGAACACAAAGTTTCTTTTCAGTTGCAAACTCCACTCCATACATATCTATGGGGAGGTACTAGCTCCATCTCTGTTTTACAGTGAAAACTGCAGTAACTTCAAACCGGAACTAGGAACAGACTGAGATACCAGAGTAAAAGTTTCTCCTGCAAACCGTTCCCTTTGTGCTACATGAACGAAAGTCTCTCCACATGCTCAGTTCTGAGAGATAAGTATGTGTGAAAGCCGACCTTCACCTAGCTTGTTGGGAACACAAAGTTTCTTTTCAGTAGCAAACTCCACTCCATACATATCTATGGGGAGGTACTAGCTCCAAATCGGTTTTACAGTGAAAACTGCAGGAACTTCAAACCGGCACTAGGAAACAGACGGAGAAACCAGAGTAAAAGTTTCTCCTGCAACCCGTTCCCTTTGTGCTAGATGAACGAACGTCTCTCCACATGCTCAGTTCTGAGAGATAAGTGTGTGTGAAAACCGTAATTCACCTAGCTTGTTGGGAAAACAAAGTTTTTTCAGTTGCAAACTCCATTCCATACATATCTATGGGGAGGTACTAGCTCCAACTCGGTTTTACAGTGAAAACTGCAGGAACTTCAAACCGGCACTAGGAAACAGACTGAGAAACCTGAGTAAAAGTTTCTTCTGCAACCCGTTCCATTTGAGCTAGATGAATGAACATCTCTCTACATACTCAGTTCTAAGAGTTAAGTGTGTGTGAAAGCCGTCCTTCACATAGCTTGTTGGGAACACAAAGTTTCTTTTCAGTTGCAAACTCCACTCCATACATATATATGGGGAGGTACTAGCTCCAACTCGGTTTTACAGTGAAAACTGCAGGAACTTCAAACCGCCACTAGGAAACAGACTGAGCAACCAGAGTAAAAGTTTCTCCTGCAACCCGTTCCGTTTGTGCTAGATGAACGAACGTCTCTCCACATGCTCAGTTCTGAGAGATAAGTGTGTGTGAAAGCCGTCCTTCACCTAGCTTGTTGGGAACACAAAGTTTCTTTTCAGTTGCAAACTCCACTCCATACATATCTATGGGGAGGTACTAGCTCCAACTCGGTTTTACAGTGAAAACTGCAGGAACATCAAACCGGCACTAGGAAACAGACTGAGAAACCAGGGTAAAAGTTTCTCCTGCAACCCGTTCCCTTTGTGCTAGATGAACGAACGTCTCTCCACATGCTCAGTTCTAAGAGATAAGTGTGTGTGAAACCCGTCCTTCACCTAACTTGTTGGGAACACAAAGTTTCTTTCCAGTTGCAAACTCCAATCCATACATATATATGGGGAGGTACTAGCTCCAACTCGGTTTTACAGTGAAAAGTGCAGGAACTTCAAACCGGCACTAGGAAACAGACTGAGAAACCAGAGTAAAAGTTTCTCCTGAAACCCATTCCGTTTGTGCTAGATGAACGAACGTCTATCCACATGCTCAGTTCTGAGAGATAAGTGTGTGTGAAAGCCGTCCTTCACCTAGCTTGTTGGGAACACAAAGTTTCTTTTCAGTTGCAAACTCCACTCCATACATATCTATGGGGAGGTACTAGCTCCAACTCGGTTTTACAGTGAAATCTGCAGGAACTTCATACCGGCACTAGGAAACAGACTGAGAAACCAGAGTAAAAGTTTCTCCTGCAAGCCGTTCCCTTTGTGCTAGGTGAACGAACGTCTCTCCACATGCTCAGTTCAGAGAGATAAGTGTGTGTGAAAGCCGTCCTTCACCTAGCTTGTTGGGAACACAAAGTTTCTTTTCAGTTGCAAACTCCACTCCATACATATCTATGGGGAGGTACTAGCTCCATCTCTGTTTTACAGTGAAAACTGCAGTAACTTCAAACCGGAACTAGGAACAGACTGAGATACCAGAGAAAAAGTTTCTCCTGCAAACCGTTCCCTTTGTGCTACATGAACGAAAGTCTCTCCACATGCTCAGTTCTGAGAGATAAGTATGTGTGAAAGCCGACCTTCACATAGCTTGTTGGGAACACAAAGTTTCTTTTCAGTAGCAAACTCCACTCCATACATATCTATGGGGAGGTACTAGCTCCAAATCGGTTTTACAGTGAAAACTGCAGGAACTTCAAACCGGCACTAGGAAACAGACGGAGAAACCAGAGTAAAAGTTTCTCCTGCAACCCGTTCCCTTTGTGCTAGATGAACGAACGTCTCTCCACATGCTCAGTTCTGAGAGATAAGTGTGTGTGAAAACCGTAATTCACCTAGCTTGTTGGGAAAACAAAGTTTTTTTCAGTTGCAAACTCCATTCCATACATATCAATGGGGAGGTACTAGCTCCAACTCGGTTTTACAGTGAAAACTGCAGGAACTTCAAACCGGCACTAGGAAACAGACTGAGAAACCTGAGTAAAAGTTTCTTCTGCAACCCGTTCCATTTGAGCTAGATGAATGAACATCTCTCTACATACTCAGTTCTAAGAGATAAGTGTGTGTGAAAGCCGTCCTTCACATAGCTTGTTGGGAACACAAAGTTTCTTTTCAGTTGCAAACTCCACTCCATACATATATATGGGGAGGTACTAGCTCCAACTCGGTTTTACAGTGAAAACTGCAGGAACTTCAAACCGCCACTAGGAAACAGACTGAGCAACCAGAGTAAAAGTTTCTCCTGCAACCCGTTCCGTTTGTGCTAGATGAACGAACGTCTCTCCACATGCTCAGTTCTGAGAGATAAGTGTGTGTGAAAGCCGTCCTTCACCTAGCTTGTTGGGAACACAAAGTTTCTTTTCAGTTGCAAACTCCACTCCATACATATCTATGGGGAGGTACTAGCTCCAACTCGGTTTTACAGTGAAAACTGCAGGAACTTCAAACCGGCACTAGGAAACAGACTGAGAAACCAGGGTAAAAGTTTCTCCTGCAACCCGTTCCCTTTGTGCTAGATGAACGAACGTCTCTCCACATGCTCAGTTCTAAGAGATAAGTGTGTGTGAAACCCGTCCTTCACCTAACTTGTTGGGAACACAAAGTTTCTTTCCAGTTGCAAACTCCAATCCATACATATATATGGGGAGGTACTAGCTCCAACTCGGTTTTACAGTGAAAAGTGCAGGAACTTCAAACCGGCACTAGGAAACAGACTGAGAAACCAGAGTAAAAGTTTCTCCTGAAACCCATTCCGTTTGTGCTAGATGAACGAACGTCTCTCCACATGCTCAGTTCTGAGAGATTTGTGTGTGTGAAAGCCGTACTTCACCTAGCTTGTTGGGAACACAAAGTTTCTTTTCAGTTGCAATCTCCACTCCATACATATCTATGGGGAGGTACTAGCTCCAACTCGGTTTTACAGTTAAAACTGCAGGAACTTCAAACCAACACTAGGAAACAGACTGAGAAACCAGAGTAAAAGTTTCTCCTGCAACCCGTTCCCTTTGTGCTAGATGAACGAACGTCTCTCCACATGCTCAGTTCTGAGAGATAAGTGTGTGTGAAAGCTGTCCTTCACCTAGCTTTTTGGGAACACAAAGTTTCTTTTCAGTTGCAAACTCCACTCCATACATATCTATGGGGAGGTACTAGCTCCAACTCGGTTTTACAGTGAAAACTGCAGGAACTTCAAACCGGCACTAGGAAACAGACTGAGCAACCAGAGTAAAAGTTTCTCCTGCAACCCGTTCCGTTTGTGCTAGATGAAAGAACGTCTCTCCACATGCTCAGTTCTGAGAGATAAGTGTGTGTGAAAGCTGTCCTTCACCTAGCTTGTTGGGAACACAAAGTTTCTTTTCAGTTGCAAACTCCACTCCATACATATATATGGGGAGGTACTAGCTCCAACTCTGTTTTACAGTGAAATCTGCAGGAACTTCAAACCGGAACTTGGAACAGACTGAGAAACCAGAGTATAAGTTTCTCCTGCAACCCGTTCCATTTGTGCTACATGAACGAACGTCTCTCCACATGCTCAGTTCTGAGAGATAATTGTGTGTGAAAGCCGTCCTTCACATAGCTTGTTGGGAACACAAAGTTTCTTTTCAGTTGCAAACTCCACTCCATACATATCTATGGGGAGGTACTAGCTCCAACTCTATTTTACAGTGAAAACTGCAGGAACTTCAAACCGGCACTAGGAAACAGACTGAGAAACCAGAGTAAAAGTTTCTCCTGCAACCCGTTCCCTTTGTGCTAGATGAACGAACGTCTCTCCACATGCTCAGTTCTGAGAGATAAGTGTGTGTGAAAGCCGTAATTCACCTAGCTTGTTGGGATACAAAGTTTTTTTCAGTTGCAATCTCCAATCCATACATATCTATGGGGATGTACTAGCTCCAACTCTGTTTTACAGTGAAAACTGCAGGAACTTCAAACCGGCACTAGGAAACAGACTGAGAAACCAGAGTAAAAGTTTCTCCTGCAACCCGTTCCCTTAGTGCTAGATGAACGAACGTCTCTCCACATGCTCAGTTCTGAGAGATAAGTGTGTGTGAAAGCCGTCCTTCACCTAGCTTGTTGGGAACACAAAGTTTCTTTTCAGTTGCAAACTCCACTCCATACATATCTATGGGGAGGTATTAGCTCCAACTCGGTTTTACAGTGAAAACTGCAGGAACTTCAAACCGGCACTAGGAAACAGACTGAGAAACCAGAGTAAAAGTTTCTCCTGCAACCCGTTCCCTTTGTGCTAGATGAACGAACGTCTCTCCACATGCTCAGTTCTGAGAGATAAGTGTGTGTGAAAGCCGTCCTTCACCTAGCTTGTTGGGAACACAAAGTTTCTTTTCAGTTGCAAACTCCAATCCATACATATCTATGGGGAGGTACTAGCTTCAACTCGGTTTTACAGTGAAAACTGCAGGAACTTCAAACCGGCACTAGGAAACAGACTGAGAAACCAGAGTAAAAGTTTCTCCTGCAACCCGTTCCCTTTGTGCTAGATGAACGAAAGTCTCTCCACATGCTCAGTTCTGAGAGATAAGTGTGTGTGAAAGCCGTCCTTCACCTAGCTTGTTGGGAACACAAAGTTTCTTTTCAGTTGCAAACTCCACTCCATACATATCTATGGGGAGGTACTAGCTCCAACTCGGTTTTCCAGTGAAAACTGTAGGAACTTCAAACCGGCACTAGGAAACAGACTGGGAAACCAGAGTAAAAGTTTCTCCTGCAACCCGTTCCCTTTGTGCTAGATGAACGAACGTCTCTCCACATGCTCAGTTCTAAGAGATAAGTGTGTGTGAAAGCCATCCTTCACCTAGCTTGTTGGGAACACAAAGTTTCTTTTCAGTTGCATACTCCAATCCATAAATATATATGGGGTGGTACTAGCTCCAACTCTGTTTTACTGTGGCAAGTGCAGGAACTTCAAACCGGCACTAGGAAACAGACTGAGAAACCAGAGTAAAATTTCTCGTGCAACACGTTCTCTTTGTGCTAGATGAACGAACGTCTCTCCACATGCTCTGTTCTGAGAGATAAGTGTGTGTGAAAGCCTTCCTTCACCTAGCTTGTTGGGAACACAAAGTCTATTTTCAGTTGCAAACTCCACTCCATACATATATATGGGGAGGTACTAGCTCCAACTCGGTTTTACAGTGAAAACTGCAGGAACTTCAAACCGCCACTAGGAAACAGACTGAGCAACCAGAGTAAAAGTTTCTCCTGCAACCCGTTCCGTTTGTGCTAGATGAACGAACGTCTCTCCACATGCTCAGTTCTGAGAGATAAGTGTGTGTGAAAGCCGTCCTTCACCTAGCTTGTTGGGAACACAAAGTTTCTTTTCAGTTGCAAACTCCACTCCATACATATCTATGGGGAGGTACTAGCTCCAACTCGGTTTTACAGTGAAAACTGCAGGAACTTCAAACCGGCACTAGGAAACAGACTGAGATACCAGGGTAAAAGTTTCTCCTGCAACCCGTTCCCTTTGTGCTAGATGAACGAACGTCTCTCCACATGCTCAGTTCTAAGAGATAAGTGTGTGTGAAACCCGTCCTTCACCTAACTTGTTGGGAACACAAAGTTTCTTTCCAGTTGCAAACTCCAATCCATACATATATATAGGGAGGTACTAGCTCCAACTCGGTTTTACAGTGAAAAGTGCAGGAACTTCAAACCGGCACTAGGAAACAGACTGAGAAACCAGAGTAAAAGTTTCTCCTGAAACCCATTCCGTTTGTGCTAGATGAATGAACGTCTCTCCACATGCTCAGTTCTGAGAGATTTGTGTGTGTGAAAGCCGTACTTCACCTAGCTTGTTGGGAACACAAAGTTTCTTTTCAGTTGCAATCTCCACTCCATACATATCTATGGGGAGGTACTAGCTCCAACTCGGTTTTACAGTTAAAACTGCAGGAACTTCAAACCAACACTAGGAAACAGACTGAGAAACCAGAGTAAAAGTTTCTCCTGCAACCCGTTCCCTTTGTGCTAGATGAACGAACGTCTCTCCACATGCTCAATTCTGAGAGATAAGTGTGTGTGAAAGCTGTACTTCACCTAGCTTTTTGGGAACAAAAAGTTTCTTTTCAGTTGCAAACTCCACTCCATACATATCTATGGGGAGGTACTAGCTCCAACTCGGTTTTACAGTGAAAACTGCAGGAACTTCAAACCGGCACTAGGAAACAGACTGAGCAACCAGAGTAAAAGTTTCTCCTGCAACCCGTTCCGTTTGTGCTAGATGAACGAACGTCTCTCCACATGCTCAGTTCTGAGAGATAAGTGTGTGTGAAAGCTGTCCTTCACCTAGCTTGTTGGGAACACAAAGTTTCTTTTCAGTTGCAAACTCCACTCCATACATATATATGGGGAGGTACTAGCTCCAACTCTGTTTTACAGTGAAATCTGCAGGAACTTCAAACCGGAACTTGGAACAGACTGAGAAACCAGAGTATAAGTTTCTCCTGCAACCCGTTCCATTTGTGCTACATGAACGAACGTCTCTCCACATGCTCAGTTCTGAGAGATAATTGTGTGTGAAAGCCGTCCTTCACCTAGCTTGTTGGGAACACAAAGTTTCTTTTCAGTTGCAAACTCCACTCCATACATATCTATGGGGAGGTACTAGCTCCAACTCTGTTTTACAGTGAAAACTGCAGGAACTTCAAACCGGCACTAGGAAACAGACTGAGAAACCAGAGTAAAAGTTTCTCCTGCAAACCGTTCCCTTTGTGCTAGATGAACGAACGTCTCTCCACATGCTCAGGTCTGAGAGATAAGTGTGTGTGAAAGCCGTCCTTCACCTAGCTTGTTGGGAACACAAAGTTTCTTTTCAGTTGCAAACTCCACTCCATACATATCTATGGGGAGGTATTAGCTCCAACTCGGTTTTACAGTGAAAACTGCAGGAACTTCAAACCGGCACTAGGAAACAGACTGAGAAACCAGAGTAAAAGTTTCTCCTGCAACCCGTTCCCTTTGTGCTAGATGAACGAACGTCTCTCCACATGCTCAGTTCTGAGAGATAAGTGTGTGTGAAAGCCGTCCTTCACCTAGCTTGTTGGGAACACAAAGTTTCTTTTCAGTTGCAAACTCCAATCCATACATATCTATGGGGAGGTACTAGCTTCAACTCGGTTTTACAGTGAAAACTGCAGGAACTTCAAACCGGCACTAGGAAACAGACTGAGAAACCAGAGTAAAAGTTTCTCCTGCAACCCGTTCCCTTTGTGCTAGATGAACGAAAGTCTCTCCACATGCTCAGTTCTGAGAGATAAGTGTGTGTGAAAGCCGTCCTTCACCTAGCTTGTTGGGAACACAAAGTTTCTTTTCTGTTGCAAAACCCACTCCATACATATCTATGGGGAGGTACTAGCTCCAACTCGGTTTTACAGTGAAAACTGTAGGAACTTCAAACCGGCACTAGGAAACAGACTGGGAAACCAGAGTAAAAGTTTCTCCTGCAACCCGTTCCCTTTGTGCTAGATGAACGAACGTCTCTCCACATGCTCAGTTCTAAGAGATAAGTGTGTGTGAAAGCCATCCTTCACCTAGCTTGTTGGGAACACAAAGTTTCTTTTCAGTTGCATACTCCAATCCATAAATATATATGGGGTGGTACTAGCTCCAACTCTGTTTTACTGTGGCAAGTGCAGGAACTTCAAACCGGCACTAGGAAACAGACTGAGAAACCAGAGTAAAATTTCTCGTGCAACACGTTCTCTTTGTGCTAGATGAACGAACGTCTCTCCACATGCTCTGTTCTGAGAGATAAGTGTGTGTGAAAGCCTTCCTTCACCTAGCTTGTTGGGAACACAAAGTCTATTTTCAGTTGCAAACTCCCATCCATACATATATATGGGGAGGTACTAGCTCCAACTCTGTTTTACAGTGAAAACTGCAGGAACTTCAAAAAGGCACTAGGAAACTGACTGAGAAACCAGAGTAAAATTTCCCCTGCAACCCGTTCCCTTTGTGCTAGATGAACGAACGTCTCTCCACATGCTCAGTTCTGAGAGATAAGTGTGTGTGAAAGCCGTCCTTCACCTAGCTTGTTGGGAACACAAAGTTTCTTTTCAGTTGCAAACTCCACTCCATACATATCTAAGGGGAGGTACTAGCTCCAACTCGGTTTTACAGTTAAAACTGCAGGAACTTCAAACCGGCACTAGGAAACAGACTGAGAAACCTGAGTAAAAGTTTCTTCTGCAACACGTTCCCTTTGTGCTAGATAAACGAACGTCTCTCCACATGCTCAGTTCTGAGAGATAAGTGTGTGTGAAAGCCGTCCTTCACCTAGCTTGTTGGGAACACAAAGTTTCTTTTCAGTTGAAAAATCCACTCCATACATATCTATGGGGAGGTACTAGTTCCAACTCGTTTTTACAGTGAAAACTGCAGGAACTTCAAACCGGCACTAGGAAACAGACTGAGAAACCAGAGTAAAAGTTTCTCCTGCAACCCGTTCCCTTTGTGCTAGATGAACGAACGTCTCTCCACATGCTCAGTTCTGAGAGATAAGTGTGTGTGAAAGCCGTCCTTCACCTAGCTTGTTGGGAACACAAAGTTTCTTTTCAGTTGCAAACTCCACTCCTTACATATCTATGGGGAGGTACTAGCTCCAACTCGGTTTTACAGTGAAAACTGCAGGAACTTCAAACCGGCACTAGGAAACAGACTGAGAAACCAGAGTAAAACTTTCTCCTGCAACCCGTTCCCTTTGTGCTAGATGAACGAACGTCTTTCCACATGCTCAGTTCTGAGAGATAATTGTGTGTGAAAGCCGTCCTTCACCTAGCTTGTTGGGAACACAAAGTTTCTTTTCAGTTGCAAACTCCACTCCATACATATCTATGGGGAGGTATTAGCTCCAACTCGGTTTTACAGTGAAAACTGCAGGAACTTCAAACCGGCACTAGGAAACAGACTGAGAAACCAGAGTAAAACTTTCTCCTGCAACCCGTTCCCTTTGTGCTAGATGATCGAACGTCTCTCCACATGCTCAGTTCTGAGAGATAAGTGTGTGTGAAAGCCGTCCTTCACCTAGCTTGTTGGGAACACAAAGTTTCTTTTCAGTTGCAAACTCCACTCCATACATATCTATGGGGAGGTACTAGCACCAAATCGGTTTTACAGTGAAAACTGCAGGAAATTCAAACCGGCACTAGGAAACAGACTGAGAAACCAGAGTAAAAGTTTCTCCTGCAACCCGTTCCCTTTGTGCTAGATGAACGAACGTCTCTCCACATGCTCAGTTCTGAGAGAAAAGTGTGTGTGAATGCCGTCCTTCACCTAGCTTGTTGGGAACACATAGTTTCTTTTCAGTTGCTAACTCCACTCCATACATATCTATTGGGAGGTACTAGCTCCAACTCGTTTTTACAGTGAAAACTGCAGGAACTTCAAACCGGCACTAGGAAACAGACTGAGAAACCAGAGTAAAAGTTTCTCCTGCAACCCGTTCCCTTTGTGCTAGATGAACGAACGTCTCTCCACATGCTCAGTTCTGAGAGATAAGTGTGTGTGAAAGCCGTCCTTCACCTAGCTTGTTGGGAACACAAAGTTTCTTTTCAGTTGCAAACTCCACTCCTTACATATCTATGGGGAGGTACTAGCTCCAACTCGGTTTTACAGTGAAAACTGCAGGAACTTCAAACCGGCACTAGGAAACAGACTGAGAAACCAGAGTAAAACTTTCTCCTGCAACCCGTTCCCTTTGTGCTAGATGAACGAACGTCTCTCCACATGCTCAGTTCTGAGAGATAATTGTGTGTGAAAGCCGTCCTTCACCTAGCTTGTTGGGAACACAAAGTTTCTTTTCAGTTGCAAACTCCACTCCATACATATCTATGGGGAGGTATTAGCTCCAACTCGGTTTTACAGTGAAAACTGCAGGAACTTCAAACCGGCACTAGGAAACAGACTGAGAAACCAGAGTAAAACTTTCTCCTGCAACCCGTTCCCTTTGTGCTAGATGATCGAACGTCTCTCCACATGCTCAGTTCTGAGAGATAAGTGTGTGTGAAAGCCGTCCTTCACCTAGCTTGTTGGGAACACAAAGTTTCTTTTAAGTTGCAAACTCCACTCCATACATATCTATGGGGAGGTACTAGCTCCAACTAAGTTTTACAGTGAAAACTGCAGGAACTTCAAACCGGCACTAGGAAACAGACTGAGAAACCAGCGTAAAAGTTTCTTCTGCAAACCGTTCCCTTTGTGCTAGATGAACGAACGTCTCTCCACATGCTCAGTTCTGAGAGATAAGTGTGTGTGAAAGCCGTCCTTCAACTAGCTTGTTGGGAACACAAAGTTTCTTTTCAGTTGCAAACTCCACTCCATACATATCTATTGGGAGGTACTAGCTCCAACTCGGTTTTACAGTGAAAACTGCAGGAACTTCAAACCGGCACTAGGAAACAGACTGAGAAACCAGAGTAAATGTTTCTCCTGCAACCCGTTCCCTTTGTGCTAGATGAACGAACGTCTCTCCACATGCTCAGTTCTGAGAGATAAGTGTGTGTGAAAGCCGTCCTTCACCTAGCTTGTTGGGAACACAAAGTTTCTTTTCAGTTGCAAACTCCAATCCATACATATATATGGGGCGTACTAGCTCCAACTCTGTTTTACAGTGAAAACTGCAGGAACTTCAAACCGGCTCTAGGAAACAGACTGAGAAACCAGAGTAAAATTTCTCCTGCAACACGTTCCCTTTGTGCTAGATGAACGAACGTCTCTCCACATGCTCAGTTCTGAGAGATAAGTGTGTGTGAAAGCCGTCCTTCACCTACCTTGTTGGGAACACAAAGTTTCTTTTCAGTTGCAAACTCCACTCCATATATATCTATGGGGAGGTATTAGCTCCAACTCGGTTTTACAGTGAAAACTGCAGGAACATCAAACCGGCACTAGGAAACAGACTGAGAGACCTGAGTAAAAGTTTCTTCTGCAACACGTTCCCTTTGTGCTAGATGAACGAACGTCTCTCCACATGCTCTGTTCTGAGAGATAAGTGTGTGTGAAAGCCGTCCTTCACCTAGCTTGTTGGGAACACAAAGTCTATTTTCAGTTGCAAACTCCCATCCATACATATATATGGGGAGGTACTAGCTCCAACTCTGTTTTACAGTGAAAACTGCAGGAACCTCAAAAAGGCACTAGGAAACAGACTGAGAAACCAGAGTAAAATTTCTCCTGCAACCCGTTCCCTTTGTGCTAGATGAACGAAAGTCTCTCCACATGCTCAGTTCTGAGAGATAAGTGTGTGTGAAAGCCGTCCTTCACCTAGCTTGTTGGGAACACAAAGTTTCTTTTCAGTTGCAAACTCCACTCCATACATATCTATGGGGAGGTACTAGCACCAAATCGGTTTTACAGTGAAAACTGCAGGAAATTCAAACCGGCACTAGGAAACAGACTGAGAAACCAGAGTAAAAGTTTCTCCTGCAACCCGTTCCCTTTGTGCTAGATGAACGAACGTCTCTCCACATGCTCAGTTCTGAGAGATAAGTGTGTGTGAATGCCGTCCTTCACCTAGCTTGTTGGGAACACAAAGTTTCTTTTCAGTTGCTAACTCCACTCCATACATATCTATTGGGAGGTACTAGCTCCAACTAGGTTTTACAGTGAAAACTGCAGGAACTTCAAACCGGCACTAGGAAACAGACTGAGAAACCAGAGTAAAAGTTTCTCCTGCAAACCGTTCCCTTTGTGCTAGATGAACGAACGTCTCTCCACATGCTCAGTTCTGAGAGATAAGTGTGTGTGAAAGCCGTCCTTCACCTAGCTTGTTGGGAACACAAAGTTTCTTTTCAGTTGCTAACTCCACTCCATACATATCTATTGGGAGGTACTAGCTCCAACTAGGTTTTACAGTGAAAACTGCAGGAACTTCAAACCGGCACTAGGAAACAGACTGAGAAACCCGAGTAAAAGTTTCTCCTGCAAACCGTTCCCTTTGTGCTAGATGAACGAACGTCTCTCCACATGCTCAGTTCTGAGAGATAAGTGTGTGTGAAAGCCGTCCTTCACCTAGCTTGTTGGGAACACAAAGTTTCTTTTCAGTTGCAAACTCCACTCCATACATATCTATGGGGAGGTACTAGCTCCAACTCGGTTTTAAAGTGAAAACTGCAGGAACTTCAAACCGGCACTAGGAAACAGACTGAGAAACCAGAGTAAATGTTTCTCCTGCAACCCGTTCCCTTTGTGCTAGATGAACGAACGTCTCTCCACATGCTCAGTTCTGAGAGTTAAGTGTGTGTGAAAGCCGTCCTTCACCTAGCTTGTTGGGAACACAAAGTTTCTTTTCAGTTGCAAACTCCAATCCATACATATATATGGGGAGGTACTAGCTCCAACTCTGTTTTACAGTGAAAACTGCAGGAACTTCAAACCGGCTCTAGGAAACAGACTGAGAAACCAGAGTAAAATTTCACCTGCAACACGTTCCCTTTGTGTTAGATGAACGAACGTCTCTCCACATGCTCAGTTCTGAGAGATATGTGTGTGTGAAAGCCGTCCTTCACCTACCTTGTTGGGAACACAAAGTTTCTTTTCAGTTGCAAACTCCACTCCATACATATCTATGGGGAGGTATTAGCTCCAACTCGGTTTTACAGTGAAAACTGCAGGAACATCAAACCGGCACTAGGAAACAGACTGAGAGACCTGAGTAAAAGTTTCTTCTGCAACACGTTCCCTTTGTGCTAGATGAACGAACGTCTCTCCACATGCTCAGCTCTGAGACATAAGTGTGTGTGAAAGCCGTCCTTCATCTAGCTTGTTGGGAACACAAAGTTTCTTTTCAGTTGCAAACACCACTCCATACATATCTATGGGGAGGTACCAGCTCCAACTACGTTTTACAGTGAAAACTGCAGGAACTTCAAACCGGCACTAGGAAACAGACTGAGAGACCTGAGTAAAAGTTTCTTCTGCAACACGTTCCCTTTGTGCTAGATGAACGAACGTCTCTCCACATGCTCAGTTCTGAGAGATAAGTGTGTGTGAAAGCCGTCCTTCACCTAGCTTGTTGGGAACACAAAGTTTCTTTTCAGTTGCAAACTCCACTCCATACATATCTATGGGGAGGTACTAGCTCCAACTCGGTTTTACAGTGAAAACTGCAGGAACTTCAAACCGGCACTTGGAAACAGACTGAGAAACCAGAGTAAAAGTTTCTCCTGCAACCCGTTCCGTTTGTGCTAGATGAACGAACGTCTCTCCACATGCTCAGTTCTGAGAGATAAGTGTGTGTGAAAGCCGTCCTTCACCTAGCTTGTTGGGAACACAAAGTTTCTTTTCAGTTGCAAACTCCACTCCATACATATCTATGGGGAGGTACTAGCTCCAACTCGGTTTTACAGTGAAAACTGCAGGAACTTCAAACCGGCACTAGGAAACAGACTGAGAAACCAGAGTAAAAGTTTCTCCTGCAACCCGTTCCCTTTGTGCTAGATGAACGAACGTCTCTCCACATGCTCAGTTCTAAGAGATAAGTGTGTGTGAAACCCGTCGTTCACCTAGCTTGTTGGGAACACAAAGTTTCTTTCCAGTTGCAAACTCCAATCCATACATATATATGGGGAGGTACTAGCTCCAACTCTGTTTTACAGTGAAAAGTGCAGGAACTTCAAACCGGCACTAGGAAACAGACTGAGAAACCAGAGTAAAAGTTTCTCCAGCAACCCATTCCGTTTGTGCTAGATGAACGAACGTCTCTCCACATGCTCAGTTCTGAGAGATTTGTGTGTGTGAAAGCCGTACTTCACCTAGCTTGTTGGGAACACAAATTTTCTTTTCAGTTGCAAACTCCACTCCATACATATCTATGGGGAGGTACTAGCTCCAACTCGGTTTTACAGTTAAAACTGCAGGAACTTCAAACCAACACTAGGAAACAGACTGAGAAACCAGAGTAAAAGTTTCTCCTGCAACCCGTTCCCTTTGTGCTAGATGAACGAACGTCTCTCCACATGCTCAGTTCTGAGAGATAAGTGTGTGTGAAAGCTGTCCTTCACCAAGCTTTTTGGGAACACAAAGTTTCTTTTCAGTTGCAAACTCCAATCCATACATATTTATGGGGAGGTACTAGCTCCAACTCGGTTTTACAGTGAAAACTGCAGGAACTTCAAACCGGCACTAGGAAACAGACTGAGCAACCAGAGTAAAAGTTTCTCCTGCAACCCATTCCGTTTGTGCTAGATGAACGAACGTCTCTCCACATGCTCAGTTCTGAAGAGATAAGTGTGTGTGAAAGCCGTCCATCACCTAGCTTGTTGGGAACACAAAGTTTCTTTTCAGTTGAAAAATCCTCTCCATACATATCTATGGGGAGGTACTAGCTCCAACTCTGTTTTACAGTGAAAACTGCAGTAACTTCAAACCGGAACTAGGAACAGACTGAGAAACCAGAGTGAAATTTTCTCCTGCAACCCGTTCCATTTGTGCTACATGAACGAACGTCTCTCCACATGCTCAGTTCTGAGAGATAAGTTTGTGTGGAAGCCGTCCTTCACCTAGCTTGTTGGAAACACAAAGTTTCTTTTCAGTTGCAAACTCCACTCCATACATATCTATGGGGAGGTACTAGCTCCAACTCGGTTTTACAGTGAAAACTGCAGGAATTTCAAACCGGCACTAGGAAACAGACTGAGAAACCAGAGTAAAAGTTTTTCCTGCAACCCGTTCCCTTTGTGCTAGATGAACGAACGTCTCTCCACATGCTCAGTTCTGAGAGATAAGTGTGTGTGAAAGCCGTAATTCACCTAGCTTGTTGGGAACACAAAGTTTTTTTCAGTTGCAAACTCCACTCCATACATATCTATGGGGAGGTACTAGCTCCAACACGGTTTTACAGTGAAAACTGCAGGAACTTCAAACCGGCACTAGAAAACAGACTGAGAAACCAGAGTAAAATTTTCTCCTGCAACCCGTTCCATTTGTGCTAGATGAACGAACATCTCTCCACATACTCAGTTCTAAGAGATATGTGTGTGTGAAAGCCGTTCTTCACATAGCTTGTTGGGAACACAAAGTTTCTTTTCAATTGCAAACCCCACTCCATACTTATATATGGGGAGGTACTAGCTCCAAATCGGTTTTACAGTGAAAACTGCAGGAACTTCAAACCGGCACTAGGAAACAGACCGACAAACGAGAGTAAAAGTTTCTCCTGCAACCCGTTCCCTTTGTGCTAGATGAACGAACGTCTCTCCACATGCTCAGTTCTGAGAGATAAGTGTGTGTGAAAGGTGCCCTTCACCTAGCTTGTTGGGATCACAAAGTTTCTTTTCAGTTGCAAACTCCACTCCATACATATCTATGGGGAGGTACTAGCTCCAACTCGGTTTTACAGTGAAAACTGCAGGAACTTCAAACCGGCACTAGGAAACAGACTGAGAGACCTGAGTAAAAGTTTCTTCTGCAACACGTTCCCTTTGTGCTAGATGAACGAACGTCTCTCCACATGCTCAGTTCTGAGAAATAATTGTGTGTGAAAGCCGTCCTTCACCTAGCTTGTTTGGAACACAAAGTTTCTTTTCAGTTGCAAACTCCACTCCATACATATCTATGGGGAGGTACTAGCTCCAACTCGGTTTTACAGTGAAAACTGCAGGAACTTCAAACCGGCACTAGGAAACAGACTGAGAAACCAGAGTAAAAGTTTCTCCTGCAACCCGTTCCGTTTGTGCTAGATGAACGAACGTCTCTCCACATGCTCAGTTCTGAGTGATAAGTGTGTGTGAAAGCCGTCCTTCACCTAGCTTGTTGGGAACACAAAGTTTCTTTTCAGTTGCAAACTCCACTCCATACATATCTATGGGGAGGTACTAGCTCCAACTCGGTTTTACAGTGAAAACTGCAGGAACTTCAAACCGGCACTAGGAAACAGACTGAGAAACCAGAGTAAAAGTTTCTCCTGCAACCCGTTCCCTTTGTGCTAGATGAACGAACGTCTCTCCACATGCTCAGTTCTAAGAGATAAGTGTGTGTGAAACCCGTCCTTCACCTAGCTTGTTGGGAACACAAAGTTTCTTTCCAGTTGCAAACTCCAATCCATACATATATATGGGGAGGTACTAGCTCCAACTCTGTTTTACAGTGAAAAGTGCAGGAACTTCAAACCGGCACTAGGAAACAGACTGAGAAACCAGAGTAAAAGTTTCTCCTGCAACCCATTCCGTTTGTGCTAGATGAACGAACGTCTCTCCACATGCTCAGTTCTGAGAGATTTGTGTGTGTGAAAGCCGTACTTCACCTAGCTTGTTGGGAACACAAATTTTCTTTTCAGTTGCAAACTCCACTCCATACATATCTATGGGGAGGTACTAGCTCCAACTCGGTTTTACAGTTAAAACTGCAGGAACTTCAAACCAACACTAGGAAACAGACTGAGAAACCAGAGTAAAAGTTTCTCCTGCAACCCGTTCCCTTTGTGCTAGATGAACGAACGTCTCTCCACATGCTCAGTTCTGAGAGATAAGTGTGTGTGAAAGCTGTCCTTCACCAAGCTTTTTGGGAACACAAAGTTTCTTTTCAGTTGCAAACTCCACTCCATACATATCTATGGGGAGGTACTAGCTCCAACTCGGTTTTACAGTGAAAACTGCAGGAACTTCAAACCGGCACTAGGAAACAGACTGAGCAACCAGAGTAAAAGTTTCTCCTGCAACCCGTTCCGTTTGTGCTAGATGAACGAACGTCTCTCCACATGCTCAGTTCTGAAGAGATAAGTGTGTGTGAAAGCCGTCCATCACCTAGCTTGTTGGGAACACAAAGTTTCTTTTCAGTTGAAAAATCCTCTCCATACATATCTATGGGGAGGTACTAGCTCCAACTCTGTTTTACAGTGAAAACTGCAGTAACTTCAAACCGGAACTAGGAACAGACTGAGAAACCAGAGTGAAATTTTCTCCTGCAACCCGTTCCATTTGTGCTACATGAACGAACGTCTCTCCACATGCTCAGTTCTGAGAGATAAGTTTGTGTGGAAGCCGTCCTTCACCTAGCTTGTTGGAAACAGAAAGTTTCTTTTCAGTTGCAAACTCCACTCCATACATATCTATGGGGAGGTACTAGCTCCAACTCGGTTTTACAGTGAAAACTGCAGGAACTTCAAACCGGCACTAGGAAACAGACTGAGAAACCAGAGTAAAAGTTTTTCCTGCAACCCGTTCCCTTTGTGCTAGATGAACGAACGTCTCTCCACATGCTCAGTTCTGAGAGATAAGTGTGTGTGAAAGCCGTAATTCACCTAGCTTGTTGGGAACACAAAGTTTTTTTCAGTTGCAAACTCCACTCCATACATATCTATGGGGAGGTACTAGCTCCAACACGGTTTTACAGTGAAAACTGCAGGAACTTCAAACCGGCACTAGAAAACAGACTGAGAAACCAGAGTAAAATTTTCTCCTGCAACCCGTTCCATTTGTGCTAGATGAACGAACATCTCTCCACATACTCAGTTCTAAGAGATATGTGTGTGTGAAAGCCGTTCTTCACATAGCTTGTTGGGAACACAAAGTTTCTTTTCAATTGCAAACCCCACTCCATACTTATATATGGGGAGGTACTAGCTCCAACTCGGTTTTACAGTGAAAACTGCAGGAACTTCAAACCGGCACTAGGAAACAGACCGACAAACCAGAGTAAAAGTTTCTCCTGCAACCCGTTCCCTTTGTGCTAGATGAACGAACGTCTCTCCACATGCTCAGTTCTGAGAGATAAGTGTGTGTGAAAGGTGCCCTTCACCTAGCTTGTTGGGATCACAAAGTTTCTTTTCAGTTGCAAACTCCACTCCATACATATCTATGGGGAGGTACTAGCTCCAACTCGGTTTTACAGTGGAAACTGCAGGAACTTCAAACCGGCACTAGGAAACAGACTTAGCAACCAGAGTAAAAGTTTCTCCTGCAACACGTTCCGTTTGTGCTAGATGAACGAACGTCTCTCCACATGCTCAGTTCTGAGAGATAAGTGTGTGTGAAAGCCGTCCTTCACCTAGCTTGTTGGGAACACAAAGTTTCTTTTCAGTTGCAAACTCCACTCCATACATATCTATGGGGAGGTACTAGCTCCAACTCTGTTTTACAGTGAAAACTGCGGTAACTTCAAACCGGAACTAGGAACAGACTGAGAAACCAGAGTAAAAGTTTCTCCTGCAACCCGTTCCTTTTGTGCTAGATGAACGAACGTCTCCCCACATGCTCAGTTCTGAGAGATAAGTGTGTGTGAAAGCCGTTCTTCACCTAGCTTGTTGGGAACACAAAGTTTCTTTTCAGTTGCAAACTCCACTCCATACATATCTATGGGGAGGTACTAGCTCCATCTCTGTTTTACAGTGAAAACTGCAGTAACTTCAAACCGGAACTAGGAACAGACTGAGATACCAGAGTAAAAGTTTCTCCTGCAAACCGTTCCCTTTGTGCTACATGAACGAAAGTCTCTCCACATGCTCAGTTCTGAGAGATAAGTATGTGTGAAAGCCGACCTTCACCTAGCTTGTTGGGAACACAAAGTTTCTTTTCAGTAGCAAACTCCACTCCATACATATCTATGGGGAGGTACTAGCTCCAAATCGGTTTTACAGTGAAAACTGCAGGAACTTCAAACCGGCACTAGGAAACAGACGGAGAAACCAGAGTAAAAGTTTCTCCTGCAACCCGTTCCCTTTGTGCTAGATGAACGAACGTCTCTCCACATGCTCAGTTCTGAGAGATAAGTGTGTGTGAAAACCGTAATTCACCTAGCTTGTTGGGAAAACAAAGTTTTTTTCAGTTGCAAACTCCATTCCATACATATCTATGGGGAGGTACTAGCTCCAACTCGGTTTTACAGTGAAAACTGCAGGAACTTCAAACCGGCACTAGGAAACAGACTGAGAAACCTGAGTAAAAGTTTCTTCTGCAACCCGTTCCATTTGAGCTAGATGAATGAACATCTCTCTACATACTCAGTTCTAAGAGATAAGTGTGTGTGAAAGCCGTCCTTCACATAGCTTGTTTGGAACACAAAGTTTCTTTTCAGTTGCAAACTCCACTCCATACATATATATGGGGAGGTACTAGCTCCAACTCGGTTTTACAGTGAAAACTGCAGGAACTTCAAACCGCCACTAGGAAACAGACTGAGCAACCAGAGTAAAAGTTTCTCCTGCTACCCGTTCCGTTTGTGCTAGATGAACGAACGTCTCTCCACATGCTCAGTTCTGAGAGATAAGTGTGTGTGAAAGCCGTCCTTCACCTAGCTTGTTGGGAACACAAAGTTTCTTTTCAGTTGCAAACTCCACTCCATACATATCTATGGGGAGGTACTAGCTCCAACTCTGTTTTACAGTGAAAACTGCAGTAACTTCAAACCGGAACTAGGAACAGACTGAGAAACCAGAGTAAAATTTTCTCCTGCAACACATTCCATTTGTGCTACATGAACGAACGTCTCTCCACATGCTCAGTTCTGAGAGATAAGTGTGTGTGAAAGCCGCCCTTCAACTAGCTTGTTGGGAACACAAAGTTTCTTTTCAGTTGAAAACTCCACTCCATACTTATTTATGGGGAGGTACTAGCTCCAACTCAGTTTTACAGTGAAAACTGCAGGAACTTCAACCCGGCACTAGGAAACAGACTGAGAAACCAGAGTAAAAGTTTCTCCTGCAACCCGTTCCGTTTGTGCTAGATGAACGAACGTCTCTCCACATGCTCAGTTCTGAGAGATTTGTGTGTGTGAAAGCCGTCCTTCACCTAGCTTATTGGGAACACAAAGTTTCTTTTCAGTTGCAAACTCCACTCCATACATATCTATGGGGAGGTACTAGCTCCAACTCGGTTTTACAGTGAAAACTGCAGGAACTTCAAACTGGAACTAGGAACAGACTGAGAAACCAGAGTAAAAGTTTTTCCTGCAACCCGTTCCCTTTGTGCTACATGAACGAACGTCTCTCCACATGCTCAGTTCTCAGAGATAAGTGTGTGTGAAAGCCGTCCTTCACCTAGCTTGTTGGGAACACAAAGTTTCTTTTCAGTTGCAAACTCCACTCCATACATATCTATGGGGAGGTACTAGCTCCATCTCTGTTTTACAGTGAAAACTGCAGTAACTTCAAACCGGAACTAGGAACAGACTGAGATACCAGAGTAAAAGTTTCTCCTGCAAACCGTTCCCTTTGTGCTACATGAACGAAAGTCTCTCCACATGCTCAGTTCTGAGAGATAAGTATGTGTGAAAGCCGACCTTCACCTAGCTTGTTGGGAACACAAAGTTTCTTTTCAGTAGCAAACTCCACTCCATACATATCTATGGGGAGGTACTAGCTCCAAATCGGTTTTACAGTGAAAACTGCAGGAACTTCAAACCGGCACTAGGAAACAGACGGAGAAACCAGAGTAAAAGTTTCTCCTGCAACCCGTTCCCTTTGTGCTAGATGAACGAACGTCTCTTCACATGCTCAGTTCTGAGAGGTAAGTGTGTGTGAAAACCGTAATTCACCTAGCTTGTTGGGAAAACAAAGTTTTTTTCAGTTGCAAACTCCATTCCATACATATCTATGGGGAGGTACTAGCTCCAACTCGGTTTTACAGTGAAAACTGCAGGAACTTCAAACCGGCACTAGGAAACAGACTGAGAAACCTGAGTAAAAGTTTCTTCTGCAACCCGTTCCATTTGAGCTAGATGAATGAACATCTCTCTACATACTCAGTTCTAAGAGATAAGTGTGTGTGAAAGCCGTCCTTCACATAGCTTGTTTGGAACACAAAGTTTCTTTTCAGTTGCAAACTCCACTCCATACATATATATGGGGAGGTACTAGCTCCAACTCGGTTTTACAGTGAAAACTGCAGGAACTTCAAACCGCCACTAGGAAACAGACTGAGCAACCAGAGTAAAAGTTTCTCCTGCAACCCGTTCCGTTTGTGCTAGATGAACGAACGTCTCTCCACATGCTCAGTTCTGAGAGATAAGTGTGTGTGAAAGCCGTCCTTCACCTAGCTTGTTGGGAACACAAAGTTTCTTTTCAGTTGCAAACTCCACTCCATACATATCTATGGGGAGGTACTAGCTCCAACTCTGTTTTACAGTGAAAACTGCAGTAACTTCAAACCGGAACTAGGAACAGACTGAGAAACCAGAGTAAAATTTTCTCCTGCAACACATTCCATTTGTGCTACATGAACGAACGTCTCTCCACATGCTCAGTTCTGAGAGATAAGTGTGTGTGAAAGCCGCCCTTCAACTAGCTTGTTGGGAACACAAAGTTTCTTTTCAGTTGCAAACTCCACTCCATACTTATTTATGGGGAGGTACTAGCTCCAACTCAGTTTTACAGTGAAAACTGCAGGAACTTCAACCCGGCACTAGGAAACAGACTGAGAAACCAGAGTAAAAGTTTCTCCTGCAACCCGTTCCGTTTGTGCTAGATGAACGAACGTCTCTCCACATGCTCAGTTCTGAGAGATTTGTGTGTGTGAAAGCCGTCCTTCACCTAGCTTATTGGGAACACAAAGTTTCTTTTCAGTTGCAAACTCCACTCCATACATATATATGGGGAGGTACTAGCTCCAACTCGGTTTTACAGTGAAAACTGCAGGAACTTCAAACTGGAACTAGGAACAGACTGAGAAACCAGAGTAAAAGTTTTTCCTGCAACCCGTTCCCTTTGTGCTACATGAACGAACGTCTCTCCACATGCTCAGTTCTCAGAGATAAGTGTGTGTGAAAGCCGTCCTTCACCTAGGTTGTTGGGAACACAAAGTTTCTTTTCAGTTGCAAACTCCACTCCATACATATCTATGGGGAGGTACTAGCTCCAACTCTGTTTTACAGTGAAAACTGCAGTAACTTCAAAAAGGCACTAGGAACAGACTGAGAAACCAGAGTAAAATTTCTCCTGCAACCCGTTCCCTTTGTGCTACATGAACGAACGTCTCTCCACATGCTCAGTTCTGAGAGATAAGTGTGTGTGAAGGCCGTACTTCACCTAGCTTATTGGGAACACAAAGTTTCTTTTCAGTTGCAAACTCCACTCCATACATATATATGGGGAGGTAATAGCTCCAACTCGGTTTTACAGTGAAAACTGCAGGAACTTCAAACCGGCACTAGGAAAAAGACTGAGAAACCAGAGTAAAAGTATTTCCTGCAAACCGTTCCGTTTGTGCTAGATGAACGAACGTCTCTCCACACGCTCAGTTCTGAGAGATAAGTGTGTGTGAAAGCCGTCCTTCATCTAGCTTGTTGGGTACACAAAGTTTCTTTTCAGTTGCAAACTCCAATCCATACATATATACGGGGAGGTCCAAGCTCCAACTCTGTTTTACAGTGAAAAGTGCAGGAACTTCAAACAGGCACTAGGAAACAGACTGAGAAACCAGAGTAAATGTTTCTCCTGCAACAAATTCCCTTTGTGCTAGACGAACGAACGTCTCTCCACATGCTCAGTTCTGAGAGATAAGTGTGTGTGAAAGCCGTCCTTCACCTAGCTTGTTGGGAACACAAAGTTTCTTTTCAGTTGCAAACACCACTCCATACATATCTATGGGGAGGTACTAGCTCCAACTCGGTTTTACAGTGAAAACTGCAGGAACTTCATACCGGCACTAGGAAACAGACTGAGAAACCAGAGTAAAAGTTTTTCCTTCAACCCGTTCCCTTTGTGCTACATGAACGAACGTCTCTCCACATGCTCAGTTCTGAGAGATAAGTGTGTGTGAAAGCCGTCCTTCAACTAGCTTGTTGGGAACACAAAGTTTCTTTTCAGTTGCAAACTCCACTCCATACATATCTATGGGGTGGTACTAGCTCCAACTCGGTTTTACAGTGAAAACTGCAGGAACTTCAAACCGGCACTAGGAAACAGACTGAGAAACCAGAGTAAAAGTATCTCCTGCAACCCGTTCCCTTTGTGCTAGATGAACGAACGTCTCTCCACATGCTCAGTTCTGAGAGATAAGTGTGTGTGAAAGCCGTCCTTCACATAGATTGTTGGGAACACAAAGTTTCTTTTAAGTTGCAAACTCCAATCCATACATATATACGGGGAGGTACTACTTCCAACTCTGTTTTACAGTGAAAAGTGCAGGAACTTCAAACCGGCACTAGGAAACAGACTGAGAAACCAGAGTAAAAGATTCTCCTGCAACCCATTCCCTTTGTGCTAGATGAACGAACGTCTCTCCACATGCTCAGGTCTGAGAGATAATTGTGTGTGAAAGCCGTCCTTCACCTTGCTTGTTGGGAACACAAAGTTTCTTTTCAGTTGCAAACTCCACTCCATACATATCTATGGGGAGGTACTAGCTCTAACTCGGTTTTACAGTGAAAACTGCAGGAACTTCAAACTGGCACTAGGAAACAGGCTGAGAAACCAGAGTAAAAGTTTCCCCTGCAACCCGTTCCCTTTGTGCTAGATGAACGAACGTCTCTCCCCATGCTCAGTTCTGAGAGATAAGTGTGTGTGAAAGCCGTCCTTCACCTAGCTTGTTGGGAACACAAAGTTTCTTTTCAGTTGCAAAATCCACTCCATACATATCTATGGGGAGGTACTAGCTCCAACTCGGTTTTACAGTGAAAACTGCAGGAACTTCAAACCGGCTCTAGGAAAAAGACTGAGAAACCAGAGTAAAAGTTTCTTCAGCAACAAGTTCCCTTTGTGCTAGATGAACGCACGTCTCTCCACATGCTCAGTTCTAAGAGATAAGTGTGTGTGAAAGCCGATCTTCACCTAGCTTGTTGGGAGCACAAAGTTTCTTTTCAGTTGCAAACTCCACTCCATACATATATATGGGGTGGTACTAGCTCCAACACAGTTTTACAGTGAAAACTGCAGGAACTTCAAACAAGCACTAGGAAACAGACTGAGAAACCAGTGTAAAAGTTTCTCCTGCAACCCGTTCCCTTTGTGCTAGATGAACGAACGTCTCTCCACATGATCTTTTCTGAAGAGATAAGTGTGTGTGAAAGCCGTCCTTCACCTAGCTTGTTGGGAACACAAAGTTTCTTTTCAGTTGCAAACACCTCTCCATACATATCTATGGGGAGGTACTAGCTCCAACTCTGTTTTACAGTGAAAACTGCAGGAACTTCAAACCGGAACTTGGAACAGACTGAGAAACCAGAGTAAAAGTTTCTCCTGCAACCCGTTCCATTTGTGCTACATGAACGAACGTCTCTCCACATGCTCAGTTCTGAGAGATAATTGTGTGTGAAAGCCGTCCTTCACCTAGCTTGTTGGGAACACAAAGTTTCTTTTCAGTTGCAAACTCCACTCCATACATATCTATGGGGAGGTACTAGCTCCAACTCGGTTTTACAGTGAAAACTGCAGGAACTTCAAACCGGCACTAGGAAACAGACTGAGAAACCAGAGTAAAAGTTTCTCCTGCAACCCGTTCCCTTTGTGCTAGATGAACGAACGTCTCTCCACATGCTCAGTTCTGAGAGATAAGTGTGTGTGAAAGCCGTAATTCACCTAGCTTGTTGGGATACAAAGTTTTTTTCAGTTGCAATCTCCAATCCATACATATCTATGGGGAGGTACTAGCTCCAACTCGGTTTTACAGTGAAAACTGCAGGAACTTCAAACCGGCACTAGGAAACAGACTGAGAAACCAGAGTAAAAGTTTCTCCTGCAACCCGTTCCCTTTGTGCTAGATGAACGAACGTCTCTCCACATGCTCAGTTCTGAGAGATAAGTGTGTGTGAAAGCCGTCCTTCACCTAGCTTGTTGGGAACACAAAGTTTCTTTTCAGTTGCAAACTCCACTCCATACATATCTATGGGGAGGTACTAGCTCCAACTCGGTTTTACAGTGAAAACTGCAGGAACTTCAAACCGGCACTAGGAAACAGACTGAGAAACCAGAGTAAAAGTTTCTTCTGCAACCCGTTCCCTTTGTGCTAGATGAACGAACGTCTCTCCACATGCTCAGTTCTGAGAGATAAGTGTGTGTGAAAGCCGTCCTTCACCTAGCTTGTTGGGAACACAAAGTTTCTTTTCAGTTGCAAACTACACTGAATACATATCTATGGGGAGGTACTAGCTTCAACTCGGTTTTACAGTGAAAACTGCAGGAACTTCAAACCGGCACTAGGAAACAGACTGAGAAACCAGAGTAAAAGTTTCTCCTGCAACCCGTTCCCTTTGTGCTAGATGAACGAAAGTCTCTCCACATGCTCAGTTCTGAGAGATAAGTGTGTGTGAAAGCCGTCCTTCACCTAGCTTGTTGGGAACACAAAGTTTCTTTTCAGTTGCAAACTCCACTCCATACATATCTATGGGGAGGTACTAGCTCCAACTCGGTTTTACAGTGAAAACTGTAGGAACTTCAAACCGGCACTAGGAAACAGACTGAGAAACCAGAGTAAAAGTTTCCCCTGCAACCCGTTCCCTTTGTGCTAGATGAACGAACGTCTCTCCACATGCTCAGTTCTGAGAGATAAGTGTGTGTGAAAGCCATCCTTCACCTAGCTTGTTGGGAACACAAAGTTTCTTTTCAGTTGCAAACTCCAATCCATACATATATATGGGGTGGTACTAGCTCCAACTCTGTTTTACTGTGGCAAGTGCAGGAACTTCAAACCAGCACTAGGAAACAGACTGAGAAACCAGAGTAAAATTTCTCGTGCAACACGTTCCCTTTGTGCTAGATGAACGAACGTCTCTCCACATGCTCAGTTCTGAGAGAAAAGTGTGTGTGAAAGCCGTCCTTCACCTAGCTTGTTGGGAACACAAAGTTTCTTTTCAGTTGCAAACTCCACTCCATACATATCTATGGGGAGGTAATGGCTCCAACTCGGTTTTACAGTGAAAACTGCAGGAACTTCAAAACGGCACTAGGAAACAGACTGAGAAACCAGAGTAAAAGTTTCCCCAGCAACCCGTTCCCTTTGTGCTAGATGAACGAACGTCTCTCCACATGCTCAGTTCTGAGAGATAAGTGTGTGTGAAAGCCGTCCTTCACCTTGCTTCTTGGGAACACAAAGTTTCTTCTCAGTTGCAAACTCCACTCCATACATATCTATGGGGAGGTACTAGCTCCAACTCGGATTTACAGTGAAAACTGCAGGTACTTCAAACCGGCACTAGGAAACAGACTGAGAAACCAGAGTAAAAGTTTCTCCTGCAACACATTCCCTTTGTGCTAGATGAATGAACGTCTATCCACATGCTCAGTTCTGAGAGATAAGTGTGTGTGAAAGCCGTCCTTCAACTAGCTTGTTGGGAACACAAAGTTTCTTTTCAGTTGCAAACTCCACTCCATACATATCTATGGGGAGGTACTAGCTCCAACTCTGTTTTACAGTGAAAACTGCAGGATCTTCAAACCGGCACTAGGAAACAGACTGAGAAACCAGAGTAAAATTTCTCCTGCAACCCGTTCCCTTTGTGCTAGATGAACGAACGTCTCTCCACATGCTCATTTCTGAGAGATATGTGTGTGTGAAGCCGTCCTTCACCTAGCTTGTTGGGAACACAAAGTTTCTTTTCAGTTGCAAACTCCACTCCATATATATCTATGGGGAGGTACTAGCTCCAACTCGGTTTTACAGTGAAAACTGCAGGAACTTCAAACCGGCACTAGGAAACAGACTGAGAAACCAGAGTAAAAGTTTCTCCTGCAACCCGTTCCCTTTGTGCTAGATGAACGAACGTCTCTCCACATGCTCAGTTCTGAGAGATAAGTGTGTGTGAAAGCCGTAATTCACCTAGCTTGTTGGGAACACAAAGTTTCTTTTCAGTTGCAAACTCCATTCCATACATATCTATGGGGAGGTACTAGCTCCAACTCGGTTTTACAGTGAAAACTGCAGGAACTTCAAACCTGCACTAGGAAACAGACTGAGAAACCAGAGTAAAAGTTTCTCCTGCAACCCGTTCCGTTTATGCTAGATGAACGAACGTCTCTCCACATGCTCAGTTCTGAGAGATAAGTGTGTGTGAAAGCCGTCCTTCACCTAGCTTGTTGGGAACACAAAGTTTCTTTTCAGTTGCAAACTCCACTCCATACATATCTATGGGGAGGTACTAGCTCCAACTCGGTTTTACAGTGAAAACTGTAGGAACTTCAAACCGGCACTAGGAAACAGACTGAGAAACCAGAGTAAAAGTTTCTCCTGCAACCCGTTCCCTTTGTGCTAGATGAACGAACGTCTCTCCACATGCTCAGTTCTGAGAGATAAGTGTGTGTGAAAGCCATCCTTCACCTAGCTTGTTGGGAACACAAAGTTTCTTTTCAGTTGCAAACTCCAATCCATACATATATATGGGGTGGTACTAGCTCCAACTCTGTTTTACTGTGGCAAGTGCAGGAACTTCAAACCGGCACTAGGAAACAGACTGAGAAACCAGAGTAAAATTTCTCGTGCAACACGTTCTCTTTGTGCTAGATGAACGAACGTCTCTCCACATGCTCAGTTCTGAGAGAAAAGTGTGTGTGAAAGCCGTCCTTCACCTAGCTTGTTGGGAACACAAAGTTTCTTTTCAGTTGCAAACTCCACTCCATACATATCTATGGGGAGGTACTAGCTCCAACTCGGTTTTACAGTGAAAACTGCAGGAACTTCAAACCGGCACTAGGAAACAGACTGAGAAACCTGAGTAAAAGTTTTTCTGCAACACGTTCCCTTTGTGCTAGATGAACGAACGTCTCTCCACATGCTCAGTTCTGAGAGATAAGTGTGTGTGAAAGCCGTCCTTCACCTAGCTTGTTGGGAACACAAAGTTTCTTTTCAGTTGCAAACTCCACTCCATACATATATATGGGGTGGTACTAGCTCCAACTCTGTTTTACTGTGGCAAGTGCAGGAACTTCAAACCGGCACTAGGAAACAGACTGAGAAACCAGAGTAAAATTTCTCGTGCAACACGTTCTCTTTGTGCTAGATGAACGAACGTCTCTCCACATGCTCAGTTCTGAGAGAAAAGTGTGTGTGAAAGCCGTCCTTCACCTAGCTTGTTGGGAACACAAAGTTTCTTTTCAGTTGCAAACTCCGCTCCATACATATCTATGGGGAGGTACTAGCTCCAACTCGGTTTTACAGTGAAAACTGCAGGAACTTCAAACCGGCACTAGGAAACAGACTGAGAAACCTGAGTAAAAGTTTCTTCTGCAACACGTTCCCTTTGTGCTAGATGAACGAACGTCTCTCCACATGCTCAGTTCTGAGAGATAAGTGTGTGTGAAAGCCGTCCTTCACCTAGCTTGTTGGGAACACAAAATTTCTTTTCAGTTGCAAACTCCACTCCATACATATCTATGGGGAGGTACTAGCTCCAACTCGGTTTTACAGTGAAAACTGCAGGAACTTCAAACCGGCACTAGGAAACAGACTGAGAGACCTGAGTAAAAGTTTCTTCTGCAACCCGTTCCCTTTGTTCTAGATGAACGAACGTCTGTCCACATGCTCAGTTCTGAGAGATAAATGTGTGTGAAAGCCGTCCTTCACCTAGCTTGTTGGGAACACAAAGTTTCTTTTCAGTTGCAAACTCCACTCCATACATATCTATGGGGAGGTACTAGCTCCAACTCTGTTTTACAGTGAAAACTGCAGGAACTTCAAACCGGCACTAGGAAACAGACTGAGAAACCAGAGTAAAACTTTCTCCTGCAACCCGTTCCCTTTGTGCTAGATGAACGAACGTCTCTCCACATGCTCATTTCTGAGAGATATGTGTGGGTGAAGCCGTCCTTCACCTAGCTTGTTGGGAACACAAAGTTTCTTTTCAGTTGCAAACTCCACTCCATATATATCTATGGGGAGGTACAAGCTCCAACTCGGTTTTACAGTGAAAACTGCAGGAACTTCAAACCGGCACTAGGAAACAGACTGAGAAACCTGAGTAAAAGTTTCTTCTGCAACACGTTCCCTTTGTGCTAGATGAACGAACGTCTCTCCACATGCTCAGTTCTGAGAGATAAGTGTGTGTGAAAGCCGTCCTTCACCTAGCTTGTTGGGAACACAAAGTTTCTTTTCAGTTGCAAACTCCTCTCCATACATATATATGGGGAGATACTAGCTCCAACTCGATTTTACAGTGAAAACTGCAGGAACGTCAAACCGGCACTAGGAAACAGACTGAGAAACCAGAGTAAAATTTTCTCCTGCAACCCGTTCCCTTTGTGCTAGATGAACGAACGTCTCTCCACATGCTCAGTTCTGAGAGATAAGTGTGTGTGAAAGCCGTCCTTCACCTAGCTTGTTGGGAACACAAAGTTCCTTTTCAGTTGCAAACCCCACTCCATACATATCTATGGGGAGGTACTAGCTCCAACTCGGTTTTACAGTGAAAACTGCAGGAACTTCAAACCGGCACTAGGAAACAGACTGAGAAACCAGAGTAAATGCTTCTCCTGCAACCCATTCCCTTTGTGCTAGATGAACGAAAGTCTCTCCACATGCTCAGGTCTGAGAGATAAGTGTGTGTGAAAGCCGTCCTTCACCTAGCTTGTTGGGAACACAAAGTTTCTTTTCAGTTGCAAACTCCACTCCATACGTATCTATGGGGAGGTACTAGCTCCAACTCGGTTTTACAGTGAAAACTGCAGGAACTTCAAACCGGCACTAGGAAACAGACTGAGAAACCAGAGTAAAAGTTTCTCCTGCAACCCGTTCCGTTTATGCTAGATGAACGAACGTCTCTCCACATGCTCAGTTCTGAGAGATAAGTGTGTGTGAAAGCCGTCCTTAACCTAGCTTGTTGGGAACACAAAGTTTCTTTTCAGTTGCAAACTCCACTCCATACATATCTATGGGGAGGTACTAGCTCCAACTCGGTTTTACAGTGAAAACTGTAGGAACTTCAAACCGGCACTAGGAAACAGACTGAGAAACCAGAGTAAAAGTTTCTCCTGCAACCCGTTCCCTTTGTGCTAGATGAACGAACGTCTCTCCACATGCTCAGTTCTGAGAGATAAGTGTGTGTGAAAGCCATCCTTCACCTAGCTTGTTGGGAACACAAAGTTTCTTTTCAGTTGCAAACTCCAATCCATACATATATATGGGGTGGTACTAGCTCCAACTCTGTTTTACTGTGGCAAGTGCAGGAACTTCAAACCGGCACTAGGAAACAGACTGAGAAACCAGAGTAAAATTTCTCGTGCAACACGTTCTCTTTGTGCTAGATGAACGAACGTCTCTCCACATGCTCAGTTCTGAGAGAAAAGTGTGTGTGAAAGCCGTCCTTCACCTAGCTTGTTGGGAACACAAAGTTTCTTTTCAGTTGCAAACTCCACTCCATACATATCTATGGGGAGGTACTAGCTCCAACTCGGTTTTACAGTGAAAACTGCAGGAACTTCAAACCGGCACTAGGAAACAGACTGAGAAACCTGAGTAAAAGTTTCTTCTGCAACACGTTCCCTTTGTGCTAGATGAACGAACGTCTCTCCACATGCTCAGTTCTGAGAGATAAGTGTGTGTGAAAGCCGTCCTTCACCTAGCTTGTTGGGAACACAAAGTTTCTTTTCAGTTGCAAACTCCACTCCATACATATATATGGGGTGGTACTAGCTCCAACTCTGTTTTACTGTGGCAAGTGCAGGAACTTCAAACCGGCACTAGGAAACAGACTGAGAAACCAGAGTAAAATTTCTCGTGCAACACGTTCTCTTTGTGCTAGATGAACGAACGTCTCTCCACATGCTCAGTTCTGAGAGAAAAGTGTGTGTGAAAGCCGTCCTTCACCTAGCTTGTTGGGAACACAAAGTTTCTTTTCAGTTGCAAACTCCACTCCATACATATCTATGGGGAGGTACTAGCTCCAACTCGGTTTTACAGTGAAAACTGCAGGAACTTCAAACCGGCACTAGGAAACAGACTGAGAAACCTGAGTAAAAGTTTCTTCTGCAACACGTTCCCTTTGTGCTAGATGAACGAACGTCTCTCCACATGCTCAGTTCTGAGAGATAAGTGTGTGTGAAAGCCGTCCTTCACCTAGCTTGTTGGGAACACAAAGTTTCTTTTCAGTTGCAAACTCCACTCCATACATATCTATGGGGAGGTACTAGCTCCAACTCGGTTTTACAGTGAAAACTGCAGGAACTTCAAACCGGCACTAGGAAACAGACTGAGAGACCTGAGTAAAAGTTTCTTCTGCAACCCGTTCCCTTTGTGCTAGATGAACGAACGTCTGTCCACATGCTCAGTTCTGAGAGATAAATGTGTGTGAAAGCCGTCCTTCACCTAGCTTGTTGGGAACACAAAGTTTCTTTTCAGTTGCAAACTCCGCTCCATACATATCTATGGGGAGGTACTAGCTCCAACTCGGTTTTACAGTGAAAACTGCAGGAACGTCAAACCGGCACTAGGAAACAGACTGAGAAACCAGAGTAAAATTTTCTCCTGCAACCCGTTCCCTTTGTGCTAGATGAACGAACGTCTCTCCACATGCTCAGTTCTGAGAGATAAGTGTGTGTGAAAGCCGTCCTTCACCTAGCTTGTTGGGAACACAAAGTTCCTTTTCAGTTGCAAACCCCACTCCATACATATCTATGGGGAGGTACTAGCTCCAACTCGGTTTTACAGTGAAAACTGCAGGAACTTCAAACCGGCACTAGGAAACAGACTGAGAAACCAGAGTAAATGCTTCTCCTGCAACCCATTCCCTTTGTGCTAGATGAACGAAAGTCTCTCCACATGCTCAGGTCTGAGAGATAAGTGTGTGTGAAAGCCGTCCTTCACCTAGCTTGTTGGGAACACAAAGTTTCTTTTCAGTTGCAAACTCCACTCCATACGTATCTATGGGGAGGTACTAGCTCCAACTCGGTTTTACAGTGAAAACTGCAGGAACTTCAAACCGGCACTAGGAAACAGACTGAGAAACCAGAGTATAAGTTTCCCCTGCAACCCGTTCCGTTTGTGCTAGATGAGCGAACGTCTCTCCACATGCTGAATTCTGAGAGATAATTGTGTGTGAAAGCCGTACTTCACCTAGCTTGTTGGGAACACAAAGTTTCCTTTCAGTTGCAAACTCCACTCCATACATATCTATGGGGAGGTACTAGCTCCAACTCGGTTTTACAGTGAATACTGCAGGAACTTCAAACCGGCACTAGGAAACAGACTGAGAAACCAGAGTAAAAGTTTCTCCTGCAACCCGTTCCATTTGTGCTAGATGAACGAACGTCTCTCCACATGCTCAGTTCTGAGAGATAAGTGTGTGTGAAAGCCGTCCTTCACCTAGCTTGTTGGGAACACAAAGTTTCTTTTCAGTTGCAAACTCCTCTCCATACATATATATGGGGAGATACTAGCTCCAACTCGATTTTACAGTGAAAACTGCAGGAACGTCAAACCGGCACTAGGAAACAGACTGAGAAACCAGAGTAAAATTTTCTCCTGCAACCCGTTCCCTTTGTGCTAGATGAACGAACGTCTCTCCACATGCTCAGTTCTGAGAGATAAGTGTGTGTGAAAGCCGTCCTTCACCTAGCTTGTTGGGAACACAAAGTTCCTTTTCAGTTGCAAACCCCACTCCATACATATCTATGGGGAGGTACTAGCTCCAACTCGGTTTTACAGTGAAAACTGCAGGAACTTCAAACCGGCACTAGGAAACAGACTGAGAAACCAGAGTAAATGCTTCTCCTGCAACCCATTCCCTTTGTGCTAGATGAACGAAAGTCTCTCCACATGCTCAGGTCTGAGAGATAAGTGTGTGTGAAAGCCGTCCTTCACCTAGCTTGTTGGGAACACAAAGTTTCTTTTCAGTTGCAAACTCCACTCCATACATATCTATGGGGAGGTACTAGCTCCAACTCGGTTTTACAGTGAAAACTGCAGGAACTTCAAACCGGCACTAGGAAACAGACTGAGAAACCTGAGTAAAAGTTTCTTCTGCAACACGTTCCCTTTGTGCTAGATGAACGAACGTCTCTCCACATGCTCAGTTCTGAGAGATAAGTGTGTGTGAAAGCCGTCCTTCACCTAGCTTGTTGGGAACACAAAGTTTCTTTTCAGTTGCAAACTCCACTCCATACATATATATGGGGTGGTACTAGCTCCAACTCTGTTTTACTGTGGCAAGTGCAGGAACTTCAAACCGGCACTAGGAAACAGACTGAGAAACCAGAGTAAAATTTCTCGTGCAACACGTTCTCTTTGTGCTAGATGAACGAACGTCTCTCCACATGCTCAGTTCTGAGAGAAAAGTGTGTGTGAAAGCCGTCCTTCACCTAGCTTGTTGGGAACACAAAGTTTCTTTTCAGTTGCAAACTCCACTCCATACATATCTATGGGGAGGTACTAGCTCCAACTCGGTTTTACAGTGAAAACTGCAGGAACTTCAAACCGGCACTAGGAAACAGACTGAGAAACCTGAGTAAAAGTTTCTTCTGCAACACGTTCCCTTTGTGCTAGATGAACGAACGTCTCTCCACATGCTCAGTTCTGAGAGATAAGTGTGTGTGAAAGCCGTCCTTCACCTAGCTTGTTGGGAACACAAAGTTTCTTTTCAGTTGCAAACTCCACTCCATACATATCTATGGGGAGGTACTAGCTCCAACTCGGTTTTACAGTGAAAACTGCAGGAACTTCAAACCGGCACTAGGAAACAGACTGAGAGACCTGAGTAAAAGTTTCTTCTGCAACCCGTTCCCTTTGTGCTAGATGAACGAACGTCTGTCCACATGCTCAGTTCTGAGAGATAAATGTGTGTGAAAGCCGTTCTTCAACTAGCTTGTTGGGAACACAAAGTTTCTTTTCAGTTGCAAACTCCTCTCCATACATATATATGGGGAGATACTAGCTCCAACTCGGTTTTACAGTGAAAACTGCAGGAACGTCAAACCGGCACTAGGAAACAGACTGAGAAACCAGAGTAAAATTTTCTCCTGCAACCCGTTCCCTTTGTGCTAGATGAACGAACGTCTCTCCACATGCTCAGTTCTGAGAGATAAGTGTGTGTGAAAGCCGTCCTTCACCTAGCTTGTTGGGAACACAAAGTTCCTTTTCAGTTGCAAACCCCACTCCATACATATCTATGGGGAGGTACTAGCTCCAACTCGGTTTTACAGTGAAAACTGCAGGAACTTCAAACCGGCACTAGGAAACAGACTGAGAAACCAGAGTAAATGCTTCTCCTGCAACCCATTCCCTTTGTGCTAGATGAACGAAAGTCTCTCCACATGCTCAGGTCTGAGAGATAAGTGTGTGTGAAAGCCGTCCTTCACCTAGCTTGTTGGGAACACAAAGTTTATTTTCAGTTGCAAACTCCACTCCATACGTATCTATGGGGAGGTACTAGCTCCAACTCGGTTTTACAGTGAAAACTGCAGGAACTTCAAACCGGCACTAGGAAACAGACTGAGAAACCAGAGTATAAGTTTCCCCTGCAACCCGTTCCGTTTGTGCTAGATGAGCGAACGTCTCTCCACATGCTGAATTCTGAGAGATAATTGTGTGTGAAAGCCGTACTTCACCTAGCTTGTTGGGAACACAAAGTTTCCTTTCAGTTGCAAACTCCACTCCATACATATCTATGGGGAGGTCTAGCTCCAACTCGGTTTTACAGTGAATACTGCAGGAACTTCAAACCGGCACTAGGAAACAGACTGAGAAACCAGAGTAAAAGTTTCTCCTGCAACCCGTTCCATTTGTGCTAGATGAACGAACGTCTCTCCACATGCTCAGTTCTGAGAGATAAGTGTGTGTGAAAGCCGTCCTTCACCTAGCTTGTTGGGAACACAAAGTTTCTTTTCAGTTGCAAACTCCTCTCCATACATATATATGGGGAGATACTAGCTCCAACTCGATTTTACAGTGAAAACTGCAGGAACGTCAAACCGGCACTAGGAAACAGACTGAGAAACCAGAGTAAAATTTTCTCCTGCAACCCGTTCCCTTTGTGCTAGATGAACGAACGTCTCTCCACATGCTCAGTTCTGAGAGATAAGTGTGTGTGAAAGCCGTCCTTCACCTAGCTTGTTGGGAACACAAAGTTCCTTTTCAGTTGCAAACCCCACTCCATACATATCTATGGGGAGGTACTAGCTCCAACTCGGTTTTACAGTGAAAACTGCAGGAACTTCAAACCGGCACTAGGAAACAGACTGAGAAACCAGAGTAAATGCTTCTCCTGCAACCCATTCCCTTTGTGCTAGATGAACGAAAGTCTCTCCACATGCTCAGGTCTGAGAGATAAGTGTGTGTGAAAGCCGTCCTTCACCTAGCTTGTTGGGAACACAAAGTTTCTTTTCAGTTGCAAACTCCACTCCATACGTATCTATGGGGAGGTACTAGCTCCAACTCGGTTTTACAGTGAAAACTGCAGGAACTTCAAACCGGCACTAGGAAACAGACTGAGAAACCAGAGTAAAAGTTTCTCCTGCAACCCGTTCCGTTTATGCTAGATGAACGAACGTCTCTCCACATGCTCAGTTCTGAGAGATAAGTGTGTGTGAAAGCCGTCCTTAACCTAGCTTGTTGGGAACACAAAGTTTCTTTTCAGTTGCAAACTCCACTCCATACATATCTATGGGGAGGTACTAGCTCCAACTCGGTTTTACAGTGAAAACTGTAGGAACTTCAAACCGGCACTAGGAAACAGACTGAGAAACCAGAGTAAAAGTTTCTCCTGCAACCCGTTCCCTTTGTGCTAGATGAACGAACGTCTCTCCACATGCTCAGTTCTGAGAGATAAGTGTGTGTGAAAGCCATCCTTCACCAAGCTTGTTGGGAACACAAAGTTTCTTTTCAGTTGCAAACTCCAATCCATACATATATATGGGGTGGTACTAGCTCCAACTCTGTTTTACTGTGGCAAGTGCAGGAACTTCAAACCGGCACTAGGAAACAGACTGAGAAACCAGAGTAAAATTTCTCGTGCAACACGTTCTCTTTGTGCTAGATGAACGAACGTCTCTCCACATGCTCAGTTCTGAGAGAAAAGTGTGTGTGAAAGCCGTCCTTCACCTAGCTTGTTGGGAACACAAAGTTTCTTTTCAGTTGCAAACTCCACTCCATACATATCTATGGGGAGGTACTAGCTCCAACTCGGTTTTACAGTGAAAACTGCAGGAACTTCAAACCGGCACTAGGAAACAGACTGAGATACCTGAGTAAAAGTTTCTTCTGCAACACGTTCCCTTTGTGCTAGATGAACGAACGTCTCTCCACATGCTCAGTTCTGAGAGATAAGTGTGTGTGAAAGCCGTCCTTCACCTAGCTTGTTGGGAACACAAAGTTTCTTTTCAGTTGCAAACTCCACTCCATACATATATATGGGGTGGTACTAGCTCCAACTCTGTTTTACTGTGGCAAGTGCAGGAACTTCAAACCGGCACTAGGAAACAGACTGAGAAACCAGAGTAAAATTTCTCGTGCAACACGTTCTCTTTGTGCTAGATGAACGAACGTCTCTCCACATGCTCAGTTCTGAGAGAAAAGTGTGTGTGAAAGCCGTCCTTCACCTAGCTTGTTGGGAACACAAAGTTTCTTTTCAGTTGCAAACTCCACTCCATACATATCTATGGGGAGGTACTAGCTCCAACTCGGTTTTACAGTGAAAACTGCAGGAACTTCAAACCGGCACTAGGAAACAGACTGAGAAACCTGAGTAAAAGTTTCTTCTGCAACACGTTCCCTTTGTGCTAGATGAACGAACGTCTCTCCACATGCTCAGTTCTGAGAGATAAGTGTGTGTGAAAGCCGTCCTTCACCTAGCTTGTTGGGAACACAAAGTTTCTTTTCAGTTGCAAACTCCACTCCATACATATCTATGGGGAGGTACTAGCTCCAACTCGGTTTTACAGTGAAAACTGCAGGAACTTCAAACCGGCACTAGGAAACAGACTGAGAGACCTGAGTAAAAGTTTCTTCTGCAACCCGTTCCCTTTGTGCTAGATGAACGAACGTCTGTCCACATGCTCAGTTCTGAGAGATAAATGTGTGTGAAAGCCGTCCTTCACCTAGCTTGTTGGGAACACAAAGTTTCTTTTCAGTTGCAAACTCCACTCCATACATATCTATGGGGAGGTACTAGCTCCAACTCTGTTTTACAGTGAAAACTGCAGGAACTTCAAACCGGCACTAGGAAACAGACTGAGAAACCAGAGTAAAACTTTCTCCTGCAACCCGTTCCCTTTGTGCTAGATGAACGAACGTCTCTCCACATGCTCATTTCTGAGAGATATGTGTGGGTGAAGCCGTCCTTCACCTAGCTTGTTGGGAACACAAAGTTTCTTTTCAGTTGCAAACTCCACTCCATATATATCTATGGGGAGGTACAAGCTCCAACTCGGTTTTACAGTGAAAACTGCAGGAACTTCAAACCGGCACTAGGAAACAGACTGAGAAACCTGAGTAAAAGTTTCTTCTGCAACACGTTCCCTTTGTGCTAGATGAACGAACGTCTCTCCACATGCTCAGTTCTGAGAGATAAGTGTGTGTGAAAGCCGTCCTTCACCTAGCTTGTTGGGAACACAAAGTTTCTTTTCAGTTGCAAACTCCTCTCCATACATATATATGGGGAGATACTAGCTCCAACTCGGTTTTACAGTGAAAACTGCAGGAACGTCAAACCGGCACTAGGAAACAGACTGAGAAACCAGAGTAAAATTTTCTCCTGCAACCCGTTCCCTTTGTGCTAGATGAACGAACGTCTCTCCACATGCTCAGTTCTGAGAGATAAGTGTGTGTGAAAGCCGTCCTTCACCTAGCTTGTTGGGAACACAAAGTTCCTTTTCAGTTGCAAACCCCACTCCATACATATCTATGGGGAGGTACTAGCTCCAACTCGGTTTTACAGTGAAAACTGCAGGAACTTCAAACCGGCACTAGGAAACAGACTGAGAAACCAGAGTAAATGCTTCTCCTGCAACCCATTCCCTTTGTGCTAGATGAACGAAAGTCTCTCCACATGCTCAGGTCTGAGAGATAAGTGTGTGTGAAAGCCGTCCTTCACCTAGCTTGTTGGGAACACAAAGTTTCTTTTCAGTTGCAAACTCCACTCCATACGTATCTATGGGGAGGTACTAGCTCCAACTCGGTTTTACAGTGAAAACTGCAGGAACTTCAAACCGGCACTAGGAAACAGACTGAGAAACCAGAGTATAAGTTTCCCCTGCTACCCGTTCCGTTTGTGCTAGATGAGCGAACGTCTCTCCACATGCTGAATTCTGAGAGATAATTGTGTGTGAAAGCCGTACTTCACCTAGCTTGTTGGGAACACAAAGTTTCCTTTCAGTTGCAAACTCCACTCCATACATATCTATGGGGAGGTACTAGCTCCAACTCGGTTTTACAGTGAATACTGCAGGAACTTCAAACCGGCACTAGGAAACAGACTGAGAAACCAGAGTAAAAGTTTCTCCTGCAACCCGTTCCATTTGTGCTAGATGAACGAACGTCTCTCCACATGCTCAGTTCTGAGAGATAAGTGTGTGTGAAAGCCGTAATTCACCTAGCTTGTTGGGAACACAATGTTTTTCTCAGTTGCAAACTCCACTCCATACATATCTATGGGGAGGTACTAGCTCCAACTCGGTTTTACAGTGAAAACTGCAGGAACTTCAAACCGGCACTAGGAAACAGACTGAGCAACCAGAGTAAATGTTTCTTCTGCAACCCGTTCCATTTGTGCTAGATGAACGAACGTCTCTCCACATGCTCAGTTCTGAGAGAAAATTGTGTGTGAAAGCTGTCCTTCACCTAGCTTTTTGGGAACACAAAGTTTCTTTTCAGTTGCAAACTCCACTCCATACATATATATAGGGAGGTACTAGCTCCAACTCGGTTTTACAGTGAAAACTGCACGAACTTCACACCGGCACTAGGAAACAGACTGAGAAACCAGAGAAAAGTTTCACCTGCAACCCGTTCCCTTTGTGCTAGATGAACGAACGTCTCTCCACATGTTCAGTTCTGAGAGATAAGTGTGTGTGAAAGCTGTCCTTCACCTAGCTTGTTGGGAACACAAAGTTTCTCTTCAGTTGCAAACTCCACTCCATACATATATATGGGGAGGTACTAGCTCCAACTCTGTTTTACAGTGAAAACTGCAGGAACTTCAAACCGGCACTAGGAAACAGACTGAGCAACCAGAGTAAAAGTTTCTCCTGCAACCCGTTCCCTTTGTGCTAGATGAACGAAAGTCTCTCCACATGCTCCGTTCTGAGAGATAAGTGTGTGTGAAAGCCGTCCTTCACCTAGCTTGTTGGGAACACAAAGTATCTTTTCAGTTGCAAACTCCACTCCATACATATCTATGGGGAGGTACTAGCTCCAACTCGGTTTTACAGTGAAAACTGCAGGAACTTCAAACCGGCAATAGGAAACAGACTGAGAAACCAGAGTAAAAGTTTCTCCTGCAACACGTTCCATTTGTGCTAGATGAACGAACATCTCTCCACATACTCAGTTCTAAGAGATAAGTGTGTGTGAAAGCCGTTCTTCAACTAGCTTTTTGGGAACACAAAGTTTCTTTTCAGTTGCAAACTCCACTCCATACATATATGGGGAGGTACTAGCTCCAACTCGGTTTTACAGTGAAAACTGCAGGAACTTCAAACTGGCACTAGGAAACAGTCTTAAAAACCAGAGTAAAAGTTTCTCCTGCAACCCGTTCCATTTGTGCTAGATTAACGAACGTCTCTCCACATGCTCAGTTCTGAGAGATAAGTGTGTGTGAAAGCCGTACTTCACCTAGCTTGTTGGGAACACAAAGTTTCTTTTCAGTTGCAAACTCCACTCCATACATATATATGGGGAGGTACTAGCTCAAAATCGCTTTTACAGTGAAATCTGCAGGAACTTCAAACCGGCACTAATAAACAGACTGAGCAACCAGAGTAAAAGTTTCTCCTGCAACCCGTTCCGTTTGTGCTAGATGAACGAACGTCTCTCCACATGCTCAGTTCTGAGAGATAAGTGTGTGTGAAAGCCGTCCTTCACCTAGCTTGTTGGGAACACAAGGTTTCTTTTCAGTTGCAAACTCCACTCCATACATATCTATGGGGAGGTACTAGCTCCAACTCTGTTTTACAGTGAAAACTGCAGTAACTTCAAACCAGAACTAGGAACAGACTGAGAAACCAGAGTAAAAGTTTCTCCTGCAACCCGTTCCATTTGTGCTACATGAACGAACGTCTCTCCACATGCTCAGTTCTGAGAGATAAGTGTGTGTGAAAGCTGTCCTTCACCTAGCTTGTTGGGAACACAAAGTTTCTTTTCAGTTGCAAACTCCACTCCGTACATATCTATGGGGAGGTACTAGCACCAACTCTGTTTTACAGTGAAAACTGCAGGAACTTCAAACCGGCACTAATAAACAGACTGAGCAACCAGAGTAAAAGTTTCTGCTGCAACCCGTTCCGTTTGTGCTAGATGAACGAACGTCTCTCCACATGCTCAGTTCTGAGAGATAAGTGTGTGTGAAAGCTGTCCTTCACCTAGCTTTTTGGGAACACAAAGTTTCTTTTCAGTTGCAAACTCCACTCCATACATATCTATGGGGAGGTACTAGCTCCAACTCGGTTTTACAGTGAAAACTGCAGGAATTTCAAACCGGCACTGATAAACAGACTGAGCAACCAGAGTAAAAGTTTCTCCTGCAACCCGTTCCATTTGTGCTACATGAACGAACGTCTCTCCACATGCTCAGTTCTGAGAGATAAGTGTGTGTGAAAGCCGTCCTTCACCTAGCTTGTTGGGAACACAAAGTTTCTTTTCAGTTGCAAACTCCACTCCATACATATATATGGGGAGGTACTAGCTCCAACTCGGTTTTACAGTGAAAACTGCAGGAACTTCAAACCGGCACTAGGAAACAGCCTGAGAAACCAGAGTAAAAGTTTCTAATGCAACCCGATCCCTTTGTGCTAGATGAACGAACGTCTCTCCACATGCTCAGTTCTGAGAGATAAGTGTGTGTGAATGCTGTCCTTCACCTAGCTTGTTGGGAACACAAAGTTTCTTTTCAGTTACAAACTCCAATCCATACATATATATGGGGAGGTACTAGCTCCAACTCTGTTTTACAGTGAAAACTGCAGGAACATCAAACCGGAACTAGGAACAGAGTGAGAAACCAGAGTAAAAGTTTCTCCTGCAACCCGTTCCATTTGTGCTACATGAACGAACGTCTCTCCACATGCTCAGTTCTGAGAGATAAGTGTGTGTGAAAGCCGTCCTTCACCTAGCTTGTTGGGAACACAAAGTTTCTTTTCAGTTGCAAACTCCACTCCATACATATATATGGGGAGGTACTAGCTCCAACTCTGTTTTATAGTGAAAACTGCAGGAACTTCAAACCGGCACTAGGAAACAGCCTGAGAAACCGGAGTAAAAGTTTCTAATGCAACCCGATCCCTTTGTGCTAGATGAACGAACGTCTCTCCACATGCTCAGTTCTGAGAGATATGTGTGTGTGAAAGCTGTCCTTCACCTAGCTTGTTGGGAACACAAAGTTTCTTTTCAGTTACAAACTCCAATCCATACATATATATGGGGAGGTACTAGCTCCAACTCGGTTTTACAGTGAAAACTGCAGGAACTTTAAACCGGCACTAGGAAACAGACTGAGAAACTAGAGAAAAGTTTCTCCTGCAACCCGTTCCGTTTGTGCTAGATGAACGAACGACTCTCCACATGCTCGTTCTGAAGAGATAAGTGTGTGTGAAAGCCGTCCTTCACCTAGCTTGTTGGGAACACAAAGTTTCTTTTCAGTTGCAAACTCCTCTCCATACATATCTATGGGGAGGTAATAGCTCCAACTCTGTTTTACAGTGTAAACTGCAGGAACTTCAAACCGGAACTAGGAACAGACTGAGAAAAAAGAGTAAAATTTCTCCTGCAACACGTTCCCTTTGTGCTAGATGAACGAACGTCTCTCCACATGCTCAGTTCTGAGAGATAAGTGTGTGTGAAAGCCGTCCTTCACTTAGCTTGTTGGGAACACAAAGTTTCTTTTCAGTTGCAAACTCCTCTCCATACATATCTATGGGGAGGTACTAGCTCCAACTCTGTTTTACTGTGTAAACTGCAGTAACTTCAAACCGGCACTAGGAAACAGACTGAGAAACCAGAGTAAAAGTTTCTCCTGCAACCCGTTCCTTTTGTGCTAGATGAACGAACATCTCTCCACATACTCAGTTCTAAGAGATAAGTGTGTGTGAAAGCCGTCCTTCACCTAGGTTGTTGGGAACACAAAGTTTCTTTTCAGTTGCAAACTCCACTCCATACATATCTATGGGGAGGTACTAGCTCCAACTCGGTTTTACAGTGAAAACTGCAGGAACTTCAAACCGGCACTAATAAACAGACTGAGCAACCAGAGTAAAAGTTTCTCCTGCAACCCGTTCCGTTTGTGCTAGATGAACGAACGTCTCTCCACATGCTCAGTTCTGAGAGATAAGTGTGTGTGAAAGCCGTCCTTCACCTAGCTTGTTGGGAAAACAAAGTTTCTTTTCAGTTGCAAACTCCACTCCATACATATCTATGGGGAGGTACCAGCTCCAACTCTGTTTTAAAGTGAAAACTGCAGTAACTTCCAACCGGAACTAGGAACAGAGTGAGAAACCAGAGTAAAAGTTTCTCCTGCAACCCGTTCCATTTGTGCTACATGAACGAACGTCTCTCCACATGCTCAGTTCTGAGAGATAAGTGTGTGTGAAAGCCGTCCTTCACCTAGCTTGTTGGGAACACAAAGTTTCTTTTCAGTTGCAAACTCCACTTCATACATATCTATGGGGAGGTACTAGCTCCAACTCTGTTTTACAGTGAAAACTGCAGTAACTTCCAACCGGAACTAGGAACAGAATGAGAAACCAGAGCAAAAGTTTCTCCTGCAACCCGTTCCATTTGTGCTACATGAACGAACGTCTCTCCACATGCTCAGTTCTGAGAGATAAGTGTGTGTGAAAGCCGTCCTTCACCTAGCTTGTTGGGAACACAAAGTTTCTTTTCAGTTGCAAACTCCACTCCATACAAATATATGGGGAGGTACTAGCTCCAACTCGGTTTTACAGTGAAAACTGCAGGAACTTCAAACCGGCACTAGGAAACAGACTGAGAAACCAGAGTAAAAGTTTCACCTGCAACCCGTTCCCTTTTTGCTAGATGAACGAACGTCTCTCCACATGCTCAGTTCTGAGAGATAAGTGTGTGTGAAAGCCGTCCTTCACCTAGCTTGTTGGGAACACAAAGTTTTTTTCAGTTGCAAACTCCACTCCATACATATATATGGGGAGGTACTAGCTCCAACTCGGTTTTACAGTGAAAACTGCAGGAACTTCAAACCGGCACTTGGAACAGACTGAGAAACCAGAGTAAAAGTTTCTAATGCAAACCGTTCCCTTTGTGCTAGATGAACGAACGTCTCTCCACATGCTCAGTTCTGAGAGATAAGTGTGTGTGAAAGCCCTCCTTCACCTAGCTTGTTGGGAACACATAGTTTGTTTTCAGTTGCAAACTCCACTCCTTACATATACATGGGGAGTTACAATCTCCAACTCTGTTTTACAGTGAAAACTGCAGGAACTTCAAACCGGCACTTGGAACAGACTGAGAAACCAGAGTAAAAGTTTCTCCTGCAACCCGTTTCCTTTTTGCTAGATGAACGAACTTCTCTCCACATGCTCAGTTCTGAGAGAGAAGTGTGAGTGAAAGCCGTCCTTCACCTAGCTTGTTGGGAACACAAAGTTTCTTTTCAGTTGCAAACTCCACTCCATACATATATATGGGGAGGTATTAGCTCCAAATCTGTTTTACAGTGAAAAGTGCAGGAACTTCAAACCGGCACTAGGTATCAGACTGAGAAACCAGAGTAAAGTTTCTCCTGCAACCCGTTCCCTTTGTGCTAGATGAACGAACGTCTCTCCACATGCTCAGTTCTGAGAGATAAGTGTGTGTGAAACCCGTCCTTCACCTAGATTGTTGGGAACACAAAGTTTCTTTTCAGTTGCAAACTCCACTCCATACATATATATGGGGAGGTACTAGCTCCAACTCTGTTTTATAGTGAAAAATGCAGGAACTTCTATCCGGCACTAGGAAACAGACTGAGAAACCAGAGTAAAAGTTTCTCCTGCAAACCGTTCCGTTTGTGCTAGATGAACGAACGTCTCTCCACATGCTCAGTTCTGAGAGATAAGTGTGTGTGAAAGCCGTCCTTCACCTAGCTTGTTGGGAACACAAAGTTTTTTTCAGTTGCAAACTCCACTCCATACATATCTATGGGGAGGTAATAGCTCCAACTCGGTTTTACAGTGAAAACTGCAGGAACTTCAAACTGGCACTTGGAACAGACTGAGAAACCAGAGTAAAAGTTTCTCCTGCAACACGTTCCATTTGTGCTAGATGAACGAACGTCTCTCCACATGCTCAGTTCTGAGAGATAAGTGTGTGTGAAAGCCGTCCTTCACCTAGCTTGTTGGGAACACAAAGTTTCTTTTCAGTTGCAAACTCCACTCCATACATATCTATGGGGAGGTACTAGCTCCAACTCGGTTTTACAGTGAAAACTGCAGGAACTTCAAACCGGCACTAGGAAACAGACTGAGAAACCAGAGTAAAACTTTCTCCTGCAACCCGTTCCATTTGTGCTAGATGAACGAACGACTCTCCACATGCTCAGTTCTGAGAGGTAAGTGTGTGTGAAAGCTGTCCTTCACCTAGCTTGTTGGGAACTTAAAGTTTCTTTTCAGTTGCAAACTCCACTCCATACATATATATGGGGAGGTACTAGCTTCAATTCCGTTTTACAGTGAAAACTGCAGGAACTTCAAACCGGCACTAGGAAACAGACTGAGAAACTAGAGTAAAAGTTTCTCCTGCAACCCGTTCCGTTTGTGCTAGATGAACGAACGTCTCTCCACATGCTCAGTTCTGAAGAGATAAGTGTGTGTGAAAGCCGTCATTCACCTAGCTTGTTGGGAACACAAAGTTTCTTTTCAGTTGCAAACTCCTCTCCATACATATCTATGGGGAGGTACTAGCTCCAACTCTGTTTTACAGTGTAAACTGCAGTAACTTCAAACCGGCACTAGGAAACAGACTGAGAAACCAGAGTAAAAGTTTCTCCTGCAACCCGTTCCTTTTGTGCTAGATGAACGAACATCTCTCCACATACTCAGTTCTAAGAGATAAGTGTGTGTGAAAGCCGTCCTTCACCTAGCTTGTTGGGAACACAAAGTATCTTTTCAGTTGCAAACTCCACTCCATACATATCTATGGGGAGGTACTAGCTCCAACTCGGTTTTACAGTGAAAACTGCAGGAACTTCAAACCGGCACTAATAAACAGACTGAGCAACCAGAGTAAAAGTTTCTCCTGCAACCCGTTCCGTTTGTGCTAGATGAACGAACGTCTCTCCACATGCTCAGTTCTGAGAGATAAGTGTGTGTGAAAGCCGTCCTTCACCTAGCTTGTTGGGAAAACAAAGTTTCTTTTCAGTTGCAAACTCCACTCCATACATATCTATGGGGAGGTACCAGCTCCAACTCTGTTTTACAGTGAAAACTGCAGTAACTTCCAACCGGAACTTGGAACAGAGTGAGAAACCAGAGTAAAAGTTTATCCTGCAACCCGTTCCATTTGTGCTACATGAACGAACGTCTCTCCACATGCTCAGTTCTGAGAGATAAGTGTGTGTGAAAGCCGTCCTTCACCTAGCTTGTTGGGAACACAAAGTTTCTTTTCAGTTGCAAACTCCACTCCATACATATCTATGGGGAGGTACTAGCTCCAACTCTGTTTTACAGTGAAAACTGCAGTAACTTCCAACCGGAACTAGGAACAGAATGAGAAACCAGAGTAAAAGTTTCTCCTGCAACCCGTTCCCTTTGTGCTAGATGAACGAACGTCTCTCCACATGCTCAGTTCTGAGAGATAAGTGTGTGTGAAAGCCGTCCTTCACCTAGATTGTTGGGAACACAAAGTTTATTTTCAGTTGCAAACTCCACTCCATACATATATATGGGGAGGTACTAGCTCCAACTCTGTTTTATAGTGAAAAATGCAGGAACTTCTATCCGGCACTAGGAAACAGACTGAGAAACCAGAGTAAAAGTTTCTCCTGCAAACCGTTCCGTTTGTGCTAGATGAACGAACGTCTCTCAACATGCTCAGTTCTGAGAGATAAGTGTGTGTGAAAGCCGTCCTTCACCTAGCTTGTTGGGAACACAAAGTTTTTTTCAGTTGCAAACTCCACTCCATACATATCTATGGGGAGGTAATAGCTCCAACTCGGTTTTACAGTGAAAACTGCAGGAACTTCAAACCGGCACTAGGAAACAGACTGAGAAACTAGAGTAAAAGTTTCTCCTGCAACCCGTTCCGTTTGTGCTAGATGAACGAACGTCTCTCCACATGCTCAGTTCTGAAGAGATAAGTGTGTGTGAATGCCGTCCTTCACGTAGCTTGTTGGGAACACAAAGTTTCTTTTCAGTTGCAAACTCCTCTCCATACATATCTATGGGGAGGTACTAGCTCCAACTCTGTTTTACAGTGTAAACTGCAGTAACTTCAAACCGGCACTAGGAAACAGACTGAGAAACCAGAGTAAAAGTTTCTCCTGCAACCCGTTCCTTTTGTGCTAGATGAACGAACATCTCTCCACATACTCAGTTCTAAGAGATAAGTGTGTGTGAAAGCCGTCCTTCACCTAGCTTGTTGGGAACACAAAGTTTCTTTTCAGTTGCAAACTCCACTCCATACATATCTATGGGGAGGTACTAGCTCCAACTCGGTTTTACAGTGAAAACTGCAGGAACTTCAAACCGGCACTAATAAACAGACTGAGCAACCAGAGTAAAAGTTTCTCCTGCAACCCGTTCCGTTTGTGCTAGATGAACGAACGTCTCTCCACATGCTCAGTTCTGAGAGATAAGTGTGTGTGAAAGCCGTCCTTCACCTAGCTTGTTGGGAAAACAAAGTTTCTTTTCAGTTGCAAACTCCACTCCATACATATCTATTGGGAGGTACCAGCTCCAACTCTGTTTTACAGTGAAAACTGCAGTAACTTCCAACCGGAACTAGGAACAGAGTGAGAAACCAGAGTAAAAGTTTCTCCTGCAACCCGTTCCATTTGTGCTACATGAACGAACGTCTCTCCACATGCTCAGTTCTGAGAGATAAGTGTGTGTGAAAGCCGTCCTTCACCTAGCTTGTTGGGAACACAAAGTTTCTTTTCAGTTGCAAACTCCACTCCATACATATCTATGGGGAGGTACTAGCTCCAACTCTGTTTTACAGTGAAAACTGCAGTAACTTCCAACCGGAACTAGGAACAGAATGAGAAACCAGAGTAAAAGTTTCTCCTGCAATCCGTTCCATTTGTGCTACATGAACGAACGTCTCTCCACATGCTCAGTTCTGAGAGATAAGTGTGTGTGAAAGCCGTCCTTCACCTAGCTTGTTGGGAACACAAAGTTTCTTTTCAGTTGCAAACTCCACTCCATACAAATATATGGGGAGGTACTAGCTCCAACTCGGTTTTACAGTGAAAACTGCAGGAACTTCAAACCGGCACTACGAAACAGACTGAGAAACCAGAGTAAAAGTTTCTCCTGCAACCCGTTCCCTTTGTGCTAGATGAACGAACGTCTCTCCACATGCTCAGTTCTGAGAGATAAGTGTGTGTGAAAGCTCTCCTTCACCTAGCTTGTTGGGAACACATAGTTTCTTTTCAGTTGCAAACTCCACTCCTTACATATACATGGGGAGTTACAATCTCCAACTCTGTTTTACAGTGAAAACTACAGGAACTTCAAACCGGCACTTGGAACAGACTGAGAAACCAGAGTAAAAGTTTCTCCTGCAACCCGTTTCCTTTTTGCTAGATG